>NC_069500.1:903387733-903697733 GCF_027579735.1 Bombina bombina
CCTTGACCTCGAACCGTATCTGGGGAGCTTGGCATTCTGCCGAGATGCCATGAGATCCAGTTCCGGCTGCCCCCATTTGAGGGTCAAGCTGGAAAACACCTCCGGATGGAGTTCCCACTCCCCGGGATGAAAAGTCTGTCTGCTCAGAAAATCTGCTTCCCAATTGTCCACTCCTGGAATGTGGATCACAGATAGACAGCAGTTGTGGGTCTCCGTCCACTGAATTCGAGCCACCTCTGTCATGGCCAAGGAACTCCGAGTTGCTCATTGATGTAAGCCACCAATGTTATGTTTTCCGACTGGAACCTGATAAACCGGGCTAAAGCCAACTGAGGCCAGGCCAGCAGAGCATTGAAGATCGCTCTCAGCTCTAGGACGTTTATGGGGAGATCTAACTCCTCCCAAGTCCATAGACCCCGAGCCTTCAACGAATCCCAGACTGCTCCCCAGCCCAGCAGGCTGGCATCCATGGTCACAATCACCCAGGAAGGTCTGCGGAAGCAAGTTACCTGGGAGAGGTGTTCCTGAGACAACCATCATGGAAGAGAGTCTCTTGTCGCCTGATCGAGATCTATTCGTTGAGACAGATCCGCATAGTCCATGTTCCGTTATCTTAGCATGCATAACTGCAGAGCTCTGAGATGGAACCGAGTGAAAGGGATGATGTTTATGGAAGCTACCATCAGACCAATTACCTCCATACATTGAGTCACTGACAGTCGAGGAGAGGACTGAAGGGCAAGGCAAGAATCGAAAATCTTTGATTTTCTGACCTCTGTCAGAAATATCTTCATCGATAGGGAATCTATTATGGTCCTTAAGAACACTACCGTTGTAGCTGGAACCAGGGAACGTTTTCCCAGATTCACCTTCCATCTGTGAGAGCGAAGAAAAAAGATCTCCGTATGAGAGTTTGCTTGTTGAAAAGACGGCGCCTGAACCAGAATGTCGTCCAGATAGGGTGCCACTGCAATGCCCTGAGACCGGATCACTGCCAATAGAGCCCCCAGAACCTTTGAGAAAATTCTGGGAGCTGTGGCAAAACCAAACGGAAGTGATTGTCCAAAAAGGCGAATATCAGAAATTTGTGATGATCCCTGTGAATGGGAACATGAAGGTATGCATCCTTTAGGTCTATGGTCATCATAAACTGACCCTCTTGGACCAAGGGAAGAATGGAACGTATAGTTTCCATCTTGAAGGATGGTACTCTGAGAAACTTGTTTAGACATTTCAGGTCTAGAATAGGTCTGAAAGTTCCCTCTTTTTTGGGAACCACGAACAGATTGGAGTAGAATCCCAGACCCTGTTCCTGAATTGGAACTAGAACTATCACTCCCAGGGCGGAAAGATCCTGAACACATTTCAAGAATGCCACTCTTTATCTGGTCTACAGATAATCTTGAGAGGAGGAACCTGCCCCTGGGATGAAAGGTCTTGAATTCTAACTTGTAACCTCAGGATACAATGTCCACCACCCAGGGATCCGGGACATCCCGTATACAAGCTTGATCGAATTGAGTAAGTCTGCCCCCTACTGGATCCGATACCGGATCGGGGGCAAACCCTTCATGCTGACTTGGAATCAGCTGCAGGTTTCTTAGATTGCTTCCTTGTTCCAAGACTGATTGGGTTTCCAAGAAGGCTTGAACTGGTCCTGCTTGGAAGAGGGAGGGGAAGGCTTATCTCTGAAATTACAAAAGGAACGAAAACTACTCTGCCGTCCTGTTTATTACTCTTATCTTGTGGCAGAAAAGATCCTTTTCCACCTGTGATATCTGAAATGATTTAAGCCAGGCCAGGTCCAAACAAGGTCTTACCCTTGTAAGGGATCGCCAACAGCTTGGACTTAGATGAAACATCCGCAGACCAGGATTTCAACCATAAGGCTCTGCGAGCAAGTACAGCAAAACCAAACATTTTTGCTCCCAAATTAATGACTTGTAAGGAAGCATCAGTGATAAAGGAATTGGCTAACTTAAGAGCCTCAATCCTGTCCTGGATCTTCTCTAATGGGGCGTCTGCCAGAATGATATCAGACAACGCATCAAACCAGTATGCTGCCGCACTGGTGACAGTGGCAATACACACCGCATTTTGCCATTGGAGACGCTGATGAACATACATCTTTTTTAGCAAGGCCTCCAACTTCTTATCCATTGGATCCTTAAAAGAACAGCTATCCTCTATGGGAATAGTGGTTCTCTTGGCCAAAATGGAGATCGCTCCTTCCACCTTAGGAACCGTCTGCCACGACTCCTTAATGGAGTAAGCTATGGGAAACATTTTCTTGAAAATTGGAGATGGAGAAAAAGGAATTCCAGGCCTCTCCCACTCCTGTGCAATAATTTCTGTAGCACGGTCTGGTACATGGAATACTTCCACCGCGGAAGGAACATTAAAGTATTGGTTTAACTTACTAGATTTCTTAGGGTTGACTATGACAGTCGTATCGGAGTCGTCCAAGGTAGCCAAAACCTCCTTAAGTAACATACGGAGGTGTTCCAGCTTAAACCTGAAGGATACAACTTGAGTATCAGAAAAAGGAATTATACTGTCCGAGATTTAACCCTCAGATGCAACCGATGTGTCTTCCTCCTCAGACTTCTGAGAAAGAGCACCCTGGTTAGCCACAACTGGATCAGAAACCTTACTAACTGAATCTTTAAAAATGTCCTCTTGCGCTTTTCCTGAAACATTGGAAAGGCAGATAAGGCCTCAGATACGGCAGAAGATACCCGGGCAGCAATGTCTTGCAAAAAACTCCTATAGGAGCGTGAGAGGAACTGCAGGGCACTGCATGTGGAGACGATAATGATTGGGACTCTTGAGGAGAAAGCTGCGGCATATCTGATACAGGAGAAACCTGAACAGCATCAGCCTTAGATCATGATGGCTCAGGCTCAAAAAGTTTATCCTTGTAAAGCAAAGTTCTTTCAATGCATGAAGAACAAAAAGGTATAGGTGGTTCCACCTGGGAGTTAAAACAAAGCTTACATGCAATATTTAGCAAAGCTTCTTGGTCCATATTACAAAACAAATAAAAGCAAAAAAAAAATAAAAAAAAATTGAAATAAAATGTGATTACTGCCCTTTAAGACTTATTTTAAAATCGAAACGGAGTTCAACAATCCCCAGGCAATCCACTACACCTCAGCCTGAGGTCTATACAAAAAACCTGTCTGAAAACAGGGAGGGCCATGGACTCACCGCATCAAGAAATAAAATTTATCAGGTAAGCATAAATTTTGTTTTCTTTCTTAAGACACGGCGAGTCCACGTAATCAGTTACTGTTGGGAATCAATACCTAAGCTAGAGGACACAGATGATTAGGGAGGGCAAGACAGGAAACCTAAACAGAAGGCACCACAGCTTGCAGAACCTTTCTCCCAAAAGAAACCTCAGCCGACACAAAAGTATCAAATTTATAGAAAAAGTGTGCAATGAAGACCAAGTCGCAGCCTTACACATCTGTCCTACAGAGGCCTCATTCTTGAAGGCCCAAGAAGAAGACACCGCCCTAGCGGAATGAGCTGTAATTCTCTCAGAAGGCTGCTGTCCAGAAGTCTCATAAGCCATATGATAACACTTCTCAACTAGAGGGAAAGAGAAGTGGCATTAGCTTTCTGGCCTTTACTTATACCATAAAAGCAAACAAACAATACAGAAGACTGACTAAAATCGGTCGTAGCCTGCAGATAGAATTTTAAGAGCCCGCACAACAACTAAGTTGTGCAACAAAATGTTCCTTATGAGGAGGAGGATTAGGACAGAGAGAGAGGGGATAACAATTTCCAGATTAATAGTTCCGTCCGAAACAACCATAGGAAGAAAACCAAACTAGGTACGGAGAACTGCCTTATCTGTAAGAAATATGAGATAAGGAGAATCACACTTCAATGCTGAGAGTTCAGAAACCCTCTAAGCAGAATAAATAGCCATACTAAGAAACAAAGCCTTCCAAGATAAAAACTTAATATCTATGGAATGCATAGGCTCAAAAGGAGCCTGTAGCAAAAAACTTTAAGAACAAAGTTAAGACTCCAAGGTGGAAACGCCGATTTAAACACAGGCCTGATTCTGTCCAGGGCCTGACAAAAAGATAGCACATCTGGCACACGCTTGTGTAGTTTTCAGGGGAAAACGAGCACACAGTACCCCACTACCATAAATTGTGCAGTCGAGTTTCCCGCATGTGGGAAAATCACAGAGGTCAGCAGGCTCAGGGTGCAATGAAACAGCCTCGTCCTTGGAGAGCCACCTTAGTGATTATGGCTAAAACCCCTCTGCTAGGTAAATATGATAGACAAACCCTTCTCCAGGCCGTCCTGGAGAAAGGCCAAAACCCCTAGGAATCCTGACCCTACTTCTAAGAGTAATCCTGGGATTCACCTTCATCAGGGAATTTACACCATATATTATGAGAAAAGACACCAGAAACAGGCTGCAAGCCTAAATCATGGTCACAAACAACAATACAGATAAACAATGCTCAGACAGAATTAAGCATTCAATCTCCAAGCAGAAAGATTCAAAGAAAAACGAAAGTTAGACGAAGGAATGGACCCTGAACTAGAAAGGTCCTTTCTCAAGAACCACCACCAAGGTGGAAGAATTACATTTCCGTTAGGTCTGAATACCAAATCCTGTGAGACTAAGAAGGAACTATTCCAAAAACCGACGCTCACTCCTATTTGATACGAGCAATGACCCGTGGAAGGAGAGCAAGCAGAGGAACAGGGATCTCAGACAGACAACACCAGTAACCGCCTCATTTAAGAATTGACATACAGGAAAGTAGTCTTATAAATTTTAAAGAAACTTTACATTACCATGAAGAATGTCTTCCCCAAAGTATGATAAAAGTTTATTCCCATCAAGAGAAGAAAAATATTACTGTCCCTTTAAAGGGACAGTCAATACTTCAGTTAACATTATTTGATATTGAAAAATAAAAACCAAAGATCCGCCTGCACTATACCCCTTCTGCCTTGCTGCCTTGCTTCTGTACTAATCACTGAAGAAGGCAGTTACGTAACGGTGGGGGGAGTTTGGCTGCCATATTTACCCGGTATTAGAGAAGTTAGCGACAGTGATTAGTACAGGAGCAAGGCGGCAAGGCAGAAGGGGTATAGTGCAGGCGGATCTTCGGTTTTTATTCTTCAATACCAAATAGTGTTAACGGAAGTGTTGACTGTCCCTTTAAGAGTAGTCTTTGAGGAGTATGGGACTGAATATCTACAGACACCAAAGGATTCAATCCATGAGCAATTGCTGCCCAGCGCACATTACCACTCAGAACCTATATGCTAGCAAGAAAAATGTTAGCAAAAAAACGGCACAATGAAACAACCATCAGACCACTTACTCCATACATTAAGCCACTGAAAGGCCAAAATATATAATCCCCTAAGAAAATACCCTTGTAGCTGGAAGAAGGGAACTCATTTTCAGATTCACTTCCATCCGAGGAAATGAAGAAAGACAACAAGATCTCTGCATGTGAGGGAACCTCACAAAACTGAAGTGTTTGACAGAAAAGTAAAAGTCGGGAACTGAAAAATACCCGTCCTCTAGGTCTATGGTCACCATGAATTGACCTATCAGACACCTATTTACTTCACCTCCTCCTTGCACTAGAGGTAAAGAGAATGACTGGGGGTTGTGGGAAGGGAAGTGATACTTAAAGTGAAGGTAAACTTTGATGAATGAAAGCCCGTTTTGTAAAAAACATAATTTATGCTTACCTGATAAATTTATTTCTCTTGTAGTGTATCCAGTCCACAGATCATCCATTACTTGTGGGATATTCTCCTTCCCAACAGGAAGTTGCAAGAGGATCACCCACAGCAGAGCTGCTATATAGCTCCTCCCCTCATTGCCATATCCAGTCATTCGACCGAAACAAGCCGAGAAAGGAGAAACCATAGTGGTGACTGTAGTTTAATTAAAATTTAGACCTGCCTGAAAAGGACAGGGCGGGCCGTGGACTGGATACACTACAAGAGAAATAAATTTATCAGGTAAGCATAAATTATGTTTTCTCTTGTAAGGTGTATCCAGTCCACGGATCATCCATTACTTGTGGGATACCAATACCAAAGCTAAAGTACACGGATGATGGGAGGGACAAGGCAGGAACTTAAACGGAAAGAACCACTGCCTGTAGAACCTTTCTCCCAAAAACAGCCTCCGAAGAAGCAAAAGTATCAAATTTGTAAAATTTGGAAAAAGTATGAAGGGAAGACCAAGTTGAAGCCTTGCAAATCTGTTCAACAGAGGCCTCATTTTTAAAGGCCCAGGTGGAAGCCACAGCTCTAGTAGAATGAGCTGTAATCCTTTCAGGAGGCTGCTGTCCAGCAGTTTCATAGGCTAAACGGATTATACTCCGAAGCCAAAAAGAAAGAGGTTGCCGAGGCCTTGTGACCTCTCCTCTGTCCAGAGAAACAACAAACAGGTTAGATATTTGGCGAAAATCTTTAGTAGCCTATAAGTAAAACTTCAAGGCACGGACTACGTCTAGATTATGCAAAAGACGTTCCTTCTTGAAGAAGGATTAGGACATAATGATGGAACAACAACCTCTTGATTAATATTCTTGTTAGAAACCACCTTAGGTAAAAACCCAGGTTTTGTACGCAGAACAACTTTATCTGAATGAAAGATCAGATAAGGAGAATCACAATGTAAGGCAGATAACTCCGAGACTCTTCGAGCCGAGGAAATAGCCATCAGAAAAAGAACTTTCCATGAAAGAAGTTTGATATCAATAGAATGAAGGGGTTCAAATGGAACCCCTTGAAGAACTTTAAGAACCAAGTGTAAGCTCCACGGAGGAGCAACAGGTTTAAACACAGGCTTAATTCTAACTAAAGCCTGACAAAATGCCTGAACGTCTGGAAATTCTGCCAGACGCTTGTGTAAAAGAATAGACAGAGCAGAAATCTGTCCCTTTAAAGAACTAGCTGATAATCCTTTGTCCAAACCCTCTTGGAGGAAGGACAATATCCTAGGAATCCTAACCCTACTCCATGAGTAATTCTTGGATTCACACCAATGAAGATATTTACGCCATATCTTGTGGTAAATTTTCCTGGTGACAGGCTTTCGTGCCTGTATTAAGGTATCAATTACTGACTCGGAGAAGCCACGCCTTGATAGGATCAAGCGTTCAATCTCCATGCAGTCAGTCTCAGAGAAAGTAGATTCGGATGATTGAAAGGACCTTGTATTAGAAGGTCTTGTCTCAGAGGAAGAGTCCATGGTGGAAAGGATGACATGTCCACTAGGTCTGCATACCAGGTCCTGCGTGGCCACGCAGGCGCTATCAATATCACCGATGCTCTTTCCTGTTTGATTTTGGCAATCAGACGAGGAAGCAGAGGAAACGGTGGAAACACATAAGCCAGGTTGAAGAACCAAGGCGCTGCTAGAGCATCTATCAGTGCCGCTTCTGGGTCCCTGGACCTGGATCCGTAACAAGGAAGCTTGGCGTTCTGGCGAGACGCCATGAGATCCAATTCTGGTTTGCCCCAACAGAGAACCAATTGAGCAAACACCTCCGGATGGAGTTCCCATTCCCCTGGATGAAAAGTCTGACGACTTAGAAATACGCCTCCCAGTTCTCTACACCAGGGATATGGATCGCTGACAGGTGGCAAGAGTGAGTCTCTGCCCAGCGAATTATCTTGGAGACTTCTGACATCGCTAGGGAACTCCTGGTTCCCCCTTGATGGTTGATGTAAGCCACAGTTGTGATGTTGTCCGACTGAAATCTGATGAACCTCAGTGTTGCTAGCTGAGGCCAAGCCAGAAGAGCATTGAATATTGCTCTTAACTCCAGAATATTTATTGGGAGGAGTTTCTCCTCCTGAGTCCATGAACCCTGAGCCTTCAGGGAGTTCCAGACTAGAAGGCTGGCATCTGTTACAATTGTCCAATCTGGTCTGCGAAAGGTCATACCCTTGGACAGATGGGCCCGAGATAACCACCAGAGTTAGGTTTCCTGATCCAGATTTAGTAGAGGGGACAAATCTATGTAATCCCCATTCCACTGACTGAGCATGCATAATTGCAGCGGTCTGAGATGCAGGCGCGCGAATGGCACTATGTCCATCGCCGCTACCATTAAGCCGATTACTTCCATGCACTGAGCCACCGTGGGGCGCGGAATGGAGTGAAGAACACGGCAAGCATTTAGAAGTTTTGATAACCTGGACTCCGTCAGGTAAATTTTCATTTCTACAGAATCTATTAGAGTCCCTAGGAAGGAAACCCTCGTGAGAGGAGATAGAGAACTCTTTTCTTCGTTCACTTTCCACCCATGCGACCTCAGGAATGCCAGAACTATCTCTGTATGAGATTTGGCAATTTGAAAGCTTGACGCCTGTATCAGGATATCGTCCAGGTAAGGAGCCACCGCTATGCCTCGCGGTCTTAGGACCGCCAGAAGTGAGCCCAGAACCTTTGTAAAAATTCTTGGGGCTGTAGCCAACCCGAATGGAAGAGCTACAAATTGGTAATGCCTGTATGATTCTTGTGAATCGGAATGTGAAGGTAGGCATCCTTTAAGTCCACTGTGGTCATGTACTGACCCTCTTGGATCATGGGTAAAATGGTTTTTTGTTTAGGATCTTTAAATCCAAAATTGGTCTGAAGGTTCCCTTTTTTTGGGAACCACAAACACATTTGAATAAAACCCCTGTCCTTGTTCCGTCCGCGGAACAGGATGGATCACTCCCATTACAAGGAGATCTTGTACGCAGCTTAGGAATGCCTCTTTCTTTATCTGGTTTGCAGATAATCTTGAAAGGTGAAATCTCCCTTGTGGAGGAGAAGCTTTGAAGTCCAGAAGATATCCCTGAGATATGATCTCCAACGCCCAAGGGATCCTGAACATCTCTTGCCAACGCCTGGGCAAAGAGAGAGAGTCTGCCCCCTACTAGATCCGTTGTCGGATAGGGGGCCGCTCCTTCATGCTGTCTTAGAGGCAGCAGCAGGCTTTCTGGCCTGCTTGCCCTTGTTCCAGGACTGGTTAGGTTTCCAGGCCTGCTTGGATTGAGCAAAATTTCCCTCTTGTTTTGAAGCAGAGGAAGTTGATGCTGCACCTGCCTTGAAATTTCGAAAGGCACGAAAATTAGACTGTTTGGCCTTTGATTTGGCCTTGTTCTGAGGAAGGGTATGACCCTTACCTCCAGTAATGTCAGCAATAATTTCTTTCAAACCAGGCCCAAATAAGGTCTGCCCCTTGAAAGGAATGTTGAGTAATTTAGACTTTGAAGTCACATCAGCTGACCAGGATTTGAGCCATAGCGCCCTACGCGCCTGGATGGCGAATCCGGAATTCTTAGCCGTTAGTTTAGTCAAATGAACAATGGCATCAGAAACAAATGAGTTAGCTAGCTTAAGAGTTCTAAGCTTGTCAACAATTTCAGTCAATGGAGCTGTATGGATGGCCTCTTCCAGGGCCTCAAACCAGAATGCCGCCGCAGCAGTAACAGACGCAATGCATGCAAGGGGCTGTAAAATAAAACCTTGTTGAATAAACATTTTCTTAAGGTAACCCTCTAATTTTTTATCCATTGGATCTGAAAAAGCACAACTGTCCTCAACCGGGATAGTGGTAAATAATAAAGTAGAAACTGCTCCCTCCACCTTAGGGACAGTCTGCCATAAGTCCCGTTTAGTGGCATCTATTGGAAACATTTTTCTAAACATAGGAGGTGGGGAAAAGGGCACACCGGGCCTATCCCACTCCTTACTAATAATTTCTGTAAGCCTTTTAGGTATTGGAAAAAACATAATTTATGCTTACCTGATAAATTTATTTCTCTTGTAGTGTATCCAGTCCACGGATCATCCATTACTTATGGGATATTAACTCCTCCCCAACAGGAAGTGCAAGAGGATTCACCCAGCAGAGCTGCTATATAGCTCCTCCCCTAACTGCCATTACCAGTCATTCGACCGAAAACATGCAGAGAAAGGAAAACCATAGGGTACAGTGGTGACTGTAGTTTAATGGAAAAATTACCTGCCTTAAAGTGACAGGGCGGGCCGTGGACTGGATACACTACAAGAGAAATAAATTTATCAGGTAAGCATAAATTATGTTTTCTCTTGTTAAGTGTATCCAGTCCACGGATCATCCATTACTTATGGGATACCAATACCAAAGCTAAAGTACACGGATGACGGGAGGGACAGGCAGGCTCTTTATACGGAAGGAACCACTGCCTGAAGAACCTTTCTCCCAAAAACAGCCTCCGAAGAAGCAAAAGTGTCAAATTTGTAAAATTTGGAAAAAGTATGAAGAGAAGACCAAGTTGCAGCCTTGCAAATCTGTTCAACAGAAGCCTCATTCTTAAAGGCCCAAGTGGAAGCCACAGCTCTAGTAGAATGTGCTGTAATTCTTTCAGGAGGCTGCTGTCCAGCAGTCTCATAGGCTAACCGTATTATGCTACGAAGCCAAAAGGAGAGAGAGGTAGCCGAAGCTTTTTGACCTCTCCTCTGACCAGAATAAACGACAAACAGGGAAGACGTTTGTCGAAAATCCTTAGTTGCCTGTAGATAAAATTTCAGGGCACGGACTACATCTAGATTGTGTAGCAGACGTTCCTTTTTCGAAGAAGGATTAGGACACAAAGATGTAACCACAATCTCTTGATTGATATTCCTGTTAGTGACCACCTTAGGTAGGAACCCAGGTTTAGTACGCAGAACTACCTTGTCTGAATGAAAAATCAGATAAGGAGAATCACAATGTAAGGCAGATAACTCAGAGACTCTTCGAGCCGAGGAAATCGCCATTAAAAACAGAACTTTCCAAGATAACAACTTGATATCAATGGAATGAAGGGGTTCAAACGGAACCCCCTGTAAAACATTAAGAACTAAGTTCAAACTCCATGGTGGAGCAACAGTTTTAAACACAGGCTTGATCCTAGCTAAAGCCTGACAAAAAGCTTGAACGTCCGGAACTTCTGACAGACGTTTGTGTAAAAGAATGGACAGAGCTGAAATCTGTCCCTTTAAGGAACTAGTGGATAAACCCTTTTCTAAACCTTCTTGTAGAAAAGACAATATCCTCGGAATCCTAACCTTACTCCATGAGTAACTCTTGGATTCGCACCAATATAAGTATTTGCGCCATATCTTATGGTAAATCTTTCTGGTAACAGGCTTCCTAGCCTGTATTAAGGTATCAATAACTGACTCAGAAAAACCACGTTTTGATAAAATCAAGCGTTCAATTTCCAAGCAGTCAGCTTCAGAGAAATTAGATTTTGATGTTTGAAGGGACCCTGGATCAGAAGGTCCTGTTTCAGAGGTAGCGACCAAGGTGGACAGGATGACATGTCCACTAGATCTGCATACCAAGTCCTGCGTGGCCATGCAGGCGCTATTAGAATCACTGATGCTCTCTCCTGTTTGATTCTGGCAATCAATCGAGGAAGCATCGGGAAGGGTGGAAACACATAAGCCATCCCGAAGGTCCAAGGTGCTGTCAAAGCATCTATCAGAACCGCTCCCGGATCCCTGGATCTGGACCCGTAACGAGGAAGCTTGGCGTTCTGTCGAGACGCCATGAGATCTATCTCTGGTTTGCCCCAACGTCGAAGTATTTGGGCAAAGACCTCCGGATGAAGTTCCCACTCCCCCGGATGAAAAGTCTGACGACTTAAGAAATCCGCCTCCCAGTTCTCCACTCCCGGGATGTGGATTGCTGACAGGTGGCAAGAGTGAGACTCTGCCCAGCGAATTATCTTTGATACTTCCATCATTGCTAGGGAGCTTCTTGTCCCTCCCTGATGGTTGATGTAAGCTACAGTCGTGATGTTGTCCGACTGAAACCTGATGAACCCCCGAGTTGTTAACTGGGGCCAAGCCAAAAGGGCATTGAGAACTGCTCTCAATTCCAGAATGTTTATTGGTAGGAGACTCTCCTCCTGATTCCATTGTCCCTGAGCCTTCAGAGAATTCCAGACAGCGCCCCAACCTAGTAGGCTGGCATCTGTTGTTACAATTGTCCAGTCCGGCCTGCTGAATGGCATCCCCCTGGACAGATGTGGCCGAGAAAGCCACCATAGAAGAGAATTTCTGGTCTCTTGATCCAGATTCAGAGTAGGGGACAAGTCTGAGTAATCCCCATTCCACTGACTTAGCATGCACAATTGCAGCGGTCTGAGATGTAGACGTGCAAAGGGTACTATGTCCATTGCTGCTACCATTAAGCCGATCACCTCCATGCATTGAGCTACTGACGGGTGTTGAATGGAATGAAGGACACGGCATGCATTTTGAAGCTTTGTTAACCTGTCTTCTGTCAGGTAAATCTTCATTTCTACAGAATCTATAAGAGTCCCCAAGAAGGGAACTCTTGTGAGTGGAAAGAGAGAACTCTTCTTTTCGTTCACCTTCCATCCATGCGACCTTAGAAATGCCAGTACTAACTCTGTATGAGACTTGGCAGTTTGAAAGCTTGAAGCTTGTATCAGAATGTCGTCTAGGTACGGAGCTACCGCAATTCCTCGCGGTCTTAGTACCGCCAGAAGAGCACCCAGAACCTTTGTGAAGATTCTCAGAGCCGTAGCCAATCCGAATGGAAGAGCTACAAACTGGTAATGCCTGTCTAGAAAGGCAAACCTTAGATACCGGTAATGATCTTTGTGAATCGGTATGTGAAGGTAAGCATCCTTTAAATCCACTGTGGTCATGTACTGACCCTTTTGGATCATGGGTAAAATTGTCCGAATAGTTTCCATTTTGAACGATGGAACTCTTAGGAATTTGTTTAGGATCTTTAAATCCAAGATTGACCTGAAAGTTCCCTCTTTTTTGGGAACCACAAACAGATTTGAGTAAAACCCTTGTCCTTGTTCCGACCGCGGAACCGGATGGATCACTCCCATTAATAAAAGATCTTGTACGCAGCGTAGAAACGCCTCTTTCTTTATTTGGTTTGTTGACAACCTTGACAGATGAAATCTCCCTCTTGGGGGAGAGAATTTGAAGTCTAGAAGGTATCCCTGAGATATGATCTCTAACGCCCAGGGATCCTGGACATCTCTTGCCCAAGCCTGGGCGAAGAGAGAAAGTCTGCCCCCCACTAGATCCGTTCCCGGATCGGGGGCCCTCGATTCATGCTGTCTTAGGGGCAGCAGCAGGTTTCCTGGCCTGCTTACCCTTGTTCCAGGACTGGTTAGGTCTCCAGCCTTGTCTGTAGCGAGCAACAGCTCCTTCCTGTTTTGGTGCAGAGGAAGTTGATGCTGCTCCTGCTTTGAAATTACGAAAGGAACGAAAATTAGACTGTCTAGCCTTAGGTTTGGTTCTGTCTTGAGGCAGGGCATGGCCTTTACCTCCTGTAATGTCAGCGATAATTTCTTTCAACCCGGGCCCGAATAAGGTCTGCCCTTTGAAAGGTATATTAAGCAATTTAGATTTAGAAGTAACGTCAGCTGACCAGGATTTTAGCCACAGTGCTCTGCGTGCCTGAATGGCGAATCCGGAATTCTTAGCCGTAAGTTTAGTTAAATGTACTACGGCATCTGAAATAAATGAGTTAGCTAACTTAAGGGCTTTAAGCTTGTGTGTAATCTCATCTAATGGAGCTGATTCAAGTGTCTCTTCCAGAGACTCAAACCAAAATGCTGCTGCAGCCGTGACAGGCGCAATGCATGCAAGAGGTTGCAATATAAAACCTTGTTGAACAAACATTTTCTTAAGGTAACCCTCTAACTTTTTATCCATTGGATCTGAAAAGGCACAGCTATCCTCCACCGGGATAGTGGTACGCTTAGCTAAAGTAGAAACTGCTCCCTCCACCTTAGGGACCGTTTGCCATAAGTCCCGTATGGTGGCGTCTATTGGAAACATCTTTCTAAATATCGGAGGGGGTGAGAACGGCACACTGGGTCTATCCCACTCCTTAGTAACAATTTCAGTAAGTCTCTTAGGTATAGGAAAAACGTCAGTACTCGCCGGTACCGCAAAATATTTATCCAACCTACACATTTTCGCTGGTATTGCAACTGTGTTACAATCATTCAGAGCCGCTAACACCTCCCCTAGTAATACACGGAGGTTTTCCAGCTTAAATTTAAAATTTGAAATATCTGAATCCAGTTTGTTTGGATCAGAACCGTCACCCGCAGAATGAAGCTCTCCGTCCTCATGTTCTGCAAATTGTGACGCAGTGTCTGACATGGCCCTAATATTATCAGCGCACTCTGTTCTCACCCCAGAGTGATCACGCTTACCTCTTAGTTCTGGTAATTTAGCCAAAACTTCAGTCATAACAGTAGCCATATCCTGTAATGTGATTTGTAATGGCCGCCCAGATGTACTCGGCGCTACAATATCACGCACCTCCCGAGCGGGAGATGCAGGTACTGACACGTGAGGCGAGTTAGTCGGCATAACTCTCCCCTCGTTGTTTGGTGAAATATGTTCAATTTGTACAGATTGACTTTTATTTAAAGTAGCATCAATACAGTTAGTACATAAATTTCTATTGGGCTCCACTTTGGCTTTAGCACATATAGCACAGATATCTTCCTCTGAATCAGACATGTTTAACACACTAGCAAATAAACTAGCAACTTGGAAATACTTTTCAAGTAATTTACTATAATATGAAAACGTACTGTGCCTATAAGAAGCACAGAAAAAGTTATGACAGTTGAAAATTAATAAACTGAAAAGTTATAGCATCAAATCTTTGTAAAAAACACAATTTTAGCAAAGGATTGCTCCCATTAGCAAAGGATAACTAACCCTGATAGCAGAAAAAAAAAAAATACAGAAATAAACGTTTTTTTTTATCACAGTCAACTACAATCTCACAGCTCTGCTGTGAGTGATTACCTCCCTCAAAACAAGTTTTGAAGACCCCTGAGTTCTGTAGAGATGAACCGGATCATGCAGGGAAGACAATAAACTTCTGACTGAATTTTTTGATGCGTAGCAAAAGCACCAAAAAAGGCCCCTCCCCCTCACACATAACAGTGAGAGAGATCAGTAAACTGTCATAAATTAAATAAAACGACTGCCAAGTGGAAAAAAATAGTGCCCAAAACATTTTTTCACCCAGTACCTCAGAAAATTAAACGATTTTACATGCCAGCAAAAAACGTTTAACATTAATAAATTGAGTGTTATTAAAAAGCCTGTTGCTAGTCCCTGCAAATTAGGCTAAGTTTTATGCATACAGTATAATTCCAGTGAAGTGCCATTCCCCAGAATACTGAAGTGTAAAATATACATACATGACAGCCTGATACCAGTTGCTGCTACTGCATTTAAGGCTGAGTTTACATTATATCGGTATGGCAGAATTTTCTCATCAATTCCATTGTCAGAAAATAATAAGCTGCTACATACCTCTTTGCAGATTAATCTGCCCACTGTCCCCTGATCTGAAGTTTACCTCTCCTCAGATGGCCGAGAAACAGCAATATGATCTTAACTACTCCGGCTAAAATCATAGAAAAACTCAGGTAGATTCTTCTTCAAATTCTACCAGAGAAGGAATAACACACTCCGGTGCTATTATAAAATAACAAACTTTTGATTGAAGGTATGAAACTAAGTATAATCACCACAGTCCTCTCACACATCCTATCTATTCGTTGGGTGCAAGAGAATGACTGGTAATGGCAGTTAGGGGAGGAGCTATATAGCAGCTCTGCTGGGTGAATCCTCTTGCACTTCCTGTTGGGGAGGAGTTAATATCCCATAAGTAATGGATGATCCGTGGACTGGATACACTTAACAAGAGAAACATCAGTACTCACCGGCACTGCATAGTATTTACCCAGCCTACACAATTTCTCTGGCACTGCAATTGTGTCACAGTCATTCAGAGCAGCTAATACCTCCCCAAGCAATACACGGAGGTTCTCAAGCTTAAATTTAAAATTAGAAATCTCTGAATCAGGTCTCCCCGATTCAGAGACGTCACCCACAGACTGAAGCTCTCCGTCCTCAGGTTCTGCATATTGTGACGCAGTATCAGACATGGATCTTACAGCATCTACACGCTCTGTATCTCGTCTAACCCCAGAGCTATCGCGCTTGCCCCTCAATTCAGGCAATCTGGATAATACCTCTGACAGGGTATTATTCATGATTGCAGCCATGTCCTGCAAAGTAATCGCTATGGGCGTCCCTGATGTACTTGGCGCCATATTAGCGTGCGTCCCTTGAGCGGGAGGCGAAGTTAGAGTTAGTCGGCATAACTTACCCCTCGACAGACCCCTCTGGTGACAATTCTTTTAAAGATAGACTGATCTTTACTGTTTAAGGTGAAATCAATACATTTAGTACACATTCTCCTATGGGGCTCCACCATGGCTTTTAAACATAATGAACAAGTATCCTCTGTTTCAGACATGTTTGTACAGACTAGCAATGAGACTAGCAAGCTTGGAAAACACTTTAAAGCTAGTTAACAAGCAATATAAAAAAAAACGTTACTGTGCCTTTAAGAGAAACAAATTTTGACAAAATTTGAAATAACAGTGAAAAAAGGCAGTTACACTAACAAAATTTTTACAGTGTATGTAACAAGTCAGCAGAGCATTGCACCCACTTGCAAATGGATGATTAACCCCTTAATAACAAAAACAGAATAATAAATGACAAAAACGTTTTTTAAACACATTCACAACAACTGCCACAGTCTACTGTGATTGTTACCCTCCTCAAACACAACTTTGAAGCCTTTTGAGCCCTTCAGAGATTGCCTGTATCATGCAGAGGGAAGCTGAATGTCTGTCAGTATTTTTAGCTGCACAGAAAAGCACTAAAAACAGAATTTATGTTTACCTGATAAATTACTTTCTCCAACGGTGTGTCCGGTCCACGGCGTCATCCTTACTTGTGGGATATTCTCTTCCCCAACAGGAAATGGCAAAGAGCCCAGCAAAGCTGGTCACATGATCCCTCCTAGGCTCCGCCTACCCCAGTCATTCGACCGACGTTAAGGAGGAATATTTGCATAGGAGAAACCATATGATACCGTGGTGACTGTAGTTAAAGAAAATAAATCATCAGACCTGATTAAAAAACCAGGGCGGGCCGTGGACCGGACACACCGTTGGAGAAAGTAATTTATCAGGTAAACATAAATTCTGTTTTCTCCAACATAGGTGTGTCCGGTCCACGGCGTCATCCTTACTTGTGGGAACCAATACCAAAGCTTTAGGACACGGATGAAGGGAGGGAGCAAATCAGGTCACCTAAATGGAAGGCACCACGGCTTGCAAAACCTTTCTCCCAAAAAATAGCCTCAGAAGAAGCAAAAGTATCAAACTTGTAAAATTTGGTAAAAGTGTGCAGTGAAGACCAAGTCGCTGCCCTACATATCTGATCAACAGAAGCCTCGTTCTTGAAGGCCCATGTGGAAGCCACAGCCCTAGTGGAATGAGCTGTGATTCTTTCAGGAGGCTGCCGTCCGGCAGTCTCGTAAGCCAATCTGATGATGCTTTTAATCCAAAAAGAGAGAGAGGTAGAAGTTGCTTTTTGACCTCTCCTGTTACCAGAATAAACAACAAACAAGGAAGATGTTTGTCTAAAATCCTTTGTAGCATCTAAATAGAATTTTAGAGCGCGAACAACATCCAAATTGTGCAACAAACGTTCCTTCTTCGAAACTGGTTTCGGACCCAAAGAAGGCACGACTATCTCCTGGTTAATGTTTTTGTTAGAAACAACTTTTGGAAGAAAACCAGGTTTAGTACGTAAAACCACCTTATCTGCATGGAACACCAGATAAGGAGGAGAACACTGCAGAGCAGATAATTCTGAAACTCTTCTAGCGGAAGAAATTGCAGCCAAAAACAAAACTTTCCAAGATAATAACTTAATATCAACGGAATGTAAGGGTTCAAACGGAACCCCCTGAAGAACTGAAAGAACTAAGTTGAGACTCCAAGGAGGAGTCAAAGGTTTGTAAACAGGCTTGATTCTAACCAGAGCCTGAACAAAGGCTTGAACATCTGGCACAGCTGCCAGCTCTTTGTGAAGTAACACAGACAAGGCAGAAATCTGTCCCTTCAAGGAACTTGCAGATAATCCTTTCTCCAATCCTTCTTGAAGAAAGGATAGAATCCTAGGAATCTTTACCTTGTCCCAAGGGAATCCTTTAGATTCACACCAACAGATATATTTTTTCCATATTTTGTGGTAAATTTTTCTAGTTACAGGCTTTCTGGCCTGAACAAGAGTATCAATAACAGAATCTGAGAACCCTCGCTTTGATAAGATCAAGCGTTCAATCTCCAAGCAGTCAGCTGGAGTAGGACCAGATTCGGATGTTCGAACGGACCTTGAACAAGAAGGTCTCGTCTCAAAGGTAGCTTCCATGGTGAAGCCGATGACATATTCACCAGATCTGCCTACCAAGTCCTGCGTGGTTACGCAGGAGCTATCAAGATCACCTACGCCCTCTCCTGATTGATCCTGGCTACCAGCCTGGGGATGAGAGGAAACGGCGGGAATACATAAGCTAGGTTGAAGGTCCAAGGTGCTACTAGTGCATCTACTAGAGTCGCCTTGGGATCCCTGGATCTGGACCCGTAGCAAGGAACCTTGAAGTTCTGACGAGAGGCCATCAGATCCATGTCTGGAATGCCCCACAGTTGAGTGATTTGGGCAAAGATTTCCGGATGGAGTTCCCACACCCCCGGATGCAATGTCTGACGAATCAGAAAATCCGCTTCCCAAGTTTCCACTCCTGGGATGTGGATTGCAGACAGGTGGCAGGAGCGAGTCTCCGCCCATTGAATGATTTTGGTCACTTCTTCCATCTAAGCCATCTCCGTGGAGATGTTGCCTGTACAACGGCAAAGAGAATGACTGGGGTAGGCGGAGCCTAGGAGGGATCATGTGACCAGCTTTGCTGGGCTCTTTGCCATTTCCTGTTGGGGAAGAGAATATCCCACAAGTAAGGATGACGCCGTGGACCGGACACACCTATGTTGGAGAAATAGGCCCTTCCCACTCATATTGCAACAGTGGAAAGCCTGTTACTAGGCAAAAATCAAGCCAGCCATGTGGAAAAAAAAACTAGGCCCCAATAAGTTTTGTCACCAAACATATATAAAAACGATTAACATGATAGCAAATGTTTTATATTACACTTTTATAAGAGTATGTATCTCTGTTAATAAGCTTGATACCAGTCACTATCACTGCATTTAAGGCATAACTTACATTAATCCGGTATCAGCAGCATTTTTCTAGCAAATTCCATCCCTAGAAATATGTTAACTGCACATACCTTATTACAGGTAAACCTGCACGCTATTCCCCCTCTGAAGTTACCTCACTCCTCAGAATATGTGAGAACAGCAAAGGATCTTAGTTACTTCTGCTAAGATCATAGAAATCACAGGCAGATTCTTCTTCTAATGCTGCCTGAGATGAAACAGTACACTCCGGTACCATTTAAAAATAACAAACTTTTGATTGAAGTTAAAAAACTAACTATAATACACCACTCTCCTCTTACTACGTCCATCTTTGTTGAGAGTTGCAAGAGAATGACTGGATATGGCAGTGAGGGGAGGAGCTATATAGCAGCTCTGCTGTGGGTGATCCTCTTGCAACTTCCTGTTGGGAAGGAGAATATCCCACAAGTAATGGATGATCCGTGGACTGGATACACTTAACAAGAGAAAACGGGCTCTCATTCATCAAAGTTTACCTTCACTTTAAAAGCTTTGCTGTGGTGCTCTTTGCCTCCTCCTGCTGGCCAGGAGTGATATTCCCAACAGTAATTAATAATCTGTGAACTCACCGTGTCTTAAGAAAGAAAGTACATTATCCTGAAAGTGAAGAACATTGGAAAATGTGAAATATATACAGTAAACACACAAATATTTAAATACATATTTAGACACACACATACATATATATATATATATATATATTCCTTTGCAACCATTTTCCCCAAACACCTTATACCCTCTATCTTTAAACCCTTATATCTTTTTATTTTTTATAAATAATTTTTATCAAACAGTATTTATGAGTATAACTCTACTTTTACATGCATTTTTGCTGTGTTTTATGCCACTTTTCTCTCTCCTATCCTTTACGCGAGCTCTGAAGTTAATCTAAATCCGACACATTACAGTATATTTGATTGCGTTCAAGCAAATGCGGTTACTTTCAACTCGTAATACGCGTTCACAAAAAGCCAAGAAATATCCCATATCACTTGCGTGCTACAGTTGGCGTGCCACTCATAATCTAGCCCTAACTGGGCACACCACCAAGCTAACATTAAGCTAAAATTACCTAACTTTTTTTCAATGTTTGCTGCACCCATTAGCACTAAACAAATTTATGTTAAATATGCAATTAATGTGTGCTTTGGGTAGCTTAACAACAATAAATATTTATTATTTCATTTATTTATTTATATTACACACCCACACACACAAGGATAATTAACATTTTTAAAACCTCTCAGAAAACTACAGAAGCAAAGCAGACAGAATTAAATTATCACACACATTTATTTTCTACACAATATTGTACGCCATTTAAGAAGCGTGGTTGTGGTTTTGGTCATTTCTATTTTAAACAAGCAAAAACAGTGCATATGACAGAACTTGATTTATGTTAACCAATTATCAGAAAACATTCTCAGTGTTCCATAGGGAATTTAAAATTTGGCTACGACAAAAAAAAAAATAAAACAAATGTTCTCCCCCTGTAGATTGATCAGTCCTTTGGGTGGAAGGCTGGGATGCTAATGAAGCACTGAACAGTCTACTGGCTGCATTCTGCTCCAGCCAATGGGAGCAGAGCTCTGTCTGATCTGTGCTGAGCAATCGAGGTTGAGCTGCAAAACAGACCCCGGCAGCTCTTCATACACAAAAGGTAGGATAACCAACTGCATTTTTGTTTTCTATTTTGTTTTCATCTAAAGACCGCAGGGATAGGTTAGGTGCAGGCTACTGTAGTTTACAGCAAGCTGCAGGAGTTCAAGAGATTAATATGCTGGTCAAAAAAAAAGCAGGGGAATGATGGTTCCCTTTTCTATTAGTACAGCTCACACCCAGTTATGTCGTGTTTTTAAAGCACTTGTGCTCTGTAACTGCCTGCCAAGCATTTGTAGGTTCATATACAACAGAACAGGGTTCCTACGTTTGTATATAATCATTTAACCCATTCCTCAAACCATAATTTCCATATCAGTTGTACAGTTTTAATTTGATAACATCTTGCTGCTGTTTATTTGCTAGATCACAGGGGCCTATTCCTCTTGTTTGGGGTACAGTTAAATGTGCATGCACAATATTGCATACCGTAACATTATTAATCTTGTTTGTGTCTAAATAAAGATTATATAGAGGACTCATTTTAAGCATTTTGTTAGGTGCATAAGGATCATGTGTATCACTAGAGAGTCACAAATATTACTTTGCAATAGTGATGGTAGGATCAATATAGGAGATTAATGCAAAACTCCTGTGGCAAAGAACCAGTAAAAACAAAACAATTCAGTGATTGTATTCTCAAGAGACAGATTGGAAATAATGCTGTCTCATGGAAGAGGAAAATGCCAGATAAGGATCCTGAGAGAATACTCGGCAAATACAATTAAAATGTGTACGGTATGCCGTGCTTTTTACATAAAACACATCTAACTCAAAATGTCACTTTATCAAGGGCATTCTGTCTTTAATGACAAAATATCACAACTGCATCACTGATGAATAAGGTGGATGAGCGCAGATATCTTAAACCCATTATTTATTTGAATGTTAAGTGCTTATGTTTATTAAAAAAACAAAATGTGATCTTGAAAATTCTATATATTTGTACCCATTGGCAATATCTGTACCTAATTAAAGGGACAGTCTAGTCAAATTAAACTTTCATGATTCAGATATTATTATTATTATTATTATTATTATTGGTTATTTGTAGAGCGCCAACAGATTCTGCAGCATCTTTTATCATCAAATTTGCTTTGTTCCCTTGGTGGTATTTTTGAAAAGCTAAACCTAGGTAGGCTCAAACGGATTTCTAAACCATTGAAAACCGACTCTTAGCTCAGAGCATTTTGAACGTTTTTCACAGTTAGACAGTACTAGTTCATGTGTGTCATATAGATAACATTGTGCTCACTCTGGTGGAGTTACTTAGGAGTCTTTGCTGATTGGCTAAACTGCATGTCTGTCTGTCAAAAGCACTTAGATAAGGGGGCAGTCTGCAGAGGCTTAGAAACAGGTAATCAGATGTAAAACATATTATTATTATAACTGTGTTGGTTATTCAAAACTGGGGAATGGGTAATAAAGGGATTATCTACGTTTGTTTTAATAATAACAATTCTGGTGTAGACTGTCCATTTAAAATAGCATATTAGAAAAATAAATAAATACAGGGGCAACCCTAGCAATACTCCATTAGGCAGCTGCCTATGGCCTTATATATTCAGGTGGCTGGCAAACCCTATAAGGGTGGGAAGGGGGGGGACTATTTATTAATATAGTGGTGGTCTTTCAAAGTTATCCGCAGATAAACATGACAATAAGCAGGACTGACTAACAAACAATGCTGAGAGTGGATTCATTCTGGCTGCTGCCACGTTTTGTAACAGCAAGAGTTTTCAAGTGGCACATGCACACATAAAAGACTACACTGAAAAGCACACAAGTACCAGGACTACCTAAAAAAAAACAAAAAACAAAAAAACACACTACTACTTGCATAAAGGGGTTAAATAAATGTTCTCTAAGTGTTATTGGCAGCTTACTAGATTAAAAATCATAGTTCTGCAAGTGCTGCTAGCACATATGGCAAAATTGTTGTGGTACTAGCAAACCATTAATTAGTGGGTTAAAAATCACTCCTCTGTATGTTACTGGCAGGCAAAGAAATATAATCCAAGCTATTTGTGCAATGCTAGTAGAAAAATTGATCATACCACTTATTTGTGAATATAAGTGAAATCTAAAAGGATTAAAGTAACACTACTTATCTGTGTCTTATTTTCAGCCAAAGATGTGAAAAATCAAAGCAATGTGTTTATAGCACAAAAGGGGTTACACATTTGTAATTTGTGTTACTGGCATAACGTGTGAAATACTGAAAGCTAGACGTAAAACAACTGGGAGGGGGGTTTAGCTGTGAGAAATATACATAAGGTAGGCTCAGAAGTGTTCACAGGTCTTGAGAACCATATGTACAACAGTTTTGCTCAAGAAACATTCATGCTCCTGATTCTACCTCAGTATGCTCTCATTGATAGGAGATAAGTTTTAACAAAGGATACTATTTGAAAACAAGGTAAGGTGGATAGTTTTTTAAATTGTATGCAGTGTCTGAATTATGAAATTTAAAAAAAAGGACATAGAAGTCAAATGTAAACAGGATTAAAAATTCCCTATCCAATAAAGGCTACTGATCCCTTAATAAAAACTGTATCCTTGGCCAATGCTTTCAACGTCAGCTCCAATTTCTCTCATAGATAATGTTGGGAAACATGGTGGACAGTCTGTACACCAAAAGTATCCATAAATATAGCGATTAGTTACACTAAAGTCATTATTAACAAGTAAATGTGTTAGAAAGAATCATTAGCAAATGTGCACAAAATCAGAGATCTGGCTTTAAAAGAGACAGCAAACACCTTTTGTTTTCTTGCTATAGAATAGCATATCAGCCACATCTAAACATTTTTAAGACCAACATCTTGTTTGCTACAATTGTTTTTTAATAGTCAAACAGCCCACCCATTTGGAGGAGTAAATCCAGTATGCAGCCAATAAGTCTTGCCATGGTTATTAGGTTGGAATAAAAGCACATAACTTTGCTGTTACTCGCTATACATACATATGCAGCAGGGTTAGCCTTGGAAAGTCAGCAGGGTGCATTTTTAGCTCTGAGAAGTAGAAAAGCCACAGTTTTCACAGCTAAATTACATTAAGAGGGGGGACTGTTCTACTAAGCATAAACATTTTCTATTACAATCTCAAAGAGTTTACTTTCCCTTCATAATTTTTGGTAGAAATAAAAAAAAATAAAAAATAAAAAATTGTTGTGTTAAATCATCATCACTGACAAACTTATTTTCACCTCATTCTAGTTATACTGAGGGGAGAACACTGCCAGGATGTCTTCAGTGGGACCCTTGAAGAACGAGACAAATCTGATCCTGCAGCAAGTTGGTTTTCAAGTGCAGAGAATCTACCCATTCCACGATGGCTGGAACACCGCCTGCTTTGTGATCCTGGTGCTGTTTATCCTGACTGTGCTATCACTAGTACTCCTGGCATTCCTCTACGAGATGCTGGACTGCTGCTGCTGCGCCAAGCAAAAGACAGTCAAGGACTTAGAGAACGAGCCAAACCCTGTCAGGGCTCTAATGAGCAGTATGAAAAAGCGCAAAACTGAAGTGGTTTAGTACAGCTGTGGAAAGATAAGACATGGCCTTCAGCTCTTTTAAGGTGACAAATCTGTGAGCTTAGGACACACTTCTCCATTTATATAGTTTTCTGGGCATTCAACGCTACATTTATCTGATCATGTGGTCTGTTGCAGAAAAACAAAAAATAATAATCCCACCTGGTCTGTCAATGATCCTATGACCTTTATTTTTTTAATTTAAATTTAATTTTTTGCTAGTTATATCAGTATTAGGGAAGAGATTTCCCATTTAGAAGTGTGATAATTTAAAAAGAAAACTATTTTTCTTTCTGATTGTAAACTGTAATAAACTTAAATTTAATAAAACCTAGGTAATTGCTACAGATCAATGTCACCATAAAATCATGTAATATAAAGTGTAATTAAAAATGCATTCTTTTTAGGTTTTATTCATTTGATATTAAGTTTCTCTGTCCTATTACTTTCGGTAATGGTGAGAACTACCTATGTATTCAGGAGCAGCATTATTTATGGTTCATAAAGCACAAACAAATATGTAAAGGGGATTAAAGGGACAGTCTAGGCCAAAATAAACTTTCATGATTCAGATAGGGTATGTAATTTTAAACAATTTTCCAATTTACTTTTATCACCAATTTTGCTTTGTTCTCTTGGTATTCTTAGTTGAAAGCTTAACCTAGGAGGTTCATATGCTAATTTCTTAGACCTTGAAGGCCACCTCTTTTCAGAATGCATTATAACAGTTTTTCACCACTAGAGGGTGTTAGTTCATGTATTTCATATAGATAACTGTGCTCGTGCACGTGAAGTTATCTGGGAGCAGGCACTGATTGGCTAAACTGCAAGTCTGTCAAAAGAACTGAAATAAAGAGGCAGTTTGCAGAGGCTCAGATACAAGATAATCACAGAGGTTAAAAGTATATTAATATAACTGTGTTGGTTATGCAAAATTGGGGAAAGGGCAATAAAGGGATTATCTATTTTTTAAAACAATAAAAATTCTGGTGTAGACTGTCCCTTTAAATAACGAGGAATATTTAAAATAACTGCACTTCATAACTGGTTATTTTTGGAAACCATTAAAAAAAGGTCAAGAAAGTCAAAATTAAATTTTTATGATTCAGAGTTTTCAATGAAAATATTGTGAGGTTTGCACTATATGGCTATATAATGTTTGCAGCAATGTTTGTAATAATATTATATATAGGGCCAGATTACAAGTGGCGCGTTAACAGTTACACGCAAGTGAAAAGGGGTTTATCGCGGCTGTTAGCGAGCGTCAAGGTATTACAAGATGAAAGTGTGAGCAAAAACTTTTTACTTTCAAATTGTAATACGAGAACTACCTGATGCGCACAAAAAAAACAAAAATCTTCTAGTGGAGTAAGCGCTTGAGCGGAAGTGTTAAATACTGCTGCACTTGTAATCTGGCCCACGTGTACGCTCCTTGGTCTACATTAATATGCTCTAATAGAAAGGAGGTTAGTTTCAAGAAAAGAGGTAATTTTGACAATAGAAGTAATTTGCCAAGTAAAGTGTCTGTCACTCTAGAAGAGGACATTTTTAGGTAAATATCTTCCTTTTTTTTTTACATAGAGATATTTACAGTGATTCCGCATTTAGGTATCATGTCCCACTGTCCTTAAAGAATACAATTTTTAAAAAAGGTTTCCAATCTACTTCTATTATCAAATTTGCTTTGTTCTCATGGTATTATTTGTCGAAGAGATATCTAGATAGGCAGCATGCAGATGCCTGGGGCACTACATAAGAGGAAATAGTGCTGCCATTTAGTGCTCTGGCTAATATATAACACTGTTGCAAAACTGCTGCCATATAACCAACCATTCTATATATTTACATTTGGTTGTAGACATGTTGCTAAGATTCTGCTTTTAGAATTGAAAAGCATTAAAAAGGGACATTAAACACTTTGAGATGGTAATATAAAATGATAAATTGTTTATATAAAACAACTCTGCAATATACTTTCATTATTTATTTTGTCCTCTTTGCCTGTAATTCCATTCTGAAATTGTGAGCTTTTAAGTTCCTGTTAGAAATGGAAGTGCAGAACACTGTTAAATCCAGCACAACCATTGGCTGCACACTCTAGTGACCTATTTATAACTGTCCCTAATTGGCCACAGCAGAGAAGGTAACACAAGTTACAACATGGCAGCTCCCAGTGTTTTATAGAAACTAAAACTTTACACTTATTTTGTCACTTTTTAAACAACTAATGAAACTTTAAAAAATACATCTACATGTTAGTCATGGACTAATCTTTTCTTTGAATGCATCATTCTATCTAGCATATATTTAGTGTTTAATGTCCCTTTAATGTGGGTATAAAGCAGCAATATAAATACATAAACTCAGCCGATACAATCATCAGTCCTGTACCTCACAATATTTCCCAGACGCTTCTGGGACTGAAAGTTCTAGGCTGTGTGAAGGAGAGCAGTGAGCAGAAATACAGGTGTTCAGTAGGCGGGTTCAGGGGTTTATAGTTGTTGGGCAGACAGCTTTGGTTCTGTGCCATGGGCAAAGTCTTGCAGTCCTTTGTTTCATTTTAAAAAACTGGGACATTTGCACTGAAGGAATAGCTGCGGTAGGGAAAGGGGGGCAGAGCTCCCAAAAGTGTGGCAATCCTGTAATAAGCAGGAGCTCTGCATTCCTATATTAAAAACAACATTTTAGAAAGGAAAGTTAAAGAATTAGTGTTGCATTCTAGTGCTCTTGCAAAAGCATAACATTCTTGCAAAACTGCTGCCATATAGTGCTCCAGAAATGGGCTGGCACCTAAGCTTCCGTCCCTGCTTTTCAACAAAAGATACTGAGAATGAAGAAGAAAAATAATAATTGAAGTCAATTATAAAGTTGTTTAAAACGGCATGCTCTATCTAAATTATGGGTGGATGGGGGTAAATTGGGTTTCATATCCCTTTAAAGAGAATTTCTTGCCATGATGGCTAAAAATTGTGAATTGAGAAAAGGCACATAACCCAGCACTGCTAGTTCCCCTACCTGCCAACAGGGACCCAAATGGACTATCTTTCTAGGTCAGTGGGTATCCCAGCCATTTAAAGGGACACTGAACCCAAATTTTTTTCTTTCGTGATTCAGATAGAGCATGCAATTTTAAGCAACTTTCTAATTTACTCCTTTTATCAAATTTTCTTTATTCTCTTACTATCTTTATTTGAAATGCGAGAATGTAAATTTAGATGCCGGCCCATTTTTGGTGAACCTGGGTTGTTCTTGCTGACTGGTGGATAAGTTCATTTACCAATAAAAAAGTGCAGTCCATAGTTCTGAACCAAAAAAAAAAGAAGCTTAGATGCATTCTTTTTCAAATAAAGATAGCAAGAGAACAAAGTAAAATTGATAATAGGAGTAAATTAGAAAGTTGCTTAAAATTGCATGCTCTATCTGAATCCCGAAAGAAAAAAATTTGAGTTCAGTGTCCCTTTAAGTGTTATTGCCTCTTTCCAGATCCCCATACTATGCACCAAGCATAGATAAACTTGCTTATCCACTACCCAGTACCAGAATAATCCTCCTTCCTCACAAGGTCACTGCCGTACACAAGGAGTCTCAGCATACAGAATATAGCAGGACTGGCTCTACCATCTCCATATTTCTCTATGGTTGTCACTTCCTCCCGCCTCTTCTTCGCACTAAACAAGTTGTGTATCACAAAACACAAATCTGTCTGCTCTATTTAAAGGTTTATCTACGGACATCTCATTATACCCAGCAAGCTAGGACAAATGCACTCCTTTGTTCCCTGTTACAGTTGTGCGTATACAGGGGTGAAAGAAGCATGGACCTAGCCTGTAGCTTGACAAGGCTCAGAAATAATAAAAAAATTCTCAGCTTTTTTTTTTTTCTCCTTTTAATAGGTGGGTCTTTAGCAATTTTGATCCCAGTAAAGATTTTCTCTGATTCAATACTCAATAGGCAAAAGCTCAAACATCACACTGGCAAATAGCTGCTTTAATGGAATTTGAGTTGTAGGACTAATATTTAAAATTGAAATTCATGTATCATCCATGGCTCAGATTACAAGTGGAGCACTACTGATAATGCAGGGTGCACTATCAATATTGCTGGACTGCTCTAGGATTAGCATGCAAATTGATATTACAAGTCCATAGGAATGTTTAGCATAGCCAACATCCTTTTATAGTGCCCTATTTGTTCAGTACTATCACCCACGCAAATTAAATATAAAATATAAGTTTATTATCTAATTATGTTTACAAAGGATATGGTATATGACAAGGCGTTTGTCTGGGATGGGCTTAAAAAGGTATAGCTATACACAGGTACAAATCCCCAAATCTGGAATTCCAAAATTCAAACTTATTCATTAATATTTAAAAAAAATAAAATTATAAAATTACTATTTTCCCCATCTGTAAGTCACAATCTTTCTCTGCCTGTGTTTTTGGTTTGTTAGTTTGTGTTCTAAAATGCAAATAATAGTCCATGTTTAAAACAACAACTATTACCTTTCTAAATATAGTACTGTACTATATTTCTGAGGGTACTATGTATACAAAGGTATTGAAAATGATATAAAACTACCTTTAGGTTATATGTATAAGCTGTATTACGACATGTAAATATCGCCTAAATTACATAAGTTATTGTTGTTTACACTTGGTTCCATCCACTCTCCAAACTGAAGTGCGTAGTATGTAAAAATTGCCTCTCTATTGTTGCATCAATCACTAAAGAGTGACTCTGACAAACTGACTCTGGAAGCAACATCAGCACAAAAATAGTGTGATTGGACCTTCGTGCAGTGCATTTCCATAGCCGAGTAGCTGCACACAAGCCTCACATCAATATGCGCAATGCCAAACGTTGGCTGGAGTGGTATAAAGCTCAACACCACTGGACTCTGGAGAAGTGGAAACATTTTCATGAGTGTTGAATCAAACTTTTCTATTTGGTGTTCTGATTGAAGAATCTTGGTGTGGAGAATGCCAGAACACTACCTACCGGAATGCATAGTGCTTACTGTAAAGTTTGGTGGAGGAGGGATAATGGTCTGGGTCTGTTTCTCAGCGTTAGGGCTAGACCCTTAGTTTCAGTAAAGGGTCATCTTAATGCTACAGGATACAAAGACATTTTAGACATTTGGGTGCTCCCAACTTTGTAGCATCAATTTGGGGAAGGTCCCTTCCTGTTTCAGGATGACTATGCCACTTTGCACAAAGTGAGGTCCATGAAGACATGGTTTGAAGTCTTGACCATAGTTAATATACTATGGGCTCGATGTATCAAAGCTGAGGCGGACAGGGGCGCATATACACGCCCGTCTGCCTCAGATCGCCTCTGACAGGGCGAATTTCCCCGGAGGAAATTACCATTGCACACAAGCGCTATTTTTTTTTTTTTTTTAAAGATTTTTTATTGAAGTTTCAAAGAAATACAGTGAATGTAAAAAACATTTGCCCAATCATAAGGTCAATATTAGAATACAACACAAGAATTGTGACACCTATCATATCTGTTAGGCTAGTATAGAAGTATCTGAACTACATATCAAGTTAAGCCACACATTTTTAGGACTCACAGAAATAAACATAATCATAATGATACAGTAAGGGCAGCCTTAACATGTAGAGACCTATGTTGTGTCTAGGTAGGTGTCAGGTATATGACTGGACGAACTAAAATGAAACTTCATTTTATATTTTAATACTCGTAATCTAGTCTCCACATCTCTAGGATGAATAAAATGAGGATTTCTGGGATGATGTGGGGAGTTAGCTTTTAGAATGACCAAAAGTGGGTCATAGAACACTAGAAGGAAAAGGGATTACAGTGGGCAAGAGCCACTCAAGTTGCGGGAGGGGGAAGGGAAGGGGGAGGAGACTTTGGTGAGGCTACGGTGTGTTTTTTTTTTTTGACTAACTAGTATACAAAAATGAGAAAGGGTAAAATGGGAAGGAGATATTACAATAGCTATATAGTAGGATCGTATACTATGGTGCGTCAAAAAGTGCTTAATATGCTCAAAGGGATCATGACTCTGTGTGTGGAGAGTATGTAAAACAATACATTACTAAACGCCCATATAAAATTTGATTTATAGGCTAAAAACCAATCAAATGGCGTAGAGTAGAAAATAAAGTCAGAGAGTGATTAGATTAGACTAATAACAGAAGTCCCTCTATAGATTTTAGCTTTATAGCAGTAGATTCTCCCAAGGAATTATTCACCTAGACAGAATGCTAGTTAAGGAGACTATTCCTCAGAGCATTATAGGAAAAGCTAAATGTTATAGGGAAATAGTAAATATATAACATGTAAGTTACACATTCATAAGCATACACCAGGAGAGTTAGTTTGAGGGACCTATATGGCATTAGAGATATTGAGAGATAATCCCGTGGAATCGTGTGATATTTAAAAAAATATAACATTGAACAGTAGAGAACCTATCATAACAAAACAGAACCCATCTTTTAACTAGAGAGGAGGGGTGGAGAGAATGCCAATGAAGGTAAACTAGTAAAAGGGAAAACTTTAACCTAATCATTCAAAATTCTTTTACAATAGATATAAAGAGTGAATCATGCCCATACAGCCATTTCTAAATATAGTAGGAGAGGTGAACAGTCATTCACAGCTAAGGAGCTCGAATCCCCGAAAACAATGTAAACCTGCTATGTTGCAGATCTCTATACCTAAATGACTGATAACGTACAGATTGACCCCAGTACATCTATTAGCATATCTTTTAACCACCTTTGGGGGAATTTGTGTCTAAAGCACCAGCTTTCATTTAGAACGTGATAAATCACGACCCAAATGCCATGAAGAGCAGAGTCTAATATTTCAGATTGTAATATCGTCATAACAGGTTCAGGCAGTTCAGTTCATGTTGCTTGGTCTGTAAAGAGTAAATAAAGAATATAGTCACTCTGCTAAGGTCTCCTCAAGAGCGAGTATCAGAGTGACCTGTCAGGTGCGAGTCAGCGCAGCATCTTACCCCACTCCAGATCTAATGAAGGGTAAAAGGATAAACTGTGTGAGCAGGGAGGATGAATCTGTGCAAGTCCAGAGCCATCCCGTGTCGTTGTAGTGCACTCTCTGCTGGACAAGTCCCCCCATCTGCGCCGTCTCCAGTTCTCTGCTGCGGTCTCCAGCCGCATAGACTATGAGGTAAGAGGAATTCTCCATTCTGGGGTTCTTTGCTTGGGGCGCTGAATGTGGCTCCATGGATGTAGCGGGGGAAAATTTGATTGTAGGCTGGGGTTTTCCAGCGTCGCTGCTGATGTTGTTTTGTGAACCTGAACCTGTCAGGTTTCTCCTTAGCTCCGCTAGTGTCAGTCCATTACTAGATTGTTGCCTGGGTACAACCAGGCTTGAAAGGCCCTCTTCCAAAATCGCTACAGGTGCCCTGTGAGATTCTGCAGAGATTGTAATCGGCAGGGGATGCTGTACCTCCAACGATGTCTCCTGCGTGCTGATCTGACACTTTAGGTGGGGATTTTCCTCTATGGGTTATCGGAGTGCTACTGGGGTTTGACAACGTAAGTCTATAAAATCTCGTTTGAGATCCCAAAAGTGCCTGTCCATGTGCATTGATAAGGCTTCCAAAGCTCTTGTCATCGCTGCCATCTTCACTACGCTTATGTAGTATATCCACCTCAAGATGGCCGCTACGGGATTCCTCTTAGCTGATGTCTCTCAAAGATATCAGGTCTAATGGTCTCTCCTGGGGTCTCATAAGGTTCGTTTGACTCGGTAGAGTTCCCCAATCACCCAGGGATATCTTTTTGTTGAAAGTTTGATATACAGAGTGGTCGAGAAGTATATTTAAAGCATATGAAGTGCTAGAGCTGCATGAGTATGCGACCGCTCAGCTTCTGGGCCAGCTCCGCCCCCCACACAAGCGCTATTTTGCGCTTGTGTGCAATCCCAGCCCCCTGCCTGCGCACAGCCAATCACGCGCGGGCAGGATCTGTCAATCTCCTCGGTTGGACTAGACCGCAGAGATTGAATTTCGCCATCTTAGAGGTGGCGAAGTGGTAAGAAAAGCAGCGGTCTAATGACTGCTGCTTATTAAATACGGCGAGCAGGTTCTTGTGAGAACTTGCAACCATTGGGGCTCTGATAAATCGAGCCCAGGTACCCAGCACGGAACATACACCAGCAAACTAAGTCACAAGAGACAATCTGCAACATCTATCTTCTATAGAGGATATCAGAGATGTGTTGCAAGAAGTAAGATCACGATTTGCACTATTTGATGAGCTCCTCAAAGATATATTAGCATTGGATGAGAGAGTATCTCATATTGAAAAAGAACAGGGAGATGTTAAGACAAGTATAACACAAACGGCTGCCGAGCTGAAATCACAAGCAGAAATTATTCAAAAACTAACAGAAAGACTTGAAGACCTTGATAATCGTAGCAGACAATAACTTGCGCATACGAGGAATCCCTTAGTCAATCAACCCAACTGCACTGGATGGCTAACTACAGGACTTATTTAAAACAATCAAGGGCACTCCAATTTCTCCAGAAATACAGATTGAGCAGCACAAAGGGAATTAAAGCCTAAGCCCCCAAGAGATGTACTGACAAACTACTAAACTTCAGGAATGCTACTAAAACGAAGGAACCTATCATACATAAACAGTTCTCCACGCTCAACAAATACCATATAGATAGGGTTTCCCAGTAACCATCATTGTTACCAAAGACAGCAAAGCAGCAACTTGCGAACAGGCGCCGATTAAGAGGACTTCTGCTCCCAACTTTCAATCTACATTCAACCTCCAGCTCAGAAAGACACAAGAGCCCTCTTTCCTAGGCAAGATGGACAGTTCACAAACGCCCCAACGGGCCTCAGCTGATTTGACATACCACTATATATAACTTTTTCGTCTCCATTTTCAAATGTTCTCTACCGCTCTTAAAGATAAAGGGTGTATATCAATATAAGGCTTCCCCTCCCTCTTCGTCTCCGAACAAGAAGACTAACTGCAGTTAGTAGACCTCTGATGTATAATCTGTTAAAAAAATAATAACAGTCTTCCTGGTCGCAAAACCTGCTACTTGATTAATACTCCACACTTGTTGCTTATATGTTACCATTTTAATTTTTTATATATATATATATATATATATATTTTTTTTTATTATTTTTTTTTTGGTATGCTCATTACAAATTTTTATTGTATTTACTATTGAGTTTGTTGGCTGACTAAATTACCCATATTACTAATAGAGATTTTGTAAACGAATTGACTGCGTAGTACTCCTACATATATGACACCTTAGCATACCTAAGCTTCTCCTCCCAACACTACCCCTAAGCACTTCGACATGCCAGTATATAGGTGGATTATTGGTGTACACCAAGCCACTAATCCATATTGAATATATACTTAAAGGGACACAAGTCAAAATTAAGTTTTATGATTCAGAAAGATAATGCAGTTTTAAGGTTTTTTAATTTATATTATTTATTAAAGGAGTTTATATACATGTACAACAATCAATATAACAGTCATTATAATATGGTTCCACAGCTTGTTGGGTGTTAAGAGCATGAGACCATTACAGGTAAAGGTGTTTACAGTTTCACAATATAAGAGGCGATGAATACATCACAGGTAAAGCATACATTTCTAGAGTATCCTGAAATAGATGTTGGTATAATCTCTATTGTTTTTGCAACCTGTAAACAAAAAGGTGCATTGTGGAAGGTTCTTACCATATTACAATCACTGCCATTAAGAAGAGAGAAGAAAAAAGTTCCTGTACCGAGAAGTTCAATTAGATATGAATAAGTGGAGAATAAGAAAGAGAGAGGAAGATGGTTGAAATAGAAGATGAGAAGGATAGGAACAAAGGAAGAGAAGATTTCTGCATGTGCTGTTGATCTGGTGAGAGGAAGAACTACAAGCATTGTGAGTTTATTTTGTCCCAATAAAATTTGATGTAAAAAAGCATATCTAAATGTATTTGTTTTCAAATAAAAATATTCCTCTAATGATAACTCTTGTGTTCGTTTTTTCCATTCCTCGATAGTGGGTATTATCACGGATTTCCACTTTCTGCAATTAGGGATTTCGCTCCATTTAGGCAAATTTGAAGGTGTAATCTTATTTTACATGTACGTTTAGATTTGTCATTAAAATAGGACCATTAGGGGTGTGGGCTTAAACGTGGAATCAAATAAGGTAGTAAGGATTTTCTCTACAGAAGCCCAGAAGACATTCAGATGGGGGCATGACCACCAAATATGAGACATAGTGCTAGTCTCTCTACAGCCCCTCCAACACAGAGAGGATAAACCACAATATATTAATTGTAATCTAGAAGGTGTAAAACACCCCCTCGAAACAATTTTATAGTTTATTTCTAAATATTTGACTGGACATGGAGGATTTGTGAAACATCTTGGCCCATTTTTTCAGGGAAATTTCCAGTACTAGTTCTTCTAGCCAGCTGCGAGTAAAGTTAGGAAGGTTTTTATAACTACAACCATCTAGTATCCTTCTGGACACAGCTAGGGAGCCCTTCAGGGCCGTGTTTTGTCTGCATAGTTCTTCAAAACGAGTGAGTGGACGGAGGATTGTGGAGATGAGGTCAGGAGGTGTTGTAACTGAGTATTTTAGCCAATGGGTGAAAGTGCCATTTAAGATGTTTCAACAGATTATGTGTAGGTTTTAGTGAGTTTTAAGTTTTTATATGCTTGGTTCCATACATTTAACTCTATAAGCTGCCTAATACTTATGATGGAGGTCGCTACATCCTAAAAGAGCTGCAATGTCTGCTTGGTACCTATCAAGCTGCCTTTGAGGAGAAATTGCAGAAGGTATGCACATATGAGGAGGGCTGCATCTCTGAGCAACCAACTCACCTTAACGCTACTTTGGAAGAGCAAGGAGGTTACAATGCTCTGGGACCCCGGCATATTCAACTTACCTCTGGCACTTCTCAAGGAGATCGGGAGTCTACTAACCTGACACGAAGAGCTTTACAGCACTGGCGAAGGTTTGTGCCGGTTTCATCAATATGAGCTGGCCAAGTCAGGAGACGGTACAATCTATGTCCAAGGAGATTTTGAATGGAGTCCTTGTCCAGAACATTGGAGATATAGAAATGCTGCCTTACCCACACTGAGGTTTTAGGTTATCAGGTTAGGTGCCATCTTGTTTTTAGACTGCTGCTTACTCTGTTACTACCTTATTGGAGTCCTGGAGGTCTGTGTCTGTTGATGACATTGGCCCCTACTGAGACCACTTGGAGCTGTCGCTCTCCTCTGAGAACTGGAGTGTGGTAATTTGGATTAATGCTGTATGTAACTTCTTTATAGCGTTCCACTCTTTTCTACACAGACATTCGAGCTGAAGACCATAGACTTTAGTTTTATGTTTTGGGCAATAATAGTTATGTTATATGTATATTAGTAGATATACACATGGCAGGATCCAAAAGTGGTCCCTTACTTATCTGCCTTCTTCAGAGGTTGAGTTTCTTGAGGTATGGTAGGGTCCAAGAGTGGCCCCTTCTATCAGTGAAAAGGCATATATAAAGCTGGGTATTTTTTGTCAATGTAATGTACATCTTTCAATTTTCTGAATATGCTCATAGGTTGATAGAATGTCCTATTGTATGTACCTTATTGATTATATATCTTTGTATCACATTGTACCTTGTATGATTTGTATTGTGCAGTAACCCTCAATAAAAAAAAAAAGTTTTTATATGCTCACTTTCTGGGGAACAAGATCCTACTAGGCATGTGCACAAGCTCACAGGGTATACGTATACTAGTCTGTGATTGGCTGATGTCTGTCACATGATACAAGGGGCTAGAAAATGAGAGAAAAAATAAAATTTGTCAGAAAAATAATCTACCATGTATTTGAAATTCAGAGTAGGTGTTAAAGCATTGTCTTTATAGTATGCATTTGTTAAAAGGATACTAAACGCAAATGTTTCTAGATTGTAAGTTCCCATGGGGCCTCAATTCCTCCTGTGTTTGTAAAATGTTGTCCTGTTTTTTACAAGTTTTATATCATGGTTTTATTTAAATGAATTGTACCAATGGACAGCGCTGCGGAATATGTTGGCGCTTCATAAATAAAATGTATAATAATAATAATAATAATATTTTCTTTCATGATGATTCAGATAGAGCATGCAATTTTAAGCAACTTTCTAATTTACTCCTATAATCAATTTGTCTTAGGTCTCTTGGTATCTTTATTTGAAAAAGCTAAAAGGTAAGCTTAGGCGATGGCCCATTTTTGGTTCAGCACCTGGGTTGCGCTTGCTGATTGGTGTCTAAATGTTACACTTTCTAGTCTTTTCAAATAAAGATACCAAGAGAAATTTATAATAGGAGTAAATGAGAAAGCTGCTTAAAATTCCATGCTCTTATCACACTGGTTTTCAAACCTGTCCACAGGCCTCCCTTACAGGCCCCATTTTGAGGAAATCTGAACTGGAGCACAGGTGAAACAATCAGCTGATTAGTAAACATGGTTATTTTACCTGCTCTCATCCAAGGTAATCCTGAAAACCTGGCCTGTTGGAGGCCTAAGGACAAGTTTGAAAACCAGTGCTCTATCTGAATCATGAAAGTTTAATTTTGACTAGACTATCTCTTTAATTATGCAATTCTACTGCATTGAGTGGTCCTTTAATGATTGTCTGCAGGGATACTTCCCCCTCGACTTCCACAGGCAACAACTTTCCACACAGAATTAAATAGTAACTCTATCCTTTTTCTTCTACCTATATCTATTTCTAAAAAGTGATATTTCGGGAAGCAAGGGTTAAACTTGGCCCTTTTTACACATGTTTTCCCCTTTTTTCAATATACTCCCCTGAACTTCTTCTTTCCACTGTTTTAACTCTTCTTATCACTCTTCACCCCTCTAATTCTTGTAATTTCCACTCATCTTTTTTTTCTTCTTCTTTCTTCCCTTCATCAAAAGATCACTATGATGCCTATCAGACTCAAAATTACAAAATCACTTATTATCCCTAACCACCATCAACGCCAAGGGTCTGAATAGCCCAGGCAAAAGGTCTATTGCAATGCGCAAAATAACTAAATTAAATAGTTAAATCATTTTCATTCAAGAAACACATTTTCAGAAGGGAAAAAGAAATAAAATAGAACAATGTGCGATTCCCTACTGCTTTATTTTTTTTCTTATCAGGTCCGCATAAAAAGAACAGGGGGGGCCTTCTTCTCCAGAGCACTACTCCCCTTCAGGTCATAAACATAGAAAAAGATGTGGAAGGCAGATACTAAATTACTGGTAAATCCTCTGATGAAGCGCAGGTACGCCTGTGCGAAACATATCAGGTGTTTTCATGTCTGCAATGTCCCTTTGATTGTGGACAAATAAACCATTACCTGATTTACAGCACTGATATCGTGGGCTGCAGTTCGTATCTTTTGGTTGTTTTGATTTCTAATTACTGGTAGGCCTGTTTAGGCGACCAAATACTTTATTGAATGTTTATGCCCCAACCAAGAACAAATCAAATTTTTCAAAAAAAAAATCTAACATCTGTTAATGGAACACATAGGGTACGGTGTTCCTTGAGGGGGGGTTGATTTTAACTGCCCACAAGACCCTATAATGGATACAACAAACAGCACTTATAGTGTGCCTAAAAACACATTGAATGCAATCAGGGCCAACCTAACCACTCTCAGATTGCACAACATCTGGCGCATGCTTAATCCATCTAATAAAGAATATACCTACTACTCAAGCGTGCACAAAAAAATATTCAAGCATCAATTACCTATTTACAGACTCTTCTGGCTCGACCATTGTCCCATATTGCAATATTGGATCTCTCTCATGGACATACCATACCCCAACGACATGCACTATTCTCTGCACAGATGCCCCTAGACTATGTTTGGAGACTTGACAAACTCTTACTTGACAATCCACTGACGATGAAAGAGATATGTAAAACTATTCAGGAATACTTAGATATAAATAAATCTGAAAACACCTCAACATCCACCAACTGGGAGGCTCATAAATTCGTCCTCCGGGGCGAACTTATCAAGCACAAAGAAAAAGAATTAAAAACATGCAGGGAGCAATATGAATGCTTATATAAAATTTAATTTATAAGTTAGAGCAAAAACATAAAAACAATACTTCTAATTTAGATACTCTAAATTTATTATTGCCAGCACGGACTGACTTGAAACATAATTTACAAGAAGATCAACCTGTTTCTAAAACAACAATTTTTTGACCAAGGTAACAAACCTGGCAAATTACGACACAAATAACATACAAGTTTCATTTATTCAATGAAAGCCCCAGACGGAAACACAACCAAGGATAGCAAAACAATAGCTAACACTTTTCAGAATTACTACAATTCCCTATATAAGAGAGGGTCCCTAGACCCTGATAAACACCACACAAAACAGGCCCTAATCCATAATTACCTCAAAGACATCCAATTACCCAAACTCACTAATAATGAAGAATCAGAATATCTAGACTCCTCCCTAACTGCTGAAGAGTTAGAACAGGCAATCAAAGACCTATTTTTAGGGAAAAGACCAGGCCCAGATAGGTTCCCATCAAAATATTATAAAAAAAATATACAAATCACTAATTTTATCTCATATCTCTTTGGTTAATAAGCTAATAGATTTGAAAGCCCTTCCTGAGCATATGTTAGAGGCCCATATAACAGTTCTGCCCAAACTGGGTAAAACCCATAGATAGACCTGCTAATTTTAGGCTAATTTTGCTTTTGAATGCTGATGTAAAGATCTTGCCAAAGGCACTAGCTAATAAGCTAAATAAATTCCGCACACAACTTTTCTCTACAGACCAGGTCAGTTTTGTACCTGGCAGAGAAGCAAAAGGACAATACCTTGAAAATATTGCAATTAATTTTCTAAGCTTAATGCTGCATCACTAGCCTTACTGGATGCAGAGAAGGCCTTTGATCGGGTAGACTTGTCTTTTCTATATGAAACCATGAGAGTAATGAATTTTGGCACCCCCTTCTTGAATATTATTATTTTTCACTATATTTATGACCCAAGGTCTAAGTGAATGGTATCCTCTAAGACTCTTTTTATATAAAACAATGGCACCCGTCAAGGTTGCCTGCTGTCACCACTGCTATTCATTCTGTCCATTGAAGTACTAACTCACAAAATACGTTCTAACATTAAAGGAACACTGAACCCAATTTTTTTCTTTTGTGATTCAGAAAGAGCATGACATTTTAAGCAACTTTCTCATTTACTCCTATTGTCAATATTTCTTTATTCTCTTGGTATCTTTATTTGAAATGCAAGAATGTAAGTTTAGATGCTGGCCCATTTTTGGTGAATAACCTGGGTTGTCCTTTCTGATTGGTGGATAAATTAATCCACCAATAAAAAACTGCTGTCCAGAGTTCTGAACCAAGAAAAAAAGCTTAGATTCCTTCTTTTTCAAATAAAGATAGCAAGAGAATGAAGAAAAAATGATAATAGGAGTAAATTAGAAAGTTGCTTAAAATTGTATGCTCTATCTGAATAACAAAAGAAAAAATGTGGGTTCAGTGTCCCTTTAAGAATCACAGGCATTAGAGTAGGTAAACTAGAAAACAAGCTTGCCATGTTCATAGACAATATCCTGCTTACCATCACAAACGATGAACAAACCTTACCGGAATTAGTAGCCGAACTAGAACTTTATTGAAGAGTCTCCAACTTCCATTTAAACTTAAAGCGAAGGTCCATTTTGATGAATTAGTGCCCGGTTTTTAATAAACCTATTAAAAACAAGGGCACTTTAATTCATCAAAATTGACATTTCACGGTTTTCTTCAAAAACTTACCTTTTAATCCTGGCAGCCGCTCCAGCACTTCCTCCGCCTATCGCAAGCCGTCTTCGCAAGTCCAAAATGACGAATCCGGTGTCCTCCAATCACAGCGTTGCAACAGGCCAAGATTCCCCCGGGGGGGAAGCTGTGATTGGAGGAAGCCCGATTCGTCATTTCTGACATCTGCAGAGGCTTCCGACGGCCGGGGGAAATCGCTGGAGCGGCATTCAGGATTAAAAGGTAAGTTTTTGAAGAGAACAGTGATATGTTAATTTTGATTAATTAAAGTGCCCTTGTTTTTAATAGGTTTATTAAAAACCGGGCACTAATTCATCAAAATGGACCTTCACTTTAACAAAATCTGAGCTACTAAATATCTCATCCCTCAATCTAGCATAGACTTTATTGAGTCCACCTATTGCATACCGATAAGACACAAACTTAAATATTTAGGAATTTTCTTGACCCCCAAAACTAGTGATCTTTTTAAACTAAAACTACCAATGCCAGAAAGACGAGATATCCAGGGACCTTGCCTCATGGCAGAACAAACCAGTCTCCTGGTTGGGGAGGGTGGGTATAATAAAAATGAATGATCTTCTCCGACTACTCTATTAGACCCTGCCATTAGATCAAAGGGTTTATTTGGCACAGAAAAAACCTAGAGTAAGAAAACAAACTATGTACCTACCAAGAGATGGGGTGGTTTGGGAGTACCTAACCTGACCTTATATAGGAGAGCAGTTCTCCTGCAAAGACTAGTGGAGTGGAGCCATAATTCTGAAAACAAAGTCTGGGTCTACTTGGATAACTATATTTTTCATAAGCACAATATGGGGACCACGGATTGGCTACACCATTGAGACCACAGCTAATCTATCAATACCCACTGACAGACTAATTATTTTGTGAATGGGATCAACTGACTGCTTCAAGCTCACATATCTCTATGACTTTGAATACACTCATATTTCTAATGTTTGTAAACCTTAAAAAGTTATACAGAAAAATAATAATAATAATAATAATAATAATAATAATAATAATACGCAAGCAAATATGATATGTTTTTGAGTTTTATTAGTATTGACATGTTAAAATAAACAACTGGACTTAACAGATCCAACAACTTATTTTGCTGTTCAAGAGAGATGGACTACTCAACTATACGACTTTTTGTAAGTAATTTACTTTTTGTAACACCTAAACACTGTAAAAACAGTTTCATTTTTGAACTGAAAATGCAAAATATATGTTTGATCTGAAATATGCTTAGACAACAATAAAGCTCGATTTAAAAAAAAAAAAAAAAAAAAAAAAAGGCTATACAGCTGACCATCAAGTGCTATGTGTGGTTATAAAATTATTGGCAAGAAAACCTAACCTGAACTTTGTTTGGATCCAGATGTCCCACCAGGATCAAGCTTGGCTTTCTTTTTCTTAGACTCAGAGGAAGCAGAAGAGCGTTTTTCCACAGCAGGCGTTGCCAAAGCCCTCTTCTTAAAGAGCTCACGGTCTCTCAAAAGAGCTGCGTCCATGGTGCTATTGATGGGAAAAAAAATGAATATAACTAAGTAAGCAACTCAGAAGAGACAGAACACATACGCAACTGAGGACCCATATACGTGTACGTGTGTGTGTTTGTTTCGAAGGAGAATATCTGCACCCACTAGATTTTAAGCAAAGAAATATATTAATTATAATGAGTGGGGATATTCTCTACCAATTTACAATTAGTATGATCCTATCTATCATCTTGGATTCTGTTATCTTGAAAAATTAGGATGAGCGATATAAAAGTGCAAAAAGAAAACAATTGTGTTACAGCATTTTATAATTGGACTATTGCTTGTATAGAGCTGTGTGCTGAACCTCTAAGTGTGAAAAAAGGAATAAGTTGTAGAGTATAGCATTTGTATATAGATATATGGAGAATAACCCAAAAGTCAGTGGCTCCCTGGCTCCTGGGTTTGACAAGCCTGTAGATAATTATAATTTAAAGTGGAATTTAAACTTTGATTCAGATAGACTCTGTAGCTTGTAATTAAAAAAAAAATTTAAAACAAACCACACCATTCCAATTTAATTCCATCATTTCCAAGGCACCATCTTCTAATGAGCAAGAGTTTACAGTATATACTTAAATGGACAGTGTACACCAATTTACATATAACTGCATGTAAGACACACTACTATAAAAAAAGAATGTGCACAAATAATGATCTAAAAATCCAGTATAAAACCTTTTAAACATGTTAAGCTCCCAGTTTAGCACTGTTGATTAGGTTAGGATGGGACACAGACTGAAAGGGGCTGGGAAAACAAAAAAGAACAGACACTCTCCCCTTCCCTGATATGAAAAGGCAGATAACAAACAAGAGCTAGCAGGAGTCTGTAAACACATGTATACATCGGACACTGTGGGGCTTGGTTAGGAGTCTAAAAATGATCACAATGTTATTAAAAAAAAATAAGCAAAAACTATACATTGGAACAAAAACACTCCCAGAAAGGGAGTATAAATGGATTATCTACAAAACATTTATGCAAAGAAAAATTTAGTGTACAATGTCTTAGTAATTTGCTGATCACAGTCACATGATACAAGGGGCTTAGAAATTAAAGGAAAATGTAAAATTTCAGAAAAAGAAATTTTATTTATATATATATATATATATATATATATATATATATATATATATATATACACATACATACATACATACATACACACACACACATATACATACACATACATACATACATACATACAGTATCTCACAAAAGTGAGTACACCCCTCACATTTATGTAAATATTTTATTATATATTTTCATGTGACAACACTGAAGAAATGACACTTTGCTACAATGTAAAGTAGTGAGTGTACAGCCTGTCCCCTCAAAATAACGCAACACACAGCCATTAATGTCTAAACCATTGGCAACAAAAGTGAGTACACCAATAACTGGAAATGTCCAAAGTGTCAATATTTTGTGTGGCCACCATTATTTTCCAGAACTGCCTTAACCCTCTTGGGCATGGAGTTCACCAGAGCTTCACAGGTTACCGCCGGAGTCCTCTTAAACTCCTCCATGACGACATCACGGAGCTGGTGGATGTTAGAGACCTTGCGCTCACCCACCTTTTGTTGAAGGATGCCCCACAGATGCTCAATAGGGTTTAGGTCTGGAGACATGCTTGGCCAGTCCAAATCCCTTTACCCTCAGCTTCTTTAGCAAGGCAGTGGTCATCTTGGAGGTGTGTTTTTGGGTCGTTATGTTGGATTATTGCCCTGCAGCCCAGTCTCCAAAGGGAGGGGGATCATGCTCTGCTTCAGTATGGCACAGTACATGTTGGCATTCATGGTTCCCTTAATGAACTGTAGCTCCCCAGTGCATACAGAATTCATGCAGGCCCAGACCATGACACTCCCACCACCATGCTTGACTGTAAGCAAGACACACTTGTCTTTGTACTCCTCACCTAGTTGCCACCACACATGCTTGACACCATCTGAACCAAATAAGTTTATCTTGGTCTCATCAGACCACAGGACATGGTTCCAGTAATCCATGCCCTTAGTCTGCTTGTCTTCAGCAAACTGTTTGCAGGCTTTCTTGTGCATCATCTTTAGAAGAGGCTTCCTTCTGGGACGACAGCCATGCAGAGCAATTTGATGCAGTGTGCGGCGTATGGTCTGAGCACTGACAGGCTGACCCCCCACCCCTTCAACCTCTGCAGCAATGCTGGCAGCACTCATACGTCTATTTCCCAAAGACAACCTCTGGATATGACGCTGAGCATGTGCACTTAATTTCTTTGGTCGACCATGGCGAGGCCTGTTCTGAGTGGAACCTGTCCTGTGAAACCGCTGTATGGCTTTGCCCACCGTGCTGCAGCTCAGTTCTTGGCAATCTTCTTACAGCCTAGGTCATCTTTATGTAGAGCAACAATTCTTTTTTTCAGATCCTCAGAGAGTTCTTTGCCATGAGGTGCCATGTTGAATTTCCAGTGAACAGCATGAGCGAGGGTGAGAGCGATAACACCAAATTTAACACACCTGCTCTCCATTCACACCTGAGACCTTGTAACACTAACGAGTCACATGTCACCGGGGAGGGAAAATGGCTTACTGGGCCCAATTTAGACCATTCCACTTAGGGGTGTACTCACTTTTGTTGCCAACGGTTTAGACATTAATGGCTGTGTGTTGAGTTATTTTGAGGGAGCAGCAAATATACACTGTTATACGGGCTGTACACTCACTACTTTACATTGTAGCAAAGTGTCATTTCTTCAGTGTTGTCACATGAAAAGATATAATAAAATATTTACAAAAATGTAAGGGGTGTACATTTTCTCAGAGTGCATCGATTCACTGCATCAAATATATATACGATTCACACATCTTCACTATCTTTTTTGCCTCTGTCTGGGGGGTTCAAGGTGGGAAAAGCCCCCCTTATAAACCTTATTCCCCAAGGTTCACTTGGGGTGCATGCCAGTGAATCGGTGGAGAGACTTCCCTGAACCCCATAGGCAGAGACAAAAAAAAATAGTGTAGATGGGGGAGAATTACAATACATTGGCTTTACCCACAGGTGAATTAGAAATTCAGACTAAGTGCTATTTCATTGCCTTTATATTATACTGATTATGCAATTCTACTTTATTTACTCTTCTTTTAATGTGATATACCTTTAATATAACTGTATTACAAATTCAATTGGCATGGCAGGGACTACAACTAATATGTAGGAAACTATTTGTAATTCATGCAGCCTTCTAGTACTATTTAGGGGGAACCTAAAGCTTGAAATAATTTTGGTACTGACTGAAATTGTGCAGTACTAGACAAAACCAAATGTGTTAATAATGTAATGCTTTAATGCATAGTTATTTTATTCCTTCTTACCATTACTGTCTTCATAATTACTGAAAATGTAACAAAAAGTTTTAACAAGCATATCACTTCAACATGATCTGTTCATAATGTTTGAGTTTTAGAACCTTTAAAGGTAATGTGGGTCGCCTGATTCTTTTGATCAATTCAAAGGAGATATTCATTAATTTAAGCCTTTTTTGACCCTCAATAAGGCGACCTAAAGAAGTATGTAATGGGGGGGTTAATAATTACCTGGATAGGATATAAATGTTAAAGGGTAAAGTTTGCATTTATGTCGTAGCAGCATGCTTATTTTTTAGGATGTCACACTTCTATTACTTGCTGCCAATAAAAATGAAAGCTGGGGGGATGTCTATTAACAAAAGGGCATAAACACGTAAAAGACTGAAATATGTTGCACAAAACAATAACAATACCTTCCCCCCTATTTCGCTCTCCCCCTCGTGAGTTCCCGAGTGCTCCTCCGTACACAGAGTATTTTATTTCCCCCGATACGACTTCTCCGTGTTTGACCAATGAGTCTTCCTTATGCTAAATATTAGCGAGTGCGCATGCGAATTGTATCATGACGAAAAGTTTGTCTCCAAGAACCGAGTCCTGGACGCGCACGCATGCGTATTCGCATCACTATCGCGTTGCGTTCATGATTCGCCCTACACATACAGTACAAAGAAAGTGTGACTGTCTGCCTGGTATTATCCGCGTTCTTGGCAGAAACACGTACAGTACTGTGCAATGTTTTGCAGCCTTATCTGTTAGCTTTAGGTTACGGAAAGTACTACATATATTAGAATAACTTATGTCACCTTTTTAATTTAATAGGTATGGAACCTTGAGAATTTATGTCTTTGTTTTTTTCTTTATATTTTTAAACTTCAAATATTAGGAAAAGTGGCAAAGAAAAAAAACACTTTTAAAGGGATACTAACCCCTCATTTTTTCTTTCATGATTCAGATAGAGCATGCAAATATTAAGCAACTTTCTAATTTACTCCTATTATCAATTTTTCTTTGTTCTCATGTTATCTTGATTTGAAAAAGCAGTAATAAAAGGTTAAGAGCCAGCCCATTTTTTAGTTCAGCACCTTGGTAGAGCTGCTGATTGGTTTGCTACATTTAGCCACAAATCAGCAAGTGCTAACCATGTGCTGAACAAAAAATTGGCTGGCTCTAAAGCTTACAGTATTGCTTTTTCAAATCAAGATAGCAAGAGAATTAAGAAAAATTGATAATAGGAGTAAATTAGAAAGGTGCTTAAAATCTCATGCTCTATCTGAATCATGAAATAAAAAAATTGGGTTTAGTATCCATTTAAGTGGTACTATTATGAATGAGAGAGAACAGAGATGGGAATAGAAACAGATGATGTCCTTTCTAAGGCCTAGGTCACATACATTCTGCTAAAATTAAATAGCTGCTGTTTTCATTTTAGTGACCAGCTCATACTTGGATTACTGTATAAATATAGAGACTAGAGAGAGTGAAGGAGGAAAACTTGCAGCGTTGTATCAGATACTTTTTGAAATGACCACTCAGTGCAGTAGAATTGCATAATTCGCAAGTGCACAATAAAAAGACAATGATTTAACTCCTACTTTTAATTTTAAATTCTGAAAAAAAAATGTTTCCTCTCATTTTCCAGCCCCCTGTATCATGTGACAGACATCAGCCAATCACAGACTGGTATACATATACCCTGTGAGTTTGTGCTCATGCTTACTGCTTAGTAGGATCTTGTTCCCCAGAAAGTGTGTATATAAAAAGAATGTGCAAAATTTGATAATGGAAGTAAATTAGAAAGTGTCTTAAAGTGAATGTCAACTTTCATGAATCATTGCCCGGTTTTAAAAAAACTATTAAAAACAGGGGCACTTTCATTCATGAAAGTTTACATTGCACCAGATTTTTCAAATACTTACCTTCTTCTCCTGAAACACCGGATTGCCGATCCCACGCCTGCCGCTCCTCTGTACTTCGTCAGCAATGACAAAATCGTCTCTCTCCAATCACAGCTTCCCCCCCAGGAGCCTTCATCTGGTTAGGCCACACCGTGATTGGAGGAAGCCGGTTTCGTAATTGCTGTGTTAGTAAAGCAGGAAGAAGCAGGCGGGGCAATTATTTAAAAATAAAAAAGCCCCCCCAAAATAAAAAAACCCTAGCCTACAATAAACTACCAATAGCCCTTAACAGGGCCTTTTGTAGGGCATTGCCCTATAGAAATCAGCTCTTTTACCTGAAAAAAAATACAAAGACCCCCCAACAGTAAAACCCACCACCCAACCAACACCCTAAAATAAAAAACCCAACTCTAACAAAAACCTAAGCTACCTGGGGGACGGAGCTAACTACCGAAGTGGAAGGTCGCACTTTTACAGAGCTCCCGGCTCCAGATCTACTAAAGGGGGCATATTTGCCTCATTTGGCAGTCTGAAGTCACTTAGAGCCGAGTCCCAGCTGCATGTGATATTACAAGAGCGAACCTGAAAGCTTTCTGTTATTTGATCAGATGCAGGGTCAGGACAAACTATATAACGATCATGAAACTCAAGATGGCGATCTAGCAAAGTGAGGCGGCAGCCACAGTACATCATTTCTAAACCCCCCCCCCAGTTATCCGGGTGAAAGCAGGAGTATTCAGCCAGCAGCTGACAACAACCACTAATTTATTATATGGAACAATACCACTTAACAGTAATGGAGGCAGTAGATGTCTGGGAGCAGAGAGTCCAATCTATGCTGACTCAGCGCTTCCGTGATATGCATCGGAGCCTAAGTAAGATGTTGGCGTAGGTGGCACTTTAGCAGGCTGTGGCCCCCAGCGGAATCAGAGCTCTGGGACTTTAACACAGATAACAGGCAAAGCTATCTCAGTCCCACAAAACATGGCACCGATCTCCCCACGTGGTGTTAGAAGCCAGAAGACTCCCATGCGCTCAACTACCTGTACTGCTTTGCAACTAACCAGTGCACCTACAAATCTACAGCGGATTAATGTTTCCGGAGACTTGTCAGTATATTAATAAGAATCTTCAGTAGTGCTCTACAAATAATATATCAGTCTATGGCAGGGTTATAATATAATGTATTTAATAATTATCCTTTAAAAATATCAACCCTCAATCAATATGCATCTACTAGAAACCATTAAATTAATATAAATATCTGAATTCTTTTTATTAGTTAATATCTATGAACATATTGGAATATATTTGTAATACCAGGATATGAAACAATATTATACAAGTTAAAAAAAAAAAAAACTATTAAGATATGCTATACTTCTTACAAAGCTCATAAAAGTTTACCTTTAAAACCAGCCTTATGTATAAATAGCCTTTCATTCAATTAACACAATGGGATTCTAAGTAAAATACTCAGCTATTTACCCACGCTTTACTCTAACACAATTCTACTTAAAATATCAAAATTTTCACAGATAATTTACTTAGCATCAATGATATATGTTTAACAATACACAGGCAATGAAATACTCACTTGAAATACAAACTATTTCTTTAAATCTGCTACATACAGCAGTAATGAATGTTTACTTTAAATATTTGCATACAAAAAGGCAAGCTAAGAGCTATTCAAGGCTATGCAATACAGTTTAAAAACATAATTTGCTCTTTTCAATCTACCACAATCCTTTAATACTTACCAGGATGAACACCAATCGATATTCAATATCTCTCAGCAGGTTTTAATCTCACCTCAGAAATACCAATAAGTATATTTTGCAAACAATGAGAAAAGGGTAGATCAGCTTTGCCAAAGTAAAATGGTACTTTTCACGCCCAACACACCAGTTATAAGTTAGCTCAGCACAATCTGTCCTGTTCCTCTCTCTTGCCCTTACTTATATCAGTTTTCCATCATAGGTGAGGATATGGGTGGCCCTTCGTGCTTGTCCCTTCTGATTGGGAATCTGGAATATCTAATCGGATTGGCCCTTACGGATCTGAGCATGGTCACCAAGGAAACGCATCTTTTAAACAGTTAAGTCCCTTAACTGTCATACTGGGTTTTGGCCTTCGGGTGGCAGCATGACAACACAAACAGATTCACATTTACCCATTTCTAGACAGTCAAAGAAAATGTTTCTTCAAAATATGTAATAACTGCCATAATTTCTTGTATTAATAATTTACAATCCGAATTCCAGGCAGGACAACCTCATGTCAATTTCCTGATTTTTTAATATGAATCATCAAATTCTTTTTAATATTACTTTATATTAAAAGAATTATACTGCTAATGATTAGCTTAAAATTCTTTACAATTTTATCAGTATCCTGGCATTTATATACAAATAACAGCCTATTTTATATCTCCAACAAGTTCTGCATGCATGAATTTTTTCATGGTCCATCTGAAATAAAAATAAGCGTTATTACTCTTTTCTTTTTAAGGTCCACAAATATCTATTTATATTCTTTAAAAACACAGAGGCTAAGACATTTTATGCTTTCATATATATATATATATTTAATACATTCTGAGACCTACATTCAAAAATGTTTATTTGCTGTATTTCAAAGTTACATCTTAACATGTGTCTTTAGTTCACAGGGGTCACTTAACAGGCAGCTGTTAAAAGCCATAATTTCCTTAATATGCCTGTGTTCTCAAATCCCTTTCCCAGGCAGAAATCCTCTAGCAGGCAGGAAGCCCATATATGGGTATGTACCTTTGACATTCCAGCATTCTAATCTCCATCTCATCAAGCCTCAAAAGGATATTCCAGACACCCCGTCTCCACTCACTGTATGGTGTCATCTATCTGACAAGCTATTCTTTTAAATTACCTTTTATGACTCATCCTGTCTCAAACTATAAATTTTGTTCTTTCTCAAAATCACTTTTACAAATTCCTTTAAGTGATTGTTTTAAATTGATTAGCGCAAATGTTTTACTGTCCTCACTTGTGTGTTTAGAATAACTTTGCATACTAAGTGGGGGGAGAATTAAACATGAGTGCAATCAGTTTTTCAGAATGAAATTAATCATTTGTTACTGACTAGCCAAATATAGGATCAACATATAATATATAGATATATATATATATAATTTTTACTTATACCTTGACATAAATCCCCCTTCCAATTTTAAATAGATGTAGGACACATGTATTTAAATTGGCTTAAAGTCAATGGTATTTGGTGAGGATGTTGACTGTATGCATCATAGACAGTCTTCTATGTAGAAAGTCTGTCATTTTTGAGCCTTCATGTTCATCAACTAGGCATCTTTAAACTACAGTATGTCTTTAGTGCGTTTGAGGATATGACACTTCATTCTCCCTCTATGACTTGTAGTTGGGACCTAGGATGACATGCTCGCAGCTGATTGATATGGACCCATTTATCTATGAAACTTTCATTTTTGGGGACCTGTATTTTATAGGCCACTGGAGATATTTTGTCAGTAATGATAAAAGGACCTTTCCATGATGGAAGAAATTTTTTCTCCCTAACCTGATCTCTTCCAAAGTTATAAAGATAAACTTTATCATTTATTTCATATTCCTTTTTGGACGTTTTGAGATCATAATAGGTTTTAGTGGCAGTTGCGTCTCTTTCTAAATTCCTTTGAGCAAATGCAAAGGCATATTTCAGGTGCTTTCTTAGGTTCTCCACATATTGATGTGTATTGGCAGCGTTTATCAAGTTTTGGTCTGATGTACAGTACAGCAGATGCTGAGGTAGAACCATTCTCCTACCAGTCATCAGTTCAAAAGGTGACATCTTGGTAGCACTACTTGGAGTTTCTCTTAATGCCATTAGGACTAGAGGTAGTTTTACATCCCAGTCTTTACCCATTTCACTCACAAACATTTTGAGGATTTTCACAATGGACTGGTTGTAACGCTCTACACCACCACTTGAGGCAGCTCTATAAGCAATATGGAGCTTTCTTTTTACCCCTAGTATTTTCCACATTTTTGTCATCACTTCGCTAGTGAAGTGGGTTCCCCGATCGGATTCGATTCTTTGTGGTAGACCAAATCTGGAAAACACATGGTTGATGAGCAATGCTGCGCATGTTTCAGCGCTATTGTTAGGTGCACTGATGCACTCTACCCATTTAGTGAACAGGCATGTCACGGTTAACATGTATTTGTTACCTCTTGATGACCTAGTTACTGGACCAATAAAATCAATTTGTATATCTGACCATGGCATTACCATCCCCCTTTTCTGCAATGGCGCTCTATGCGTTGGTGCAGTGGGTTGGAACTGTGGACAGATTAGACACCCTTGACAGTAGGTTTGAACATCTTTTAACATGTGTGGCCAAAAAGCATAATCATGCAATATTTCATACGTGAGTTTGGCACCACGATGACCAGATGTGGGAGCATCATGGGCATGTTGAAGTATTAGACCTCTGAACTGGTTGGGTACTACCCATTGTTGAATGCCAGTTTTGGAGGTTCTAATTAACAAACCATCCTGTAACTTGAATTGTGATCTGGATTTCATTAAGATTCTAAGATCTTCTTTGCCAATACAATCATCTTTTGAGATGGGGTTATTTTCAGGATCTTCTATGTGTTTATAGAAGATGCCTACAATGGGGTCTTCTTTTTGACTAGTGATCAGGTCCTCACTAGGAGAATCCAGACTCCATTGTACCAAGTTAGGCTCACTCTGTTGTTTTGCCTGGTTTCTGGTAATGGCTTCTACCTGAATGGCACCCATTAAGTGTTCAATATTAAGGCGTTCTCCAGTTATGGCTCCTTGTTTGGCTAATGAATCCGCAAGATCATTGCCTTCCTTATCTGGACCTAGAACCCTGGAATGACCCTTGGTCTTTTTCCAGTGTATGGTTAAATCATTGGATACCACCAGATTATCAATCTCGCAGAACAACTTGCCATGCTTGACTGGTTTGTTATTGCTTTTCTGCATGCCATTTCTTTTCCAAGTTGGCAGGTATTCAACAAAACTGTCACGCACATAAGTCAGTTATTATCACAAATGCATGAATACTATGTTCAATAGCCATTTCAATGGTTTTTAGAACAGCAGTTAGTTCTGCAACTTGACTGGATCTTGGTCCAATGTTGAAACCTATAGATATATTTGGGAATCCATTTGCCCAAGTTATACCAATGCCAGTAACTAGTCTGCGCTCATTATCAATAGTGGCATGGTAAGAACAACCATCAACATATACCCAAGGTAATGTTTGACACTGGTCCTCATTGTATATTTTATATGGGGAAAGCAATTGTTCCTCCAGAAAATCATCTTCTGATAATTCTTCCCCAGGATCCTTAGCAGTACAGTCGTGGAGCTCAGCAAGCCCCTGTGCAACTGGATTCTTTTTATTCTGCTTATAGCGAATTTCTAAGGGCCAGCCTTGTAAGGAAAGAGTCCAGGCTGTTATGCGGCTATTAGACAGATTCCCATCTCTTATTCTCTCACTTTGCAAATATAGCAAAGGCTGGTGGGCCGTTTCTACCATAATTTTCTCGCCCTGTATATAGCTGTGGAAATTTTGTAGCGCCCATACAGTAGATAAGAGGGCTTTTTCGCAATCGCTAAATTTTATTTCTACTGGGGATAGAGTTTTGCTTGCATAAGCAATGGCTTTGCTTAAATTATCATGCTTTTGGTATAAAACAGCACTCATGCTTATATCTGTGTAACCTGTCTCTAAGAAGAAAGGTTTGCCACCTTCAGGGTACGCTAAGCAAGGTGCTTGAGTGAGTTTTCTCTTCAGCTCTCTGATGGCTGTTTCTTGAGTCTCACTCCAGTGCCATTTCACATCCTTCTTTAGAAGAAGTAGTAGTGGTTTAGCTAACCCTGCATAATTATCAATGAATTTACGAGAATAATTTGTCATACCCAGGAATGATCTCAATTCCTTTAAGTTAGTTGGGTTTTTAGAATTTACTATAGCTTCCACCTTTTTCTTCTGAGGATTTAGTCCTTCAGAAGTAACTTCATGTCCCAAGAAGTTTACACGAGTGCGGCACCATTGAGCTTTTAGTAGGGATAATTTGATACCTGCCCTTTTAAGTTGGCTGAGGACGTGTTTAAGCTCTGCGATGTGTTTTTCAAAGTCTGTGCTTTTGATTAAAACATCATCAACATAAGATAAGGTCCCCCTTTCCAGTACATCAGGCATAACCTTATGCATGAATAAAGTAAATTCATGTCCAGAATTTATGTATCCAAAAGGAAGTCTCTGAAATGCATACTGGACCTGGATCAATGGCAGTGAATATTTTGGATCCATGCATCTGTGCAAGGCACTGGTCAATGTATGGTACAGGCCAGCCAGACATGTACACTCGTTTGTTTAGCTGTCTTAAGTCAGCACACAAACGCCATTGTCCATTGGTCTTAAGAACACCTAGAATAGGATTATTATAAGAGCTGTGCACCTGTCGTATGATACCCCTTTCTTCCAAGTTCCTTATGATTTCTGCAAGAGAATCATATGAGGCTAAAGGAAGTCTGTATTGTTTTACAAAGACAGGTGGTGCATAGGGATCTGTTTGTATTCTTGCAATGTGCATGTCTGTAGTACCACAGTCATAAGAATCCCTAGCAAAAATATCCTTGTACTCCATCAGGAGTTTTTGCAGCTGTTGGCCTTCATCATCGCTGGAGCAGCCATTAGCTAAGGATATTTGCTCTTCGACTATTTGTTGAAATCCTGGAAAGATTTCAGGCTGTCCTATCTCATAGGCTTCTTCCAACCTAGAGGTGAGATCCCCTTGATTATAATTTACATTGCCCCCATCTTTCTGGGTATTGGGGTAATCTTGCTGTTTGATCGGCTGATCAAACACTAGAGAGGCTTCTTCAATTTTACAGATGCCTTCCTCTGAGCTGAAGGGATAAATAGACTGAATATTAAATAGACCCTCTGGCATAGATGCAAAGGATTGTTCTATTAATTGTTCTTCAGTTAAGTATCCTTCAGGTATTAGCCCAATTATATTATTCTGGAATCCAAAAGTGTAATAACTTGATTCCAGCGCATATCCTATGGTAGTCCCCTTGGATAATGTTATATCCTGTGGGGTCATGTTGTGCACAATAATATGTATTGGAATAGTTCCAATATTCACCAAAGGAGTGTTGGCCATAGTAACACCCAGATTTTGTATTCTATGGGAGAGGCAAATTAGTGTTTCAGAAGTTTTTAATTTCTGACCTCTCTTTACCTGTAAGGGTAAAAGAAATTTATCAGCCTCGGCAGGAATTATAACATCACTAGACACCTGTATATTTACAGCATGTGGTAATTACTGGTTCGATTTCAGGGCTGCACTTTCATCCTGAAATACTTCAGGGTCCCCCTTTAACCTGCTACAGAGGCAAAAGTTAATCAAATCTATTTGTATGGCATATCTATGTAAGATATCATTGCCAATGTATATTTGATTATGGGGAGTATTTAAAACTAAAAACAGGTGCTTCACTGACTTATTACCTATAGAAATAGATAATAAGCACTTAGCTGTGACGTTATAGCTTTCAAACCTGTCATCCAGGTTGTGGACACAGTGGTCTTGGGGAGAAAGATATTTAATCACTTTAGGTTCATCTATCTGCGCTAATAAGCCTTCGCTTATATAGCTAGCTTCCTGTTTTAAACTCAACTTGGCATATTTTGTTGTACCAAGGTCATGCACTTGTATAGGGATAAATAGATCCTTTTTAACTCTCTCAATCCCTGTGAGGTATTGAGCGTGGCCCCCCCTTTAGGGATTTTATGATCCCCCTTGTGGAGAGATATGGTTAATACATCGCCGTCTAGGGAAATATTCGCTATCTTTCCAGGCGAAATTTTAAAAGTATTACCATCAGAGCCACTTAAAGGAGTCTGATTATCTATTTGTAAAATAGTGATTTCAGGTACAGAGTTATTCCTGAAATGAATCTCCACAGCATCTGATTTCTCTTCCACCACGTGACAGTTATGTCGGGGGTGAGATATACCAGATTTCTCATAATTGATAGGCCTTTTAACTTGTGACCAAATTACATTATTTATGCAATCAATTATGGTGCTTAATCGCTTAAGGAGATCACTACCAATAATTAAACGATCAGTTGGCAGATCCACTATAATGACAGGGTGTCTTATGACCCTGTTCCCCAATTTAAATTTTAACCAGGCAGTACCGTAAACTTTTAGGGAGTCACCCCCAACTCCTATTAGAGAACCATCAAATTCTTTTATTTTAGGTTTGTGGGGTGTTAGCTCATTTAGCTGTGTGTAGTACCTGTGGGATAAAATAGTTGCCTGAGACCCAGTATCAATTAATCCCATGATAGGGTTGGAGACTGAATCTTGCAGCTCAGCTAATACATAATATTTCCCTGTAGTTTCTACCATTTCACACATAAAGTTTGCATTATTGTACATCTGTGGGCTTCGCCACGTGTTACCTGAATCCGCCATGTTTTCCCGTGCAGAAGGAATTTCATACCTACTGGTCTCCTTTATGACAGGGTTGGCTGGATTCTTGTGTACTGCATCTGTGGAAATAAGATTAAGAGAACACTGCAAAGGGAAAGATTGTTTAATGCTTTCAGGCTGAGGTTGCTCATCATCACAGCTAAATCGTCAGTTTACAGTCTGTGGGGAGACAACATGATTAGTATCATTGATATTTATTATTACATTTTGTATATCTCTCCCCTCCCTTTCAGGTGATACCAGAGTATTTATGATTGTGCCTGTGGTCCACTGCTGACCACTGGCTGTACCCCTAAAAAAGTATTGTTCGGTTGCTGAGCCGTAGAAGGTTGACTCATATTAGAGAATTGTTCGCTCAACCGATTTAACTGGGTAAAAAGCATATCTACCTGATTGTACAAGTTACCTAGACCCCTGGGCCTATCTCTTCATGCCCCATAATAATGATTCCTGGACCATTGGGTTCCCTCAGAATCAGGGCCGCTATTTCTATTTTGGCGTGGTTGCCCCTGGGGTTCAGCTTGTTCAGTATTAGTACTTTGGGGAGCATTATATACTTGGGGTGTCTGGTTACCCTGAGAATATCTTCACCATCTATTGTATCTACCATTGCCTGGGTACCAATTATTTGGTGAGTATTCTCTTTGTGAGTAATTATTCACCTGATTATGTCCCCCACTTTGGTTATAGTCTCTCTGCGCCTAAGCCTGTGTAGGGGAAGGGGCAGAGTTAAACCTCTGTGGAGATGGCCTGTTTTGACTGGCCACCTCCGCGTAGGTTTTCTTTTTAGACTCCAAATTGAGGGGGCTAGGTGACACCCTAGTTTCTGCTACAATTTTGGGTTGTGATTCCTTTTTACCCCCCTGCTCACTGGACTGCTGAATAGAGTATAACTTTGTACTCTCTTTGATCAGCCATTCCAATGAGAAGTCCACATCAAAATCTCTAGCTAAAGTAATTTTGATGGGTGTAGGCAGTGCTTCAAAAAATAAATTTACAAATTCTGAGCAATCAAATCTGGGATTATCTTCAGCCATACTGTATGCATTTTTCAATTCAGAAAGGAACTCAATGGGACTTTGATTCGTACGAAATTTTAAACCATATACCGCTATTTTCGCGGCAGTTTTAGTGTGATGTTGCCCGAATTCTTTTCTGCATTGTCGTTTTATTTCACACCAGGAATGAATATTCATATCCTTTAGTAAAGTAAAGAATTTGTGATGCTTACCATCAAATACCCAGGGCAGAAGTTTAATTTTTAATTTCTCACTTGTAACATTCATTATAGCTAATGCATTTTCAAAGGCCTCTAAGTGATCAATTACAGAGTTTGTTCCCTTGTTGCAGAATACAGGTACGGCACCCTTTATAAAAAGTAACTATTTTATGGGAATCATATACCTTATTAGACTTATTTTGGGATTCTTTATTAGAGTTTCCCTCATCCGCACCTGCTGAGTTACAGCAGTTCTCTGGATTTACATCATGAGGTGATTGTCTATTTGGGAAATCTATTTTTGACCCAATAGGAGTCATTTGTCTATACAAATTTGTCTCTTCTATATATTTCTGCACTTCATCCCTGACGTTTTCTCTAAGGGAGTTAGCATTATCTGCATTATTCTCACTGTTAATATAGGGGTTTTCATTATGGCGATAATAATCACTTAATTCGCTCTGGCTTTGCGCAAGCTGTTTATTTAATTCTTGTATCTGTGCGAGTAAGTCTATGTTATGCTTATCTAAGGCGGTTAGGTTTTGGGCAAATTCATCCATTTTATTTTTGGCTATTTTTAAATCCTCTTCGCATCTGCGTGAGGAACGAATACTACTTTCTAGCTCCTGTATTTGCAATTGTTTGTCTATGACACAAAGATTTTAGTATTAGTTTGTCTCGCTTTTTGAGAGTCTTGCATTGATTAATCATTAATAATTCTTGGAAAAATTCATTGTTTTCATTCCACATATTATTATTAATGGTAATATTTTTAGCCCTAATTTCTAGCATATTCATAAAATCATTTAATTCACCTGCAATATTAAACTTCTCTTTAATGTGACTTATAATGTCTTTTTAAGGACCTGACCTCTAGTAATGGGTATTGTGATGGGACCGTTTTCAATGCTGTGTACAGAATTAATTGAGTCACTCCTAGTGATAGACATTATTATATTGGCTTAGTATTTAGTTAAATTAAAACACTAATACAATTTTTACCAATAAAAAGAGAGAAGAAAAAAATTATATTTTGAATTTTTTTTTAATATTAATCTTGAAATATGAAAAAAAAAATATTTTTATGAAATTTGAAATATGAAAAATTAATATTGTTATGCATTTTGAAATATGAAAAATTTATATTTTTGACTAATTTTTAAATATGAAAAATCAATATTTTTGATTAATTTTTAAATATGAAAAATTTATATTTTTATTAATTTTTCAAAAATTAATCTTTAACAATATTTCAAAATATCAATATCAATCTCGAAATATGAACATCAATATTTCAATCTTCAAAAAAAACCTTTCTTTTATTTTCAAAATATTAATTTCGAAATATGACATTTTTTTTCTCGTTTATAATAATTTCTATTTACTACAAATATATGATATCAATATGATAAATATTAATAAATCTCATACAAGTGCCTCCATACAATATGTCAGTATATTTATAAGAATCTTCAGTAGTGCTCTCCAAATAATATATCAGTCTATGGCAGGGTTATAATACAATGTATTTAATAATTATCCTTTAAAAATATCAACCCTCAATCAATATGCATCTACTAGAAACCATTAAATTAATATAAATATCTGAATTCTTTTTATTAGTTAATATCGATGAACATATTGGAATATATTTGTAATACCAGGATATAAAACAATATTATACACGTTAAAAAATTTTTTATTAAGATATGCTATACTTCTTACAAAGCTCATAAAAGTTTACCTTTAAAACCAGCCTTATTTACAAATAGCCTTTCATTCAATTAACACAATGGGATTCTAAGTAAAATATTCAGCTATTTACCCACGCTTTACTCTAACACAATTCTACTTTAAAATATCAAAATTTTCAAAGATAATTTATTTAGCATCAATGATATATGTTTAACAATACACAGGCTATGAAATACTCACTTGAAATACAAACTATTTCTTTAAATCTGCTACATACAGCAGTAATGAATGTTTTCTTTAAATATTTGCATACAAAAAAGGCAAGCTAAGAGCTATTCAAGGCTATGCAATACAGTTTAAAAACACAATTTGCTCTTTTCAATCTACCACAATCCTTTAATACTTACCAGGATGAACACCAATAGATATCCAATATCTCTCAGCAGGTTTTAATCTCACCTCAGAAATACCAATAAGTATATTTTGCAATCAATGAGAAAAGGGTAGATCAGCTTTGCCAAAGTAAAATGGTACTTTTCACACCCAACACACCAGTTATAAGTTAGATCAGCACAATCTGTCCTGTTCCTCTCTCTTGCCCTTACTTATATCAGTTTTCCATCATAGGTGAGGATATGGGTGGCCCTTCGTGCTTGCCCCTTCTGATTGGGTATCTGGAATATCTAATCGGATTGGCCCTTATGGATCTTAGCATGGTCACCAAGGAAACGCATCTTTTAAACAGTTAAGTCCCTTAACTGTCATACTGGGTTTTGGCCTTCGGGTGGCAGCATGATAACACAAACAGATTCACATTTAACCATTTCTAGACAGTCAAAGAAAATGTTTCTTCAAAATATGTAATAACTGCCATCATATCTTGTATTAATAACTTACAATCCGAATTCCAGGTAGGACAACCTCATGTCAATTTCCTGATTATTTTAATATGAAACATCAAATTCTTTTTAATATTACTTTATATTAAAATAATTATACTGCTAATTATTAGCTTAAAATCCTTTACAATTTTATCAGTTTCCTGGCATTTATATACAAATAACAGCCTATTTTATATCTCCAACAAGTTCTGCATGCATGAATTTTTCCATGGTCCATCTGAAATAAAAATAAGTGTTATTAATCTTTTCTTTTTAAGGTCCACAAATATCTATTTATATTCTTTAAAAACACAGAGGCTAAGACATTTTATGCTTTCAATATATATATATATATATATATATATATATATATATATATATATATATATATATATATATACACATTCATTTCTATATTTAATACATTCTGAGACCTACATTCAAAAATGTTTATTTGCTGTATTTCAAAGTTGCATCTTAACATGTGTCTTTAGTTCACAGGGGTCACTTAACAGGCAGCTGTTAAAAGTCATACGCCTAGATTTAGAGTTCTGCGTTAGCTGTCAAAAGCAGCGTTAAGGGGTCCTAACACTGCTTTTTACCGCCCGCTGGTATTTAGAGTCAGTCAGGAAAGGGTCTAACGCTCACTTTCCAGCTGCGACTTTTCCATACCGCAGATCCCCTTACGCCAATTGCGTATCCTATCTTTTCAATGGGATCTTCCTAACACCGGTATTTAGAGTATTGGCTGAAGTGAGTGGTACACCTCTACCGACAAGACTCCAGCCGCAGAAAAAAGTCAGGAGTTAAGAGCTTTATGGGCTAACGCTGGTTTATAAAGCTCTTAACTACTGTGCTCTAAAGTACACTAACACCCATAAACTACCTATGTACCCCTAAACCGAGGCCCCCACACATCGCCGCCACGCTAATATTTTTTTTTAACCCCTAATCTGCTGACCGCACACCGCCGCCACCTACATTATCCCTATGTACCCCTAATCTGCTGCCCCTAACATCGCTGCTACCTTACCTACACTTATTAACCCCTAATCTGCCAACCGGACCTCGCCGCCACTATAATAAATGTATTAACCCCTAAACCGCTGCACTCCCGCCTCGCAAACACTATAATAAATAGTATTAACCCCTAATCTGCCCTCCCTAACATCTGCGACACCTAACTTCAAGTATTAACCCCTAATCTGCCAACCGGACCTTGCCGCTACTCTAATAAATGTATTAACCCCTAAAGCTAAGTCTAACCCTAACACCCCCTAAGTTAAATATAATTATATTCTAACTAAATAAATTATTTCTTATTAAAAAAATTAATCCTATTTAAAGCTAAATACTTACCTGTAAAATAAACCCTAATATAGCTACAATATAAATAATAATTAAATTGTAGCTATTTTAGGATCTATATTTATTTTACAGGCAACTTTGTATTTATTTTAACTAGGTACAATAGCTATTAAATAGTTATTTACTATTTAATAGCTACCTAGTTAAAATAATTACAAAATTACCTGTAAAATAAATCCTAACCTAAGTTACATTAAACCTAACTCTACACTATCAATAAATTAATTAACTAAACTACCTACAATTAAATCAACTAAACTAAATTACTAAAACCCCCCACTAAATTACAAAAAAAAAGATTACAAGAATTTTAAACTAATTACACCTACTCTAAGCCCCCTAAAAAAATAACAAAGCCCCCCAAAATAAAAAAATGCCCTACCCTATTCTAAAATAAAAAGTTAACAGCTCTATTACCTTACCAGCCCTTAAAAGGGCTTTTTGCGGGGCATGCCCCAAAGAAATCAGCTCTTTTCAGTGGATTTCCAGTGCCGGAAAATTAAATTCCTTGCAATTTGTATTGCTGTTATTATTAAAGCATATTCTTCTTTTGCATACTTATTATCCAAGATAAAAAAAAGATACTTACAGCCGTAAAAACCACCCTTTGACTCAGAAACCTATGCTTTCAAAGTTAAGAGCGCCAAGTCTACTTCCCCTGCATTGTGTTTACTTTTAGTTTTATTCCAGTAATGGCTCAGGACTAATAAAACCTTTCGTATATTTTTTGATATACTTCTTCCTGGCATAAATCCAGATTGATCACTATGAATCATCCTATGTATGTATTTCTTCACTCTATCTGCAACTATAGCTGTGATAAGTTTGTAATCATTATTTAATAATGATATCGGTCTATAGGCATTAGGGTTTTCCGGGTCTTTATCTTTTTTATGCAATAAAATGACTGTGGAAGCACAAAAGAGACTAGAGCCTACTTCATTTTTAATAAAATACTGGTTAAATAAATCTTGCAATGTACCCCCAATTTCACTTTTAAGTATTCTATAAAATTCCGTGGGTACTTGATCCGGACCAGGAGCTTTGTTTAATTTAGCCTTATCTATAGCTATTAGGATTTCCTCTTCTGTTATAGGTTTATTTAATTCTGCAAGATCCTCTAAAGTTATTTGTGGGAGGAGCACTTCCTTCCAAAATTGCTCTTTAGCCGTTTCATTACCTAATCCTACTGTATAAATTTCACGATAGTGTTCATACAATAGTCTGTTAATCTCCTTTGGTGAAGTGAATCTTAGATCCCCTATTTTGATACTACTGATATTCCTCTTCCCCTCAATTCCACCCTTACTTATTTTAGCCAAATATTTTGCTGACCTTCTCTTGTAACTAGAAAAAAAGCGTTCATCTTCCTATCCTGCTTTGCATTTTTGGCTTTTATGAATCCCTCTCTTTCTGATTTGGCTTTCATATATTTAGCCCATGTTTCATCCTTAGGGTTATAATTATTTTTTAATTGATTGGCTAGTTGAATATCCCGAGCTCGCATTTTCTTTTCCTGTTTAACTAAGTAACCTTTTATTTCACCACGAAGGACTGCTTTTGCAGCTTCCCAAAAGACCTCTATTTTATGATAATAATTTTTATTTTCTGTTTAATATTGTTTCCATTTTTGCACTAAAAATCTATTAAAGTCTATATCCTGTATCAAATATTTGGGGAAGAAGAAATTATTAGTTCCGGATTTCCGGGGGCCCTCTATATCTAGACCAATTATCGTATGGTCCGATATAACTATGTCATCTATCGTTGGATTTAGGTCTAAAGATAACATCGACTCATTTATTAAATGTCATAAAGATCTAATTTATTTTGGAAGGCTCTAAATAGTCTTTCTTCCGCTTTTCTACCTATAGGGCGGTTAACAGATCTTGTTCTATCCATCACGGGAACCGTTGTCATATTAAAATCCCCGGCAATGATCATATTCTTATTGATATAAGGAAAAAGTTTAATATATAAATCATCCCAAAAACCGGGCTCTAGTCCATTTGGGCCATATACATTGCAAATAATTAGTGAAGTATTACCATGTTCAATTCCAAGTATAATATATCTCCCCCTCGGGTCTCGCACCTGTAGTGTGATTTTATATTTAAAGCTTTTAGAGAATAAGACTGCTACCCCTCTCTTACGTTTAGGTCCAGGGGCAGAAATTACTTCTCTTACCCATTTACATTTAAGTTTATCCATTTCCACATCTTGCAGGTGGGTCTCTTGTAAGAGAGCTATATCTGGATTCTTTTTCTTTAATAGTTTTAAAATTATAGACCTTTTAGCAGGAGAGGTTATCCCCCCCACATTCCATGATACTAAATTAACCATTACTGTTTCTGGGTCTTAAAACACACTGAGGGGAAAAAAAACCAAGAAAACAAAACAAACAAAAAAACTGGGGAAGCGTATTCCAACATCAGACATCATAAGATAATTTCCTATTATAAGCAGACCTAATTCTTTACATAACTGATCCATAACATGTTACAAAATATAACATAATAAACCTGGTTCAGCAGAAAACATCATATAATATACCCCTATAGGGACCTAATATATTCCCTGGCTTCTTGCTGTGTTTTTAGCGTAATATTTTCATTATTATACCTGAAACATATTTTAGCTGGATACATAAGTCTGGCCTGAACACCTTTTTGTATTAAAGACGTACAGAAAGGCGACATTTCTCTACGTTTCATAGAAGTTTCATTAGAGTAATCCTGGAATAATAGGATTTTCTCCTGTCCTATCATTAGTGGACTTTTTTGTCTATACTGTCTCATAATTGTTAGTTTATCTTGGAAGTTTAGGTATTTTACCATTATGGGCCTAGGTTTATTTATACCATTACTATCTACTCTAGGAGGGCCTAATCTATGGGCCCTTTCCACCAAAAAAGATACTTTTGTAAACCCAATAACGTTGGTAGGTCTTTAGAGGCGAATTTAATTAGGTCTTGATACTGGACAGTATCTGGGAGACCTATTATTTTCACGTTGTTCCTGCGTGAGCGATTCTCTAACTCTTCTACTTTGAACTGCATGTTTTTAATGATATCCTGCTGTATTTTATATAATTTATCTTGAGTGCCCACCTGATCTTCAAGATCAGATATTCTCATTTCATCCTCCCCTTGTCTGCTAGAAAACTGTCTGATCTCTTCCGTAAGCTCCGATATCTCAGCTTTAATTGCATTAAATTGTGGTAGTATTAATTCAGATATTTGTTGTATTAAGCTTTGTGTGTCATAGTTGCCTGATTGTAATACCTGATGCTGTTTAGGTGGCATTGCTGGCGATTTAACTTTTGTTAATGTGACAAATCTCTCCATTAAAGGCAGGGGAATTAAATACTAGTGTGGGGCCTATCAACACAAAAAAAATTATAGCCAAAGTCCTAGACTTTAGCATTAAAGTGAACAAAACACCCTTGAAGAAAAACAAACAAACAGTGAACTTGTGTAAAGTGAAAAAAAAAAATATATATATATATATATATATATATATATATATATATATATTATTCAAGAAAGCCTATCGTGGCTTTGTCTTCAGTGATTATGACGCCAAGCAATATTCAACATTGGTTCATACAGAAAAAAAAGAATACAATAATGGCAATTGACCCTTATCAGTTTATAATAACAACTAACCAGTGCTAATCTATGTAAGGTATTAGACCCTAACTACCACAACTTAGTTCTCCAAAGATTTACCCGCCTGAATTAGTACTAACGGGAACTTTCTATATCATTCACTAACTTGATCCTATATATCCCAGAAGGCTGTTACCTCTAGGTATGCTATCTAATCCTATCTACAGTCAGCTGAGCTCTTTAAATTACTTGCATGATATTATGTTACCACAATATAACAAATAATGCTAACTTCTATCATCCAGACTGGCGCTCAACCTTCTAGGTAACACAATCTTATTGTCCCTAAACCTATATCTCAGTCAATATACATGAACTATAAACAAATTATTTCAGATGGTTTTGCACACAGAAAAAAAAGCAAAAAAATTTTTTTTTTTAAATTGAACATGTATTTAACCGTCGACCATCCTCCTCTAAACACAACTGCAAACCAGGCTCTGCTATACAAAAATAAGAGGCCTTTGTGCAAAATTATAGTACTTTTCTGGCTCTGTAATCAGCCGCAGTAACGTTTTCTTTTGCTAGGAGCTTAATGTACAGTTTCCTGCTGCTGAATCATCCACATAGGCCACTAAGGCTATTACATGGGTCACTTACTAGCCCCCAACAGCCTTGGACAGTCTTGGAGGTCTGTATGCAGCTAAACACCGCACTATTGTGGGACCACAAAACACAGGATAAATAATTTTCTTTAGTGCCTCTATTCCAGAGCTTTGTTTTAATTGCCCAGCTTTTATTTCAGCACTTCTTAGCTTATAGCTATTACATAGCAACCAGCTATCTCTAGGTCCATAGCCACAAATTTAGCAGTCCACGATTTTATGACCCTGTGCCTCCCTCCACAGCTTACTCATGGATATTCCAAAGAACTCACACAGCTTTATTTCTAAAGTTCTTTTTATCAAGCGATTTAGACTTAACGCTGCACTTTTGCCAGTCCTCCTATTAGGTATATTTTATTATTCCTTATCCTTATCCTTTCTGCTGTTTTTTTTTTTTTTTTTTCCAGGTAAAGACTTTTTTTTTTCTTGCTTTAGCCCGCTATTGCCTTTACTTTCTCTTTAGTACAATCGCCAGCTTTCCCCCACACAGGACACCAAAGCGAAACATTAAAAACGTTCCATTACAAGCACACAGAGACACGGGTGGTGACTAATATTTTAAACTGATACTTGCGCCTTTCCTCTCGGATCTCAGACACCGTACAGAGCCGCTCCCAGACACTTCACCGGCACCTTCCTGTGTCCAGCACCAAACGTGATACCTCTCGAGTGGTCCCGGTAGGAAGGTGAACACGGACTTGTGGGCATTCACTGTTGCTCTGTGGAACACTCTGCTCCTTACTTCGTGCTGGCGCACTAACCCAGAATACCTCTGGGACCTGCCTCTGGGGTTGTTCTACGATCCAGGTATCTGTGTCACCACCCAATTTTCCTTCAACGCTGCAATTACTTTGCTGCTTGTGGCCAGTGCCAGCCGGCCACTGGTGGCAGATAGGACTTCCGTGCAACCCTTCTGCTATCCTTCCCTGGCCGATAGTATGCTCCTCGGCAATAGGGGTACTCTTTGCGGGGCGATTGAAAGTTTGCTCTTCACACTTGAGCTGCAGAGCGCGTGTTCCTACTCCACGCTCCTCCCACCGGAAGTCCCAGAACTGGAGCGAAAAGATACCAAGCCAGATTTGAACAAACTTTATTCCATTGCATGTTATTTGTATCGCAAAACCTCAATAAAAAAAATTATTAAAAAAAACCTAAGCTACCCATTGCCCTGAAAAGGGCATTTGTATGGGCATTGCCCTTAAAAGGGCATTCAGCTCTTTTTCTTACCCTGAAAAGGGCATTTAGCTCTTAAGAACGGCCAAACCCTAATCTAAAAAAAAAAAAATACCCCAAAAAAGTTTAAAAAAAACCTAACACTAACCCCTGATGATCCACTTACAGTAAGTCCGGACATCTAAAGTCTTCATCCAGGCGGCGAAGTCTTCATCCACACGGCGAGGTCCTCATCCATCCAGGCAGTGTCTTCTATCTTTATCCAGGCGGCATCTTCTATCTTCATACCGGCGGTACGGAGCGGGTCCATCCGGTGCAGAGCATCCTCTTCATATGGTTGCTGCTGTATACTGAATCTTCAATGCAAGGGAGCCTTTTCAAAATGGTGTCCCTTGCATTCCTATTGGCTGATTTGATTTTTGAAATTCAAATCAGCCAATAGGATGAGAGCTACTGAAATTCTATTTTCTGATTTGAATAGCCAATAGAATTTCAGTAGCTCTCATCCTATTGGCTGATTTGAACAGCCAATAGGATTTCAGTAGCTCTCATCCTATTGGCTGATTTGAAATTCAAAAATCAAATCAGCCAATAGGAATGCAAGGGATGCCATTTTGAAAAGGCTCCCTTGCATTGAAGATTTAGCATACGGCGGCGACCGTATGAAGAGGATGCTCCGCACCAGATGTCTTCAGGATGGACCCGCTCCGCGCCGCAGGGATAAAGATAGAAGATGCCGCCTGGAAGGATGAAGAACTCGCCGCCTGGATGAAGACTTCGCCGCCTGGATGTCCGGACTTCAGAAACTGTAAGTGGATCGTCAGGGGTTAGTGTTAGGTTTTTTTAAAACTTTTTTGGGGTTTTTTTTTTTTTAGATTAGGGTTTGGGCGTTCTTAAAAAAGCTAAATGCCCTTTTCAGGGTAAGAAAAAGAACTGAATGCCCTTTTAAGGGCAATGCCAATACAAATGCCCTTTTCAGGGCAATGCCCATACAAATGCCCTTTCTTTCATGTAATTGGCAAGAGTCCATGAGCTTGTGACGTATGGGATATACAATCCTACCAGGAGGGGCAAAGTTGCCAAACCTCAAAATGCCTATAAATACACCCCTCACCACACCCACAATTCAGTTTTACAAACTTTGCCTCCTATGGAGGTGGTGAAGTAAGTTTGTGCTAAGATTTCTACGTTGACATGCGCTTCTCAGCATTTTGAAGCCCGATTCCTCTCAGAGTACAGGGAATGTCAGAGGGACGTGGAGAGTATTACCTATTGAATGCAGTGATTTTCCTAACGGGGGTCTTTTTCATAGGTTCTATGTTATCGGTCGTAGAGATTCATCTCCTACCTCCCTTTTCAGATCGACGATATACTCTCATATACCATTACCTCTAATGATAACTGTTTCAGTACTGGTTTGGCTATCTGCTATATTTGGATGGGTATCTTTGGTAAGTATGTTTTTATTTCTTAAGACACCTCAGCTATGGTTTGGCACTTTATGCATTTATATAAAGTTCTAAATATATGTATTGTACTTATATTTGCCATGAGTCAGGTTCATGTATTTCCTTTTGCAGATTGTCAGTTTCATATTTGGGAAAGTTAATATTGAGAAATATTTTCTTACCTGGGGTTTAGTCTTTTTTTTTTTAGCGCGGGTGCACTAAATGCTACACTTTATTGCGTCATTCTTGGCGCGAGAATTTTTTGGCGCGAAAATGCACGTCCGTTGACGCTAGTTCATCATTTCAGGCGTCATAGTTGACGCAGGGGTTCACACAGGGTTGCGTCGTTAGTGACGCAAGTGTGTAATTTCCGGACATGGTTGGCACCAAAAAATATTTTTCAGTTACGTTGTGCGTCATACTAGGTGCCAAACGTTTTTCATTATTTATTGCCCCATGGCTTTTGCCTCTTGCCTTTTTCTATGTCAGAGGACTATGCTATTTGCATTTTTTCCCATTCCTGAAACTGTCATATAAGGAAATTTATATTTTTGCTTTATATGTTGTATTTTCTTTTACATTCTGCAAGATGTCTCAATCTGATCCTGCCTCAGAAGTATCTGCTGGAACTTTGCTGCCTGACATCGGTTCTACCAAAGCTAAGTGCATTTGTTGTAAAATTGTGGAGATTATATCTCCTAATGTCATTTGTATTAGTTGTCATGATAAACTTTTACATGCAGATAGAGTGTCCATCTGTAATAGTACATTGCCGGTTGCAGTTCCTTCAACTTCTAATGTACATGATATACCCATGAATTTTTAAGAATTTGTTACTGATTCTATTCAGAAGGCTTTGTCTGCATTTTCACCTTCTAATAAGCATAAGAGGTCTTTTAAAGCTTCTCATTCAGTTGATGAAATTTCAAATGACCGACAACATAATGAATTATCCACCTCTGATGAGGATCTATCTGATTCAGAAGATCCTTTCTCAGACATTAACACTGACAAATCTACTTATTTATTTAAAATAGAGTATATGCGTTCTTTGTTAAAATAAGTGTTAATTACTTTGGATATTGAGGAAGCTAGTCCTCATGATATTAAAACCAGTAAACGTTTAAATGCTGTTTTTAAACCTACTGTGGTTACTCCAGATGTTTTTCCTATTCCTGATGCTATTTCGGACATGATAAGGAATGGAATAAGCCAGGTACTCCTTTTAATCCTTCTGCAAGGTTTAAAAAATTGTATCCTTTAACAGCGATTGCAATAGAGTTTTGGGAAAAGATTCCCAAAGTTGATGGGGCTATTTCTACTCTTGCTAAACGAACCACTATTCCTATGGAAGATAGTACTTCCTTTAAAGATCCCTTAGATAGGAAGCTTGAATCTTATCTAAGGAAAACCTATTTATATTCAGGTCATCTTCTTAGGCCTGCAATTACTTTGGCTGATGTTGCAGCTGCTTCAACTTTTTGGTTGGAGAATTTAGCGCAACAAGAATTGGATTCTGACATATCTAGCATTGTTCGCTTACTGCAACATGCTAATCATTTTATTTGTGATGCCATTTTTGATATTATCAAAATTGATGTTAGATCCATGTATTTAGCTATTTTAGCTAGAAGAGCTTTGTGGCTTAAATCTTGGAATGCTGATATGACATCTAAGTCTAGATTACTATCTCTTTCTTTCCAAGGAAATAATTTATTTGGTTCTCAGTTGGATTCTATTATTTCAACTGTTACTGGGGGGAAAGGAGTTTTTTTGCCTCAGGATAAAAAACCTAAGGGTAAATCTAAGGCTTCTAATCGTTTTCGTTCCTTTCGTCAAAATAAGGAACAAAAACCTAATCTTTCCCCCAAGGAATCTGTTTCCAATTGGAAGCCTTCCTCAAATTGGAATAAATCCAAGCCTGTCAAGAAACCAAAGTAGGCCCCTAAGTCTGCATGAAGGTGCAGCCCTCATTCCAGCACAGCTGGTAGGGGGCAGGTTAAGGTTTTTCAAGGATATTTGGATAAATTCTGTCCAAAATCAATGGATTCAGAGCATTGTCTCTCAGGGGTACCGAATAGGATTCAGAGTAAGACCTCCTGTGAGAAGATTTTTTCTCTCACGCATCCCAGTGAATCCAGTAAAAGCTCAGGCTTTCCTGAAGTGTGTTTCAGATCTCGAGGTTTCAGGGGTAATCATGCCGGTTCCTTTTCAGGAACAAGGCCTGGGGTTTTATTCAAATCTATTCATTGTCCCAAAGAAAGAAAATTCATTCAGACCAGTTCTGGATCTGAAAATTTTGAATCGTTATGTAAGAGTACCAACTTTCAACATTTGTGACTATAAGGACTATTCTGCCTTTTGTTCAGCAAGGACATTATATGTCTACAATAGACTTGCAGGATGCTTACCTTTATATTCCGATTCATCCAGAACATTATCAGTTCCTGAGATTCTCTTTTCTAGACAAGCATTACCAATTTGTTGCTCTTCCATTTGGCCTAGCAACAGCTCCAAGAATCTTTTCAAAGGTTCTGGGTGCCCTACACTCTGTAATAAGAGAACAGGGTAATGCAGTATTTCCTTATTTGGACGATATCTTGGTATTAGCTCAGTCTTTACATTCTGCAGAATCTCACGCAAATCAACTTGTGTTGTTTCTTCGAAAATATGGTTGGAGGATCAATTTACCAAAAAGTTTTTTGATTCCTCAGACAAGGGTCACCTTTTTAGGTTTCTAGATAGATTCAGTGTCCATGACCCTGTCTCTAACAGACAAGAGACATTTGAAATTGGTTGCAGCATGTCGGAACCTTCAGACTCAGTCATTCCCTTCAGTGGCTATGTGCATGAAAGTTTTAGGCCTCATGACTGCAGCATCGGACGCGATTCCTTTTGCTCGTTTTCACATGAGACCTCTCCAGCTTTGCATGCTGAATCAATGGTGCCGGGATTATACAAAGATATCACAATTAATATCCTTAAATCCCAATGTTCGACACTCTCTGACGTGATGGTTAAATCACCAGTGTTTAGTTCAAGGGGCCTCTTTTGTTCGGCCAACCTGGACTGTGATCACAACAAATGCGAGTCTTTCAGGTTGGGGAGCTGTCTGGGGATCTCTGACAGCACAAGGGGTTTGGAAATCTCAAGAGGCGAGATTACCAATCAATATTTTAGAACTCCATGCAATTCTCAGAGCTCTTCAGTTTTGGCCTCTGTTGAAGAGAGAACCGTTTATTTGTTTTCAGACAGACAATATTACAACGGTGGCATATGAAAGAAGTATCTCGGGTACTTGTTTGGGCGGAATCCAGCTCTTGTCTAATTTCTGCGGTTCATATCCCAGGTGTAGACAATTGGGAGGCGGATTATCTCAGCCATCAGACTTTACATCCAGGGGAGTGGTCTCTCCATCCGGATGTGTTTTTTTCAGATTTTTCAGATGTGGGGTCTTCCAGAAATAGATCTGATGGCTTCTCATTTAAACAAGAAACTTCCCAGATACCTGTCCAGGTCCAGGGATTCTCAGGAGGAAGCAGTGGATGCGCTGACACTTCCTTGGTGTTATCAACCTGCTTATATCTTCCCGCCTCTAGTTCTTCTTCCAAGAGTGATCTCCAAAATCATCATGGAACAAGCATTTGTGTTGCTGGTGGCTCCAGCATGGCCCCACAGGTTTTGGTATGCGGATCTTGTTCGGATGTCCAGTTGCCAACCTTGGCCACTTCCGTTAAGGCCAGACCTACTGTCTCAAGGTCCATTTTTCCATCAGGATCTCAAGCCGGACAGATAGCTCAGCATGCTAAGGCACTGTGGCTGAGCTCTGTAGCAACCCAAGGGTTGCAGGTTCGATCCCGGCGAGGTCCACTCAGCCTTTCATCCTTCCGAGGTCGATAAAATGAGCAGCGCCTTGAGACCCTTACAGGTGATTAGCCGCGCTTTACAAGTACCCAATACATACATACATACAAATCATTAAATTTGAAGGTATGGAAATTGAACGCTTAGTATTAAGTCATAAAGGTTTCTCTGACTCAGTAATTAATACTATGTTACAAGCTTGTAAATCTGTCTCTAGGAAGATTTATTATCGAGTTTGGAAGACTTACATTTCATGGTGTTCTTCTCATAAATTCTCTTGGCATTCTTTTACAATTCCTAGAATTTTACAGTTTCTCCAGGATGGTTTGGATAGGGGTTTGTCTGCAAGTTCCTTGAAAAGTTCCTTGGAGGGACAAATCTCTGCTTTTTCTGTTTTATTTGACAGAAAGATTGCTATTCTTCCTGATATTCACTGTTTTGTACAGGCTTTAGTTCATATTCAGCCTGTCATTAAATCAATTTCTCCTCCTTGGAGTCTTAATTTGGTTTTGACATTAAACTACTTTCTTGGAAAGTGTTGTTCCTTTTGGCCATCTCTTCCGCTAGAAGAGTTTCTGAGTTATCTGCTCTTTTTTGTGAATCTCCTTTTCTAATTTTTCATCAGGATAAGATGGTTTTGCGGACTTCATTTTAATTTTTACCTAAGGTTGTGAATTCTAACAACATTAGTAGAGAAATTATTGTCCCTTCCTTGTGTCCTAATCCTAAGGATCTTTTGAAAAGATCCTTACATTCTTTGGATGTGGTAAGAGATTTGAAATATTATGTTGAAGCTACTAAAGATTTCAGGAAGACTTCTAGTCTATTTGTTATATTTTCTGGTCCTAGGAAAGGTCAGAAGGCCTCTGCTATTTCCTTGACCTCTTGGTTAAAGCTTTTGATTCATCAAGCTTATTTGGAGTCGGGTCAAGCCCCGCCTCAGAGAATTACAGCTCATTCTACTAGATCAGTCTCCACTTCGTGGGTTTTTAAGAATGAAGCTTCAGTTGATCAGCTTTGCAAAGCAGCGACTTGGCCCTCTTTGCATACATTTACTAAATTCTACCGTTTTTATGTATTTGCTTCTTCTGAAGCAGTTTTTTTTTTTTTTATTTCCTTTTTTTATTGAGATTTTCGGTTGCATAAACAGTTTAGACATAATTCTTATAACATGTTATGATACTTTATATAATTCCAGTAAGAAAATCAATCAGAATAACTCCTAAATACGTTCATAACAATATATTCTAACCAAAAATAATATCTTCCTTTAGGTCATATACATTAAACTTAACCTATAATTTATCTTGTATACCATGCTTACTTATTATACATTTCACATATAAATTACCATACACAGAGCGGAGCAATATACAGAAAAGAAAAGCACAAAAATCCCCTTCTAGGGACACTCCGACAACTTTTAAAAAGCCTATACTGTAATGCATTATCTATCTATACCCATACCCCACCAATGCAACACCACCAACAATAACCACATAGAAAACACATACACTGAACACACACAGACAGAGAAAAAAAAGAAAAAAGAAACACTCCTTCTCTTCCCTCCATCGTTCCCCTATACTCTATCAGTGCCGTTTAACCAATCTCTAGGAAAACGACCCGTAAGAGTGTTTTGAAGAAGAAAAAAAAGGAGTTACTCAGTGGGTTGACCAATTGAATTTGAATACTATTCGGGAGGTATTTAATTACTCCCTCCCATTTAATAAAAAATAACTGTACCTGCTCACTATTCTCATTTTGCATATTATACTGTTCTAATGTCATTTGGGCGACAACTGCTTTCTTAAATTCTGTAAATTTTGGTGCATGAGTGGCTTTCCATGTTTTCAATATAATATTACGGGCTAATATCAATAGTGTGTTAATAAGTTTATAATTCTTGAACACTGCAGAATACCTAACTAGGAACACACTATCTTGCGGGTTTATTCTAACTCTTACATCTGTTACTTCATTAATCCAATAGCTTACCTTGCTCCAAAATTGTATAATCTTAGGGCATGACCATAGGCAGTGCAAGATATCTGCACGTTCTTTACTATACCTTGTGCACATATGTATTTTTTTATAACAAACAATTTTGCAGGTGTAATATACACATCATATAATATTTTTAGATGAGATTCTCGCCATGAAGTGGGAACCCATGTGTCATTAATTACTTTAAGATTTTCCTGGATAATTGTTAAGTCAACCTCCGGAAAATATTTTAACCATATCAACTGTATATATTTGATATGTCTTAGTTGGCTATGAGTATTCAAGATGTTATAAAAAGTTGAGATTGAAAATCTGCCTGCTTGATATATTTTAATCCCTGCAGCTATTGGGCCTACAGACCAGTTGGGCTTAAATTCTTTTTGAATATCCGTTACATAGTGCCGAATCTGTAGATAGGCAAAAAAATCTTTATTCTGTATGCCATACTTACAAGAAATATTATTAAATGTATCTACTGTACCACATGCCATCAATAGCTGTTTAACGTTCTTAAGCCCTGTCTTAATTGTCCTGTCAGACCACGCAATTATCTCTCTGGAGTTTAGCGTTAGCTTTCAAAAGGGGGGGGGGGGCAATATTTTTTCCTAAGTATTTATTAATGCATAGTAATTTCCAGAATTTTCTTCAGATTAAATGGGCAGAATACCACAGTTTTAATGAGAATTATCTGGAGAAAAAGGAAATTTATTGGGAGGCTGCAAAGGCGGTAATTAGAGGGCATATTAAGGCATATCTCTGTAGAGCTAAAAAAAAGTCTAAGCAGAAAGAAATACAACTCTCAAATACAGTCAGGAATTCCTATAATGCATATATGGCCTCCAGAAACAATGAAAGTTGGAAGAAATATATTAATGCCAAAACCCAGAGGGATATATTTTTAAAACAAAAGGCTACTCAGGAGGGACTAAGGCAAAACGCTCTATATAGAGGGTTTACTGGGAGAGCAGCAAAATATCTGGCCAGAATCTCTAAACCTAAAGGTAGTAATGTGATTACAGCTATTAGACAGAATGATAACAGGTTTACAGAGACGGAGGAAATAAAGAAAGTTTTTTATAAATATTTTCAGGATATATATAAGGAAGAACCCCCAAATCATATAGAAAGGAATATGTTTTGGTCTAACTTAAAGCTGCCTAGAATTTCACAAGAGGAAGTACAAGAATTAAACTTACCAATCACAATGCAAGAAGTAAGTACTGCTATTAAACAAGCTAAATTGAATAAAGCCCCAGGACCAGACTGTCTTCCAATAGAATTCTATAGAATCTTGCAAGAAGTAACTCCAACTTTATGTAGTCTGTTTAATAATTATTATAGATCCCAAGTAGGATGCTCTATATATTTCACAGCATCTAATATTACACTCATTGTGAAGAAAAAAAAAGGATCCAGAGAAGGTAAAGTCTCTGAAGCAGTTTTTGGTAGAAAAGTTCTTCAGGCAGCTGTTTCAGTTTGATTCTTCTGCTGCTGTTTTAAGTTTTTCTTTTCTTCATAAGAATAACTTATATTTGGGTTGTGGACTATTTTTTTCAGCATTTGGCTGTTGTTTATTTTTTATCCCTCCCTCTCTAGTGACTCTTGCGTGGAGTTCCACATCTTGGGTATTTGATATCCCATACGTCACTAGCTCATGGACTCTTGCCAATTACATGAAAGAAAACATCATTTTTGGAAGGACCTACCTGATAAATTAATTTCTTTCATATTGGCAAGAGTCCATGAGGCCTACCCTTTTTATGGTGGTTATGATTTTTTGTATAAAGCACAATTATTCCAAATTCCTTTGTTGATGCTTTTTACTCCTTTCTTTATCACCCACTACTTGGCTATTCATTAAACTGAATTGTGGGTGTGGTGAGGGATGTATTTATAGGCATTTTGAGGTTTGGGAAACTTTGCCCCTCCTGGTAGGATTGTATATCCCATACGTCACTAGCTCATGGACTCTTGCCAATATGAAAGAAATTAATTTATCAGGTAAGTTCTTAAATAAATTATGTTTTTCAGGGCAATAAGTAGCTTAAGTTTTTGTTAGGTTTAGGTTTTTTATTTTGGGGGGTTGGTTGGGTGGTGGGTTTTACTGTTGGTGGGGTCTTTGTATTTTTTTTCAAGTAAAAGAGCTGATTTCTTTAGGGCAATGCCCTACAAAAGGCCCTATTAAGGGCTATTGGTAGTTTATTGTAGGCTAGGGTTTTTTTTTTTGTTTTTGTTTTTTTTTATAGAGCTATTAGATTAGGTGTAATTGTTTTTATTTTAGATAATTTTATTTATTTTTTGTAATTTAGTGTTTGTTATTTTTTGTAATTTAGTATTTTTTATTTTTTGTAATTTAGTATTTTTTATTTTTTGTAATTGTAGATTTAATTTTTTTAGTAGTGTTAGGTTTTTTAATGTGTAATTTAATTTATTGAATTGATAGGTATTTTAATTTTAGTATAATAGTAATGTTAGTTTAATTTATAGTTTAAACTTAGTTTTTTTTAATTTCCCAGGTAAGTTTTTATTTATTTTAAGATAGGGATCTTGCAATTTTAATTTAAAGTTATTGGGTTAGGTTTAGGGGTTAATAGTTTAATTTAGTTTTTTGCGATGTGGGGGGCTGTCGGTTTAGGGGTTAATATGTTTATTTAGTGGCAGTGATGTGGGAGGCCAGAGGTTTAGGGGTTAATAACTTTATTTAGTGGCAGCGATGTCGGGGAGTGGCGGCATAGGGGTTAATTTAGTTATTGTAGTGTGAGTGAAGTTGGGGTGCAGAGGAATAGGGGTTAATAACCTTTTTATAGTGGCGACGATGTCGGGGAGTGTCAGAATAGGGGTTAATAGCTTTAATATAGTGTTTGCGATGTGGGAGGGCCTCGGTTTCTGGGGTTAATAGGTATTTTATGGGTGATAGTGTACTTTGTAACAGTTTAGTTATGAGTTTTGTGTAACAGTTTTGTGGCGCAAAACTCATAACTACTGGTCTCAGATTGCTGAACGGATCGTGTCGGTATAGGCTGTAACGCAAGCATTTTAGCCTCACCGCAAAACTTTTAATGGCAGTGCTATGGAAATACCATGCAAAAACGTCATTTTTTTGAGTGCTGGACTGACGTTGCGTTACAGGCTAAAATGCTTGCGGTATAGCTATACCGAAAAGACTCGTAATGGCTGCAGTCCGGTTTTTACACTGAAACAGCCATTTTTTCAGCGTTAAAACCCAAACGCAAAACTTGTAATCTAGGTGTCTGTGATTACCTTGTATCTAAGCCTCTGCAGACTGCCCACTTTTTTTTAGTTCTTTTGACACAAAGCCAACCCCCCCCCCCAGCTCTACCTCAGACTCCACTCTTGATCCTAAATCCTATATTTTTTTCACAAGCAGTAATTTTAACCCTTGGCTGCCAATAACATACATATAATACTTTTGGGTGGGCTCCCTAAAATTAGAGCAATAAGGGGAAGTTCGTAAAATCTGCCATAAGGGGAGGCCATAACCCACTGTGGGCACCTAAGTCTTGTAAGCAGGGTGTGGAAGCAGTGGTAGCCGGGATACCTATGGCTAGGCAATTGTAAAAGAAGCTTGCTATCGTTTCAAGCATCCTGGGATAACTCAAGTCAGAATCTAGACTCTACCTAATAACATTGCCTCATTTTGTGACCAGGATCAGAAGTCTCCTTTGGATTACAATTTGCCGCATGAACACAGCTCTGAGCTCCAGTATTATATTGGATCTGGCTTATCCAAGCATGAGGATGTACCTTTTTCCTGGCACTTGGTCACGCAAGTATCTTGGCTGATTCAGCTTATTATTATCTTTACTTGACTGTTACTATTATGCTCTCAGTCTCACCAGAATAGACTGCAGCCTTTCTTATACCATCACGCCTCAATTTATCTGAACTGTCCTATATGTATATATAATGCCAAGATTATTATTTTGAGCTGTTCTGGACAGCTCGAATTAGATTACCAGGAGCTAATATATATTTAAAGTAGAGTCAAATCTGCTATACTGGAACTGAGTAACCTTCTGGGGCTAAGTTTTTGGATCCTGCTATATTAAAAAAAAAAAAAAAAAGTTTGCTCATCTTGTTGACTTCTAAGAGTGTCTTTTCTATTGTTTAATATCTCTTCTAATAGATAGGATATTAGTCTATGATTCACAGTGTTTAAACATAGGACCAGTTGAGAGCTGGGCTTATTATAAGCAGTAAATAATAAAAATACTGTTCTCTTTAAGTAAGGATATTCAAAGTGTTGTATAGATCCGCTGAGTTTTATCTATCATAGGCACTGTATAAATTAACAAATTGAACAAATTGTTATAGCTTAAAACCTGTTATTGTATATATTTGTATCAAAACTAATTATATCTGCTAGTATACGTTGCCTAGTTTAAGCAATTATTTGTATCACCAGTTGCACACGCTATATTTAAAAGGGAAAGCAGGCACAGGAAACACAAGCGGTGAGATTACGAGTTTGGCGTTAGCCTTAAAAAGCAGCGTTGAGAGGTCCCAACATTGCTTTTTACCTAACGCTGGTATTACGAGTCTGACAGGTAGAGGCTCACCGCTCACTTTTCTTCCGCGACTCGAGGCTACCGCAAATCCCCTTACATCAATTGCGAATCCTATCTTTTAATGGGATTTGCCTAACACTTGTATTACAAGTCTTGGAAGAAGTGAGCGGTAGACCCTCTTCTGTCAAGACTCCTACCACATTTAAAAGTCAGTAGTTAAGAGTTTTATGGGCTAACGCTGGAACATAAAACTCTTAACTAAAGTGCTACAAAGTACACTAACACCCATAAACTACCTATTAACCCCTAAACCGAGGCCCCCCCACATCGCAAACACTATAATAAAAATTTTTAACCCCTAATCTGCCGACCGGTCATCGCCGCCACCTGCATTATACCTATGAACCCCTAATCTGCTGCCCCTAACATCGCAGACACCGACATTATATTTATTAACCCCTAATCTGCCGCCCCCAACGTTGCCGCCACCTACCTACAATTATTAACCCCTAATCTGCCGACCGGACATCGCCACCACTTTAATAAATGTATTGACCCCTAAACCGCCGCACTCCTGCCTCGCAAACACTAGTTACATTTTATTAACCCCTAATCTGCCGTCCCTAACATCGTCAACGCCTACTTACATTTATTAACTCCTAATCTGCCATCCCAACGTCGCCGCTACTATATTAAAGTTATTAACCCCTAAACCTAAGTCTAACCCTAACCCCCCCTAACTTAAATATAATTTAAATTAAACGAAATACATTTAACATAATTAAATAAATTGTTCCTATTTAAAACTAAATACTTACTGATAAAATAAACCCTAAGCTAGCTACAATATAACTAATAGTTACATTGTAGCTAGTTTAGGATTTATATTTATTTTACAGGCAACTTTGTATTTATTTTAACTAGGTACAATAGTTATTAAATAGTTATTAACTATTTAATAACTACCTAGCTAAAATAAGTGCAAAATTACCTGGAAAATAAATCCTAACCTAAGTTACAATTACACCTAACACTACACTATCATTAAATAAATTACCTAAACTATCTACAATTAAATACAATTAATTCAATAAACTAAATTACGGCAAAAAAAACACTAAATTACAGAGAAAAAAAAAGAATTACAAGAATTTTAAACTAATTACACCTAATCTAATCCCCCTAATAAAATAAAAAAGCCCCCCAAAATAATAAAATTTCCCTACCCTATACTAAATTACAAATAGCCCTTAAAAGGGGCTTTTGCAGGGCATTGCCCCAAAGTAATCAGCTCTTTTACCTGTAAAAGAAAAATACAATACCCCCCAACATTAAAACCCACCACCCACACACCCCTACTCTAAAACCTACCCAATCCCCCCTTTAAAAAAACCTAACCCCCTGAAGATCTCCCTTTCTTGAGTCGTCTTCACCCAGCCGGGCAGAAGAGGTCCTCCAGACGGCAGAAGGCTCCATCCAGGCTGCATCTTCTATCTTCATCCTTCCAGAGCGGAGCGGAGCCATCTTCTATCCAGCCGACGCGGAGCCATCCTCTTCAAACAACGTCCTAACGAAGAATGAAGGTTCCTTTAAATGACGTCATCCAAGATGGCGTCCCTTGAATTCCGATTGGCTGAGATCAGCCAATCGGAATTAAGGTAGGAAAAATCCTATATGCTGATTGGATCAGCCAATAGGATTGAGCTCGCATTCTATTGGCTGTTCCAATTTTTCCTACCTTAATTCCGATTGGCTGATAGAATCCTATCAGCCAATCGGAATTCAAGGGACGCCATCTTGGATGACGTAATTTAAAGGAACCTTCATTCTTCGTTAGGACGTTGTTTGAAGAGGATGGCTCCGCGTCGGCTGGATAGAAGATGGCTCCGCTCCGGAAGGATGAAGATAGAAGATGCAGCCTGGATGAAGCCTTCTGCCATCTGGAGGACCTCTTCTGCCCCGATCGGATGAAGACTTCTGCCGTATGGAGGACCACTTGTGCCCGGCTGGGTGAAGATGGCTCAAGGTAGGTAGATCTTCAGGAGGTAGGGAGATCTTCAGGGGGTTAGAGTTAGGTTTTTTTAAGGGGGGATTGGGTGGGTTTTAGAGTAGGGGTGTGTGGGTGGTGGGTTTTAATGTTGGGGGAGGTATTGTATTTTCTTTTTACAGGTAAAAGAGCTGATTACTTTGGGGCAATGCCCCGCAAAAGGCCCTTTTAAGGGCTATTTGTAATTTAGTATAGGGTAGGGAAATTTTATTATTTTTGGGGGCTTTTTTATTTTATTAGATTAGGTGTAATTAGTTTAAAATTCTTGTAATTCTTTTTTTTCTGTAATTTAGTGTTTTTTTTTCGTAATTTAGTTTATTGAATTTAATTGTAATTAATTGTAGGTAGTTTAGGTAATTTATTTAATGATAGTGTAGTGTTAGGTGTAATTGTAACTTAGGTCAGGATTTATTTTACAGGTAATTTTGTACTTATTTTAGCTAGGTAGTTATTAAATAGGTAATAACTATTTAATAACTATTGTACCTAGTTAAAATAAATACAAAGTTGCCTGTAAAATAAATATAAATCCTAAGCTAGCTACAATGTAACTATTAGTTATATTGTAGCTAGCATAGGGTTTATTTTATCAGTAAGTATTTAGTTTTAAATATAATTAATTTATTTAATTATGTTAAATTAATTTCATATAATTTAAATTATATTTAAGTTAGGGGGGATTAGACTTAGGGTTAGACTTAGGTTTAGGGGTTAATAAATTTATTATAGTAGCGGCGACTTTGGGGTCAGAAGATTAGGGGTTAATAAATGTAGGTAGGTGTCGGCAACGTTGGGGGGGGCAGATTAGTGGTTAATAAAATGTATTAAAGTGGCGGCGATGTCCGGTCGGCAGATTAGGGGTTAATATTTGTAGGTAGGTTGCGGCGACGTTGGGGGTGGCAGATTAGGGGTTTATAACTATAATGTAGGTGGCGGCGATGTTGGGGACAGTATATTAGGGGTTCATAGGGATAATATAGGTGGCGGCTGTGTCCGGAGCGGCAGATTAGGGGTTAAAAATATAATGTAGGTGTCAGCGATAGCGGGGGCGGCAGATTAGGGGTTAATAAGTGTAAGATTAGGGGTGTTTAGACTTGGGGTTCATGTTAGGGTGTTAGGTGCAGACATATTTTTTATTTTCCCTTAGGAAACAATGGGGCTGCGTTAGAAGCTGGACGCTGCTTTTTTGCAGGTGTTAGGTTTTTTCCCAGCCAGCTCAGCCCCATTGTTTCCTATGGGGAAATCGTGCATGAGCACGTTTAGCCATCTTACCGCTACCTTAAGCAACGCTGGTATTGAGGTGAGAGCTAAATTCTGCTCTCCGATCACCTTTTTGCGGCTAACGCCAGGTTTAAAAAAACCTGTAATACCAGCATTGGCTTAAGGTAGCGTTAGAAAAAAGAACCTCGTTAGCAACGCACCCCTGTTAACGCCAAACTCGTAATCTCGCCAAAGGTGTTTAAAAAAAAATAAATACTTTTAACTTTATGGTTGCCAGTAACACACATAACAGTAGATATTTTACCCCCTTGAATGCCCCCACTTCTTTATGTTCCATATTTGTAATACATTGAGACATAGAAAGGCCGTTACATTTAATTAACCCATAAAAAAATGTTTTTGTGGAGATTTTATTTGACACCTGGCAACCCTAGGGTTAATGCAGAAAAAAAAAAAAATTGGGAAGTGTAGACAGGATTTTGGGATTAATGTGGGTTGGACCTTATGCCCTGGTAAGGATTTGGGATAAGAATAAGGCAGCTGGAGACCCTGTGAGGTTGGGGCAGGGGACAAGGTGCTTCATGGAAGATGCAAGCCCCTTTAACTGGCGGGTATGATGTTTGGTGCCTATGGATTACTAATTCAGTCATGAAAAATATTATGACTTATTTTTTTATGAAGTTGGCACACTGTACGTCCCAGGGGAGTTTGTCTGTTTCACTAGGTCCAATATCTGGCAAAGCAGGCCAGGGTGAGATATTGTTACCTAAGCAGTATCCAACTACCCTTTGGTGTGATCTGGACTGGGTATAAAATAGTGTTTGGTTTTAACACAAAGAGAAAAAAATTTACAGCAAAAGAAAACACCAGGAGGTTTTGGGAATTCCCATAGTCACCATTTTACTTTGTAAGTTTAGGGTTTCTGTGTTTAATCCTTTTTTTATCATTGTTTGGAATTGTGAGTTTGTCTATTGTGTAATTACCTTTATTATTACCATTTCATTTCATGTATCCCTTTTGCATTTTTTATGCACTGTGAACCTTTTTTCAGATTAAAACATGGGTCAAATCCAGTGGGAACGCATGGAAATGGAGTTCCTGCACTATTTTTGCAGGTGGAACTAAGTTCTCCCTGGAAAGAGAACAAAAACACTTCAGTAAACACTACTGCTTTTGGTGGGAGGAGCAGGGGCATAGTCTGGTTAGAGGGTATCAGGGTTTCACGCTGCTTTGTTTGCTATTTGCTGCTGGATGCCATTTTACTTACCTCTCTCACTAAATCTGATGCATAGTGTGGAACGCTGCTCTCTCATCTGGGCGCCCACTTATGGCCAAACTGGTGAACATCATCTGTGTGAGACAGGTTGCAGTCCCAGGATTATGATGTCACGCTTATTATTTAAAGGGCCTCTGTTCGGTTTGCTTTTGCCCTTGCGTTGTCTCAGACTTGTTTGTTAGTTCCTGTGCCTGGGTATTACCTGGCTTGTCTGACGTCCCTTCTGGTTCCTGATCCCTGGCTTGTTCCTGACTCTGCTGTTTTCCTAGTTCCTGACTTGGCTCATCTGACTACCAGCTTTGGCTTTGACTCCTGGCTTATGGACTTTTTATTTTTTTGTTATTAATAAAGGCGTGTTTATTTTTGCACATCACGTCTCAGTCTGATTCCTGGTACCCTGACATTACGCAAGGGCCATGAATCCTGACGGTGCAAATAATCCACCTTCTCCCAACATCATTTCCAGGATGGATGAATAGGATCACCGCTTGGATCAATTTGCACTAGCCCTGCAAACCCTTCTGACTCGCACTGCACAATTGGATCAGAGTATGGCTGGTCCTGTTTCCGCTGCTGCACCTAGTCCTACCAGGAGCATGTCCGGTTCTGCACCTCTACCTCAGCTATATGGAGGCGATCGTAATCATAGCAGAGGGTTTTTGAACCAGGTGGGCATTTATTTTGAGATGTTACCTCAGACGTTTCCCTCTGACAGAGCTAAGGTGGGATTTCTCATCTCGTTACTCTCTGACACAGCTCTTGCCTGGGCTAATCCCTTGTGGGAGACTAATAAACCAGTGATTTCAAATTACCCTGAATTTGTTTCCTCCTTTTGAAGGGTATTTGATGTTCTGGCTTGCTCCTCCTCTGCTGCTAAACGACTCATGTCCATTCATCAAGGTACGAGATCTGTTGCTCAGTATGCCATTGAGTTCCGTACGCTTGCTGCAGAGGTAGGTTGGATCAATGAAGCCCTTGTTGCCGCCTTCTTTCATGGGCTCTCTGATGCGATTAAAGACAAAGTTGCTTCCAGAGATTTACATGAGGATCTTGAGGCATTGGTATCCTTTTTAATCCTAATTGACATCAGACTCAGAGAGAGGCTCTCTTTCAAGGAGAACTTGCGGATGCCTCCTGTTCTGTTGTCTTCTACATGTTCATTCCCACCCTTTCCTCCCTCTCCTCCCATGCCAGGAAACGCTCGCACCTAAGGTCTTGTTGGGGGCAGACCTTTGGTGGTTTATCCTTGTCCCCAGAACCGCTAAAGGAGAAACCTTTGGTCACAGTTGTCCTTTCCTGGGTGGACTCCTTCATAGCCACCCAGGCTCTTGTTGACTCCGGTACTGCAGGCTATTTCATTAACAGTGCTTTTATATTAAAGCACTCAATTCCTGTATTGCCTTGGCCCGTTCTGCTTGCTATTGAGGCCATTATGGCAGGCCCCTTCAGCCCGGACTCGTTACTCACGAAAACTGCTTAGTTATCCATGGCTGTTGGGGCTCTCCATTTTGAAACCCTCCAGTTCGAGGTGATAAACTCTCCGCATTTTCCGGTTGTTCTGGGTTATCCCTGGCTCCAAAAGCACAATCCCAGTCTTGACTGGCGTAGGTCCGAAAGAGAATGATCCACTCCATTGGTCACCTACTGCCATTAAGGTCTTTGAGAGTCTTAAGACTGCCTTTGCTGCCGTTCCAGTTCTGGCTCATCCTAACCCTGTCCTGCCTTTCGTTCTTGAGGTTGATGCGTGTGAGACTGGAGTGGGTGCCCTCTTGTCTCAACGTCCTACGCCTGACGGTTCCTTGCATCTGTGCAGCTTCTTCTCTAAGAAATTGTCTCCAGCAGAGTGCAATTATGAAATTGGCGACAGGGAATTACTAGCCATAATTTTGGCACTCAAGGAATGGAGGGATCTTCTCGAGGATACTAGCATACCAGTGCTCATTGTTAATTTAACTTATCTATCCAAAACAAAACGTTTGTCTCCCCGACAGACCAGTTGGGCGCTATATTTGTCTCGGTTTAATTATGTGGTCTCCTACCTGCCTGGTAGTAAGAATGTATGAGCTGATGCCCTCTCTCGACAATTTTCGCCTCTGTCCAAGGAGGAGTCTGTACCTACTCCAGTTATACCTCCTGATCATCTTTTGGCCACCATACGTACTAATTTGACTTCTCCCTTGGGGGAGGAGATCCTGGCAGCACAAACCAATGCACCTCCTGAGAAACCTAGTGGTAAGTGCTTTTTTCCTGAGAATCTTCAAACTAAACTATTGCACACTTACCACTATCCTAAAGCCGCAAGTCACCCGGGCAAGAACCAAATGATTTGGTCTGTCACTCGATAATTCTGGTGGCCAGGTCTTCGTTCTGATGTTGCTGTGTATGTTACCTCCTGCTCAGTCTGTGCACAGAACAAGACTCCTTGACGTCTTCCTGTGGATCTTCTCCAACCAATTGCTAATAGTGAGTGTCCTTGGACACATCTTTCCATGGACTTCATTGTCAAACTCCCGGCTAGATTTAGAGTTTTGTCGGTAACGACCCACGTAGCTAACGCTGGCTTTTTTCTGGCCGCACCTTTAAAATAACTCTGGTATTGAGAGTCCACAGAATGGCTGCGTTAGGCTCCAAAAAAGGAGCGTACAGCATATTTAACGCCACTGCAACTCTCGATACCAGAGTTGCTTACGGAAGCGGCCAGCTTCAAAAACGTGCTCGTGCACGATTCCCCCATAGGAAACAATGGGGCTGTTTGAGCTGAAAAAAAACCTAACACCTGCAAAAAAGCTGCGTTCAGCTCCTAACGCAGCCCCATTGTTTGCTATGGGGAAACACTTCCTACGTCTGCACCTAACACTCTAACATGTACCCCAAATCTAAATACCCCTAACCTTCCACTTATTAACCCCTATTCTGCCGCCCCCGCTATCGCTGACCCCTGTATATTATTTTTAACCCCTAATATGCCGCTCCGTAAACCGCCGCTACTTACATTATCCCTATGTACCCCTAATCTGCTGCCCCTAACACCGCCGACCCCTATATTATATTTATTAACCCCTAATCTGCCCCCCACAACGTCGCCTCCACCTGCCTACACTTATTAACCCCTAATCTGCCGAGCGGACCGCACCGCTATTATTATAAAGTTATTAACCCCTAATCCGCATCACTAACCCTATAATAAATAGTATTAACCCCTAATCTGCCCTCCCTAACATCGCCGACACCTAACTTCAAACATTAACCCCTAATCTGCCGACTGGAGCTCACCGCTATTCTAATAAATGTATTAACCCCTAAAGCTAAGTCTAACCCTAACACTAACACCCCCCTAAATTAAATATAATTTACATCTAACGAAATTAATTAACTGTTATTAAATAAATTATTCCTATTTAAAGCTAAATACTTACCTGTAAAATAAATCCTAATATAGCTACAATATAAATTATATTTATATTATAGCTATTTTAGGATTAATATTTATTTTACAGGTAACTTTGTATTTATTTTAACCAGGTACAATAGCTATTAAATAGTTAAGAACTATTTAATAGCTAAAATAGTTAAAATAATTACAAATTTACCTGTAAAATAAATCCTAACCTAAGTTACAATTAAACCTAACACTACACTATCAATAAATAAATTAAATAAAATACCTATAATTATCTACAATTAAACCTAACACTACACTATCAATAAATAAATTAAATACAATTCCTACAAATAAATACAATGAAATAAACTAACTAAAGTACAAAAAATAAAAAAGAGCTAAGTTACAAAAAATAAAAAAATATTTACAAACATTAGAAAAATATTACAACAATTTTAAACTAATTACACCTACTCTAAGCCCCCTAATAAAATAACAAAGCCCCCCAAAATAAAAAAATGCCCTACCCTATTCTAAATTACTAAAGTTCAAAGCTCTTTTACCTTACCAGCCCTGAACAGGGCCCTTTGCGGGGCATGCCCCAAGAAATTCAGTTCTTTTGCCTGTAAAAAAAAACATACAATACCCCCCCCCCAATATTACAACCCACCACCCACATACCCCTAATCTAACCCAAACCCCCCTTAAATAAACCTAACACTAAGCCCCTGAAGATCTTCCTACCTTATCTTCACCATACCAGGTTCACCGATCGATCCAGAAGAGCTCCTCCGATGTCCTGATCCAAGCCCAAGCGGGGGGCTGAAGAGGTCCATGATACGGCTGAAGTCATCATCCAAGCGGGAGCTGAAGAGGTCCATGATCTGGCTGAAGTCTTCATCCAAGCGGGAGCTGAAGAGGTCCATGATCCGGCTGAAGTCTTCTATCAACGGCATCTTCAATCTTCTTTCTTCGGGAGCCATCATCTTCCATCCGACGCGGAACATCCTCTTCTCCCGACGCCTACTCGCCGAATGACGGTTCCTTTAAATGACGTCATCCAAGATGGCGTCCCTCGAATTCCGATTGGCTGATTCCATCAGCCAATCAGAATATTCTTACCTTAATTCCGATTGGCTGATAGGATTCTATCAGCCAATCAGAATTAAGGTAGGAATATTCTGATTGGCTGATGGAATCAGCCAATCAGAATCAAGTTCAATCCGATTGGCTGATCCGATCAGCCAATCGGATTGAACTTGATTCTGATTGGCTGATTCCATCAGCCAATCAGAATATTCCTACCTTAATTCCGATTGGCTGATAGAATCCTATCAGCCAATCGGAATTTGAGGGACGCCATCTTGGATGACGTCATTTAAAGGAACCGTCATTCGGCGAGTAGGCGTCGGGAGAAGAGGATGTTCCGCGTCGGATGGAAGATGATGGCTCCCGAAGAAAGCAGATTGAAGATGTCGTTGATAGAAGACTTCAGCCGGATCATGGACCTCTTCAGCTCCCGCTTGGATGAAGACTTCAGCCGGATCATGGACCTCTTCAGCTCCCGATTGGATGATGACTTCAGCCGGATCATGGACCTCTTCAGCCCCCCGCTTGGGCTTGGATCAGGACATCGGAGGAGATCTTCTGGATCGATCGGTGAACCTGGTATGGTGAAGATAAGGTAGGAAGATCTTCAGGGGCTTAGTGTTAGGTTTATTTAAGGGGGGTTTGGGTTAGATTAGGGGTATGTGGGTGGTGGGTTGTAATGTTGGGGGGGGGTATTGTATGTTTTTTTTTTACAGGCAAAAGAGCTGAATTTCTTGGGGCATGCCCAGCAAAGGGCCCTGTTCAGGGCTGGTAAGGTAAAAGAGCTTTGAACTTTTGTAATTTAGAATAGGGTAGGGCATTTTTTTATTTTGGGGGCTTTGTTATTTTATTAGGGGGCTTAGAGTAGGTGTAATTAGTTTAAAATTGTTGTAATATTTTTCTAATGTTTGTAAATATTTTTTTATTTTTTGTAACTTAGTTCTTTTTTATTTTTTGTACTTTAGTTATTTTATTTCATTGTATTTATTTGTAGGAATTGTATTTAATTTATTTATTGATAGTGTAGTGTTAGGTTTAATTGTAGATAATTATAGGTATTTAATTTAATTTATTTATTGATAGTGTAGTGTTAGGTTTAATTGTAACTTAGGTTAGGATTTATTTTACAGGTAAATTTGTTATTATTTTAACTATTTTAGCTATTAAATAGTTCTTAACTATTTAATAGCTATTGTACCTGGTTAAAATAAATACAAAGTTACCTGTAAAATAAATATTAATCCTAAAATAGCTATAATATAAATATAATTTATATTGTAGCTATATTAGGATTTATTTTACAGGTAAGTATTTAGCTTTAAATAGGAATAATTTATTTAAGAAGAGTTAATTAATTTCGTTAGATTTAAATTATATTTAATTTAGGGGGGTGTTAGTGTTAGGGTTAGACTTAGTTTTAGGGGTTAATACATTTATTAGAATAGCGGTGAGCTCCAGTCGGCAGATTAGGGGTTAATAATTGAAGTTAGGTGTCGGCGATGTTAGGGAGGGCAGATTAGGGGTTAATACTATTTATTATAGGGTTATTGAGGCGGGAGTGAGGCGGATTAGGGGTTAATAACTTTATTATAGTAGCGGTGCGGTCAGCTCGGCAGATTGGGGGTTAATAAGTGTAGGCAGGTGGAGGCGACGTTGAGGGGGCAGATTAGGGGTTAATAAATATAATATAGGGGTCGGCGGTGTTAGGGGCAGCAGATTAGGGGTACATAAGTATAACGTAGGTGGCGGTCGGCAGATTAGGGGTTAATTATTGTAGGTAGCTAGCGGCGACGTTGTGGGGGGCAGGTTAGGGGTTAATAAATATAATATAGGGGTCGGCGGTGTTAGGGGCAGCAGATTAGGGGTACATAAGTATAACGTAGGTGGCGGTCGGCAGATTAGGGGTTAAAAAAATTTAATCGAGTGGCGGCGATGTGGGGGGGGGGCTCGGTTTAGGGGTACATAGGTAGTTTATGGGTGTTAGTGTACTTTAGAGTACAGTAGTTAAGAGCTTTATGAACCGGCGTTAGCCCAGAAAGCTCTTAACTACTGACTTTTTTCTGCGGCTGGAGTTTTGTCGTTAGAATTCTAACGCTCACTTCAGCCACGACTCTAAATACCGGAGTTAGAAAGATCCCATTGAAAAGATAGGATACGCAATTGACGTAAGGGGATCTGCGGTATGGAAAAGTCGCGGCTGAAAAGTGAGCGTTAGACCCTTTTTTGAATGACTCCAAATACCGGCGGTAGCCTAAAACCAGCGTTAGGAGCCTCTAACGCTGGTTTTCATGGCTACCGCCAAACTCCAAATCTAGGCCTCCCTGTTTCCAATGGCAATACTGTTATCCTAATGGTGGTTGACCGTTTTTCTAAAATGTCACATTGCATTCCCTTTGAAGGAGCTGCCTACCGCTCAAGAGCTTGCTTCAATTTTTGTGCGGGATGTCTTCCATTTACATCAGTTACCCAAGGAGATAGTCTCGGACCGGGGTAGCCAGTTTGTCTCCAGATTTTGGCGCTCCTTTTGTGCTTAAATGGAGTTCCAGGTTTCCTTCTCCTCGGCATATCACCCTCAATCCAATGGGGCTGCAGGACGATCCAATCAAGCTCTGGAACAGTTCCTCTGTTGCTATGTCTCAGATCACCACAATAATTGGTCTGAACTGTTACCTTGGACAGAGTTCGCTCGCAATAGTGCTATTAATGCTTCCTCCCAGTTATCCCCGTTCATGGCGAATTATGGGTTTCAACCATCCTTGTTGCCCAATTCATTCATGTCTCAGGCTATTCCGGCTTTGGAGGAGCATCTCCGGCAACTACATTCCACGTGGGTGTAGATTCAGGATTGCTTTCATCAGTCTATTCAGCGCCAAAAATTCTAAGCTGATCGTAGGCATCTGACCGCGCCTTCCTACCAGATTGGTGAGAGGGTTATCTGTCCTCCCGCAACTTGAACCTTCATGTGCCTTCTAATAAACTGGCTCCTCGTTATGTTGGTCCTTTTCGAATACTCAGAGAGGTCAATCCTGTTGCCTATGCTCTTGACCTTCTGTCATGGATACCAGACAGCTAAGGCTACCCCCAACCCCCCCTACAACCTCACCCCTGTTGTACAGGAATGGGAACTGGAAGTGGCATATGCAGAGCTGCTGGATCCCGATCAGCAATCTGGCTCCGAGCTTATGGTCTTGGACCAGGGGGCCACCCTAGCAGAAGCGCTGGCAACAGGGAAGAGAGCCACCAGCCTCTGTCCAGCACCTGCAACAGCTACAGGAAACCAGGGAGAGGAGGAAGTTGTCCTCCCTCCCCTTACAGAGAACCCCTTGCAGGGAGAGATGGATGCCGATAACTCTCCCCAGCAGTAGAACCCCTTCCTGGGAGAGGAGACAGTTGGTCTCTCTCCCCAGCGGCAGAGCCAAGAGCAGGGAGAGGAGACAGTGGTCTCTCTCCCCAGTGGCAGAGCCATCCCATGGGAGCGGAGGTAGTCGTTCTCCCTCCCCTTATAGAGAACCCCCTGCAGGGAGAGATGGATGTCGATATCTCTCCCCAGCAGCAGAACCCCTTCCCGGGAGAGGAGACAGTCAGTCTCTCTCCCCAGCAGCAGAGCCAGGAGCCGGGAGAGGAGACAATCGGTCTCTCTCCCCAGCAGCAGAGCCATCCCCTGGGAGTGGAGGTAGTCGTCCTCCCTCCCCTTACAGAGAACCTCTTGCAGGGATAGATGGATGTCGATAACTCTCCCCAGCAGCAGAACCCCTTCCTGGGAGAGGAGACAGTTGGTCTCTCTCCCCAGCGGCAGATCCATCCTTTGGGAGCAGAGGTAGTCGTCCTCCCTCCCCTTACAGAGAAGCCCTTGCAGGGAGAGACGGGTATCGATATCTCTCCCCAGCGGCCGAATCTCTGTCTGGGAGATATCGATATCTCTCCCCAGCAGCAGAACACCGTACAGGTAGCAGAGACAGCCGGTCTCCCTCCCCAGTGGCAGCACAGTTTCCCATGGAGCGGAGGTAGCAGACCTCCCTCCCCAGCGGTAGATCTCCTTCTCGGGAGAAGAGACAGACTGTATCTCCCCTCAGTAGCTTGGCAGGGTCTCTACCCTTTTCTTGTCCCGGAGTATTTCTCACCGGGGGCAGGCGTTGCATTGGGCAAGGAGGATAAAAGCTTATGCAGTTGGTGCCACATGTTTGGGCACCCGAGCTTTGCCTGCTCCACCAAGGAGCAACCTCCCCCTCCGGTCTGGGGTGGGAATACAGCTGGGAAACCGGCACTGGCTTTGTTTGTGGATGGGTCAGTCGGTACTCAACAGAGTGTCACAGAGGGAGACAGTTTGGCCATGGAACTTAAGGACACTGGAACTTAGCAAACTTGTTTGGGACTTTGCATTATGTGACTATCCCTGCACCCAGGGCGCAGTGTATAAATGCCAGCAGGAACCCCCCCAGGATGCCCCAAGCTCAGGAGAGATGGGATAACCTCTCCCAGCAACCGAGAAGTAGAGGGCCACCGTCAGACAGCCCCAGGCCGACCCATTAAGGGTCTAGCCGGGTCTACCGAACTGGAGTGGGGGAGATGTTATGGATACCAGACAGCTAAGGCTACCCCCAACTCCCCCTACAACCTCACCCCTGCTGTTTCTCAGTGGTTTTGGGCTCCTCAGAGCAACCACAATCTCTGGAAGCTTTTGTTTGCTTGTTTTGTGGAGAGCTGGTGTATGACCAGGAAAACCCTCTTAGGCTGGCCGGGCTCCTGGAACTCCCAGTCAGCCGCCTCACAATGGACACCCGCCTAACTCCTCTCAGGCTGGCCAGGCTCCTGGAACTCCCGGTTGGCCACAGAACAGCAGGACACCTGGTAACTTTACCCCTGGTCGCTCCAGCAGCCCTTTGCCCCAGAGCTCCGCTCTTTTGGGGATTGGTAGACCCTAGGGAGGACAAGAGCTATGGCAATTATCATAGGGGAGCTCCTTTGGGAACTGTGGGTTTTGGACACCCCTAACCCCATAACTTCAACGGACTGTAACTCCGCTCCCCAGTAACTGTGACAACTGGGGACCAAGAGCTTTAAAATGACACCCTGGAAGTGCCACCGCTCCACCGGGATCACCCCGAAACTGCCACCCCTAGGTATTTGGATTATGTGAGACTGTGGCTCCTATGGAGGTGCCGGGCCGTCTGGAGGGGTGGGAATGGCGGGAAAATGGTGGCATTGTCTTCTGTTCTTATCAAGATGAGCTGTCTGTATAAAAGGAGTGTGTGTTTTCAATAAAAACAGTTATTGTTTCACCTGAATGCTAGTCTATCTAGTTATTTGGGTGGGCTCCAGCTAAAATCACTTTCCTGGGCTACATAGCAGCCGGTTCCAGGCAGGGAAAGGATCCTCAGGCAGAGCTACCCAGTCTGGGTAGCTGGAGTCTGCCACAGGGTGGGACCCTGGGTACTGATGGGCATCAGAGGTGGCTACAGGCTGTGGTCACTTGCCAGCTACATAGCTGCAGTCGGCAGGGAGGAAGTAGGACCCGTTTGGCGGAGCTACCCAGTCGGGGTAGCCGGGGTATCCGTCACACCTTCCTCCTGCAATGCGCATCTACAATATTTTTCGTATCTCCCTCTTGAAACCATTGGTTTGTAATCAGTTTACCACTGTGTTGCCTCGTCCCCGTCCTATCTCAGTTGACAACCATGAAGAATATGAGGTCAGCAGCATTATTGACTCTGGTATGTCCAGGGGCCGCGTACAGTATTTGGTTCACTGTAGGGGTTACGGTCCAGAGAAGCATTCATGGGCTCCCGCCCTCCTCCGTGCCTTCCATGCCCGATTCCCCAATAAGCCTTCCGCGGGAGGGGTCATTGAGGGGAGGGTACTGTCAGGGTTTCACCCTGCTTTGTTTGATATTTGCTGCTGGCTGCCATTTTACTTACCTTTCTCAGTGAATCTGATGCATAGTGTGGAACGCTGCTCTCTCATCTGGGTGCCCTCCTATGGCCAAACTGGTGAACATCATCAGTGTAAGACAAGTTGCAGTCCCAGGATTATGAAGTCACACTTATTATTTAAAGGGCCTCTGTTCGGTATGCTTTTGCCCTTGCGTTGTATCAGACTTGTTTGTTAGTTCCTGTGTTCCAGTTCTTGTGTATTACCTGGCTTGTCTGACGTCCCTTCTGGTTCCTGATCCCTGGCTTGTTCCTGACTCTGCTGTTTTCCTAGTTCCTGATCCCGGCTCGTCTGACTACTCGCTTTGGATCCTGACTCAGCTCGTCTGACTACCAGCTCTGGCTTTGACTCCTAGCTTGTCATTTGGCTTATGGACTTTTTTATTATTTTTTGTTACTAATAAAGGTGTGTTTATTTTTGCACTTCACATCTCAGTCTGATTCCTGGTACCCTGACAAAGGGATAGTGAGATCCTCTAGTAATGAATAGTAACACTTCCTAAAATACACTAAATGCAAACCTGTCAGTGGTATGGCTGTGTGATCACCCCACACTGTGTGAAACACATGGTGCTTACATTGCTATGGGGTTATTTATCTCCCCTCAGCAGAAACAGGACTATTGCATTTTAAGTGGGTGAGACTCTGTGACAGAGAAGGATTCTCAGACCCAAAGGCAACCATTCAACCCTTCATTGGTTTCAATTTGCTTTCATTAATCAAAGTGTATAGATTATATACATATATATACAGTATGTGTGTGAGTGTGTATGTAAGTGTGTGTATAAAACAATATTAATTGTGAGGGGGTGGAAGTGTTGTTGAGTTTCCACACTTGTTTTATATGACTTGACCCCTGGATTAAAATATACACTTAATCAAATATGTATTTGTGCTCTAGTATTATTTTTTTTTATATATATATTTGTTTTTCTTTTGGTTTTAATGCAACTGTAATTTAAAGTTTTTGGGTGGTGGTATTTTGGGATTAATATGGTTTGACTCTTATGCCCTGGTAACGATTTGGGATAAGTATAAATCATCTGAAGACCCTGTGAGGTTATCCCCTTTATACCTGCACTCTCCCTGTCATCACAGCTTGGGAAGTACTTCTCTGTAGCAAGCTGGTAGGAGACGTGAATGTTTGTGAATATTGATTTTGTGGGTAGGGTAGGTATGATTTTGGGGTTAATGTGGCTCTTATGTCCTGGTAAGGATTTGGTTGGGATAAGGCAGTTGGAGACCCTGCAAGATTAATCACTTCATGCTCATACTCTTCCTGTTGTCACAGCTTAGCAAGAAGATCCGTCTGTGGCAAACTGGTGGCAGAAGTTGATATTTAGCCATGTCTGTAGTAAATGGACTGTCACCGGTAGGTTTATGTAACTGTGTGTTGTATGCTGGTTATAGTGGTTGGGAGTAATTAACCCCTTCCCTTGACAGAGTCACAGGCAGAGGTGGTGGAGAGGGGTGCTCGGACAAAATGCTGACGGACAGAATGCTGAAGCATTCGACTACAGGCCAAACAGCACAATCACGCAATCATGTAATTGGGTAATTGTCATCACTAAAAAAAGCGGAGAATTTAAATATATATTATGCACTACTGAGATAAAAAAGACAACACAAACACTTAAATAAATACATTTAAAAAACCATATCAAATTAAAAAAATGGAGTTCATAAAGACGCGTAAAGGAGGAAGAAAAATGTTACATGAACGTTATGCATACATTGTAGACAAAAAAAAAAGAATATGTAACATACTGTATTGGAAATGTGGAAAAAAAGGTTTTTGTGGAGGAAGGCTAAAAACCATTAATGATATAATGATATAATTGAAAAAGATGCATCAAATCATTCACATCCACCTGATGCAGACAGAATTGTTTCTCTGAAAACAATGGAAAAAATAAATGAACTTGCTAAAAATTCAGAGGAAGTAACATCAAGCATAATATAAAATTGCCCATTTTATTTCTCCCTTGAAGCAGCAGGAGCACTACCTAAAACAGAAACTCTTGCCGGAATAGTTCGTCGACAGTGAACAACACCAAATGGAAACATTTTAAATGAATTAAGAAAAACAACCAGAGGAGAAGATTTCATCATGCACGAAAGTGAAAATTTAATCATTCTGTCTACTAAAAAAAATGTAGATCTTCTTTTAAAAAAACAACACTGGCTCGGTGACGGAACGTTATGTCAGGGTATCTGTGAATAACATGAAGTGGACTACAGATGTATCACATGAATTGATGTTTCATTTTGGTTAATATAACATTTAACATGAATTGTGTGGGCTATATCCATAACAGACCACCCCCACCCCCCACCCCTTTTTCCTGATTAACAGAACATCTGAGAACAAAGGATTGCTTTCAAAGATTTCCTGCCTAAGGTGTGAAGCTAAATTTCCTATCAGATTGCCACTGACCCCTTCTTCTTGCTCTGAAACATTTGGCCATTAGTTCAGGCAATTCCAAGAGATGGTCATCTATATGGCTGTGTATTGCAAATCTTAGATCAGACACAAGAAGCCCTTTTGAAGATTCTCACCATTTCTTTCTGATCTGAGAGAAGCAGATGCCAACAGACATGATGTCTGGGGATTTCTTTTGAAGCTTAATTAGATTCAGAAAGGGAACCAGTTTTGGTGGAAGATATGATTCATTCCATCTAGGTGTTAAGTTACCCCTGCTGTTTAGATAAACATATATTGAACCAAACAGAAACACATGTTTGTATTGTAGCTTTAAAATTCATTTTAAAGTACAACTTGTGTTTAAATTTCAAGTATAATTTATTCTCAGACTGTATAAATATATATATATATATCCTGAGAAGAAATGCCTAACAGTAACATATTAGATAAGTGTATACTGAACTTAATGAATAGCTATATGGTAGATGTATAAATGTTTGTTTCAAAATGGTAACATCTGTTTTTTTAATCTTACAGACAGCAAAATGTCCTATGAATATTAGCCATAAACATGGATCTGTGTATTCAAAAATTATTAGAAATGTGAACTATGCTGTGTTTGTATCAATATAATACCAGGATGTTAAATACTATGATTCTGGGGAGAGCAAATAATTGACAGTGCAATTGCTTATTAATATGATTTTTAAACGCATTTTTAATATATTATAAGTGGAATATTTTCATGTTTGGTCTTAAAATGATCAGAGAAAATGACACTGTGCGAACCATATATGAAACATATGATTTATTAATACAAGAGATTATAATATGTTGGATAAACATTTTAAAGGTTAAATAATTAGACTGTTTAGCAATATTTGATGGTGGGGCTGCATTCCTGTGTGTCTGCTGCCACCTATAGATCAGGAACGGTATTACAGCCAAAAGGCATTTGGCTGCTTAGGGAGGCGTTTCCCAAAATAACCTATGAGATGTTCAGATCCAAGGGCGAATCAGAGACAAGCTCCGAGGGCCTATCATATCGTTTCACTAATGATTAGAATAATAAAGGGAGGGGATTATCACGTGATATAACCTCAATGCAAGAGGATAGTGGGGGCTGGCTGACTATTTGCTCAACTTTTGACTGATAACTTGCTGCGTTGGAACACAGTCACTATAAGTAAAATTGGGCTACCTTTTTATTATCCATATTGCAATATCCTTATTCATATAAGGTGAAATAAGAAGTTCTGGAAGCTGAAATATCGATTTGGTTAATTTGGTGAAGTATACGCGATTGATAAATATATATACCTGTATAATATTTAAATCAAAGGTATTTGGTAACTATAACTAGATTGCAGTTAGTAATTTTAAAAGGGCACAATTTGTATTTTAAGTTATATCCATAGTCCTGTGTAGTCTTAACTAGTCACTATTGCTAAACGATTTATTTGCTAAACAAAGGTCCTTTGTGTTGCATATTTCTAAGGCAGGCTTATTATTATTAAGAGTAAATTCTCTCTGGGGTGTATTAAGTTATTTGATATATATATATATATATATATATATATTAGAATTTGCCTTATTGCTGCTAAAGAGTTTATTTCAGCTCAGAGAAATTGGCATAGGAATTGGTTGTTTGCACAAATAATATATATATTTTCTGATGTTTTTAAATTAGAGTTATATAGGATCAGTTGTAGGCTAAGTAGTTTAGTTGTACTGGTCTGAAAGTTAGTGACCCATACTTTGGTATTTCATTGTGGTTAAGTAATGCAATTCAATTGTGAATAAGTTTAATTATAAAGGTACATTTGGTTTGCTTTGTAAAGAATATTGTAACAGTTTACACTTGTATAGTTTGATTCATAATCTGGTTCCTATAAATATAATTCAATGTGTTTATAAATTTAACTAATATAAAGAATTTACGCCTAGATTTAGAGTTTTGCGGCCGAAGGGGTGCGTTAGCTACACGTCTTTTTTTTCTAGCGCTGCTTCTAAACAACGCTGGTATTTAGAGTTCTCTGAAGGGCTGCGTTAGGCTCCAAAAAGGGAGCGTAAAGGCATATTTACCGCCACTTCAACTCTCAATACCAGTGTTGCTTACGGTAGCGGCTAGCTGGAAAAACGTGCTCGTGCACGATTCCCCCATAGGAAACAATGGGGCAGTTTGGGCTGAAAAGAAACCTGACACCTGCAAAAAAGCAGCGTTAAGCTCCTAACACAGCCCCATTGTTTCCTATGGGGAAACAGTTTCTAAGTCTGCACCTAACACCCTAACATGAACCCCGAGTCTAAACACCCCTAACCTTACACTTATTAACCCCTAATCTTCTGCCCCCAACATCGCTGACACCTGCATTACATAATTAACCCCTAATCTGCCGCTCCGGACACCGCCGCAACCTACATTATACCTATGTACCCCTAATCTGCTGCCCCTAACATGGCCGACACCTATATTATATTTATTAACCCTAATCTGCCCCCCCAATGTTGCTGCTACCTTACCTACACTTATTAACCCCTAATCTTCCTACCAGACCTCGCCGCTACTCTAATAAAGTTATTAACCTCTAAACCGCCGCACTCCCGCCTCGCAAACCCTATAATAAAGAGTATTAACCCCTAATCTGCCCCCCCCCCCAACGTCGCTGCCACCTAACGTCAAGTATTAACCCCTAATCTGCCGACCGGACCTCGCCGCTACTCTAATAAATGTATTAACCCCTAAAGCTAAGTCTAACCCTAACACCCCCCTAGGTTAAATATAATTTTAAGCTAACGAAATAAATTAAATCTTATTAACTAAAGTATTCCTATTTAAAACTAAATACTTACCTGTAAAATAAACCCTAATATAGCTACAATATAACGAATAACTATATTGTATCTATTTTAGGATTTATATTTATTTTACAGGCAACTTTGTATTTATTTTAACTAGGTACAATAACTATTAAATAGTTATTTACTATTTAATAGCTACCTAGTTAAAATAATTACAAAATTACCTGTAAAATAAATCCTAACCTAAGTTACAATTAAACCTAACACTACACTATCATTAAATAAATTAAATAAATTACCTACAATTACATACAATTAAATAAACTAAACTAAATTACAAACAAAAAAACCACTAAATTATAAAAAATAAAAAAAATTACAAGAATATTAGGCTAATTACACCTACTACTACATACAATTAAATAAACTAAACTAAATTACAAAAAATAAAAAAAGATTACAAGAATATTAGGCTAATTACACCTACTCTAAGCCCCCCTAATAAAACAAAAAATCCCCCCAAAATAATAAAGGTCCCTACCCTATTCTAAATTAAAAAGTAGCCAGCTCTTTTACCAGCCCTTAAAAGGGCTTTTTGCGGGGCATGCCCCAAAGTAATCAGCTATTTTGCCTGTAAAAAAAAACACAATACCACCCCCCAACATTACAACCCACCACCCACATACCCCTACTCTAACCCAAACCCCCCTTAAATAAACCTAACACTACCCCCCTGAAGATCTCGCTACCTACGAGGAGCGGCTCCATCTTCAAGACCTCCGGCGCGGAACATCCTTCTTCACCGACGACTAGACGACGAATGACGGTTCCTTTAAATGACGTCATCCAAGATGGCGTCCCTCGAATTCCGATTGGCTGATAGGATTCTATCAGCCAATCGGAATTAAGGTAGGAAAAATCTGATTGGCTGATTGAATCAGCCAATCAGATTCAAGTTCAATCCGAATGGCTGATCCAATCAGCCAATCAGATTGAGCTCGCATTCTATTGGCTGTTCCGATCAGCCAATAGAATGCGAGCTCAATCTGATTGGCTGATTGGACCAGCCAATCGGATTGAACTTTAATCTGATTGGCTGATTCAATCAGCCAATCAGATTTTTCCTACCTTAATTCTGATTGGCTGATAGAATCCTATCAGCCAATCGGAATTCGAGGGACGCCATCTTGGATGACGTCATTTAAAGGAACCGTCATTCGTCGTCTATTCGTCGGTGAAGAAGGATGTTCCGCGCCGGAGGTCTTGTCGTCGGTGAAGAAGGATGTTCCACGCCGGAGGTCTTGCAGATGGAGCCGCTCCTCGTCGGATGGATGAAGATAGAAGATGCCGCTTGGATGAAGATGTCTGCCAGTCCAGATGTCCTCTTCTGCCCGGATAGGATGAAGACTTCTGCCGGTCTGGATGTCCTCTTCTGCCCCATCGGATGAAGACTTCGGCCCGGTTGGGTGAAGACGACTCAAGGTAGGGAGATCTTCAGGGGGGTAGTGTTAGGTTTATTTGAGGGGGGTTTGGGTTAGAGTAGGGGTATGTGGCTGGTGGGTTGTAATGTTGGGGGGTGGTATTGTGTTTTTTTTTTACAGGCAAAAGAGCTGATTACTTTGGGGCATGCCCCGCAAAAAGCCCTTTTAAGGGCTGGTAAAAGAGCTGGTTACTTTTTAATTTAGAATAGGGTAGGGACCTTTATTATTTTGGGGGGCTTTTTTATTTTATTAGGGGGCTTAGAGTAGGTGTAATTACCCTAATATTCTTGTAATCTTTTTTTATTTTTTGTAATTTAGTTTAGTTTATTTAATTGTATGTAATTGTAGGTAATTTATTTAATTTATTTAATGATAGTGTAGTGTTAGGTTTAATTGTAACTTAGGTTAGGATTTATTTTACAGGTAATTTTGTAATTATTTTAACTAGGTAGCTATTAAATAGTAAACAACTATTTAATAGCTATTGTACCTAGTTAAAATAAATACAAAGTTGCCTGTAAAATAAATATAAATCCTAAAATAGCTACAATATAATTATTCGTTATATTGTAGCTATATTAGGGTTTATTTTACAGGTAAGTATTTAGTTTTAAATAGGAATACTTTAGTTAATAAGATTTAATTTATTTAGTTAGATTAAAATTATATTTAACCTAGGGGGGTGTTAGGGTTAGGGTTAGACTTAGCTTTAGGGGTTAATACATTTATTAGAGTAGCGGCGAGGTCCGGTCGGCAGATTAGGGGTTAATACTTGAAGTTAGGTGGCGGCGATGTTAGGGAGGGCAGATTAGGGGTTAATACTATTTATTATAGTGTTTGTGAGGCGGGAGTGCGGCGGTTTAGGGGTTAATACATTTATTATAGTGGCGGCTAGGTCCGGTCGGCAGATTAGGGGTTAATAAGTGTAGGTAAGGTAGCGGCGACGTTGGGGGGGGCAGATTAGGGGTTAATAAATATTATGTAGGTGTCGGCGATGTTAGGGGCAGCAGATTAGGGGTTCATAGGGATAATGTAAGTGGCGGCGGTGTGCGGTCGGCAGATAATGGGTTAAAAAAAATTATTATAGTGGCGGCGATGTGGGGGGACCTCGGTTTAGGGGTACATAGGTAGTTTATGGGTGTTAGTCTACTTTAGAGCACTGTAGTTAAGAGCTTTATAAACCGGCGATAGCCCAGAAAGCTCTTAACTACAGCCTTTCCATGGGCGGTAGGAGTTTTGTCGGTAGAGTTGTAACGCTCACTTCAGCCAAGACTCTAAATACCAGTGTTAGGAAGATCCCATTGAAAAGATAGGATACGCAATTGGCGTAAGGGGATCTGGGTTATGGAAAAGTCGCGGCTTGAAAGTGAGCGTTAGACCTTTACCTACACGACTCTAAATACCATGGGGGCGGCCAAAAGCAGCGTTAGGACCCCTTAACGCTGCTTTTGACGGCTACCGCAGAACTCTAAATCTAGGCGTTAGGAATTTATATTAATTTTAATTGTTTTGTATATGCATTTTATTGGGGGTTTGTTTTAAAGAATAATTATTAAATATATTGTATTATAACCCGGCCATATACTGACAATTTGACTCAGCTCCTTAAGGTTTTCAGTTGTATACAATACATGTTTTAATAGAAGATAACCATACCATACCATTAGTATACTGCATATCAAAAAATAAAAATCAGGAAACGTATCATTTAATTTTTAGTATTATAAAAGAAAAAAATCCAGATATTAATCCTATATCAATTACTGTAGATTTTGAAAGCGCAGAAATAAATTGCTTGACACATTTTTTTACAAAATACAATAATTTACGGATGCTTTTTCCATTTTTTCCCAAATGCCTGTGGAGAAAAATACAATCTTTGGGCTTAAAAATATGGTTTAATAATGAAAAAAAAATGCTCTGATCATAAAATGCTTAGAAGCATTAGCATTTGTGCCAGTGGAAGATGTATTTGAAACATTTAATGGCTTTGTAAAATCAATAGAAAAACAAAACAGTAACATTTTATCTGAATTTTTAAATTATTTTGAAAAAACCTGGATTGGCGAACTACAACAAGGTACAAGATGAAAACCTACTTTCGATATTACGATGTGGAACACTTTTGAAAGAACAAAACTAGGGTTACCTAGAACAAACAACTCTCTAGAAGGATGGCACAGAGCATTTGACCAATGAATGTCTGTAACCCACCCAAGCATTTGCAGACTAGTTTCAAAAATAAGAAAGGAACAAGCAGAATGGGAGTTAACAATTGAAAAAATTGATTCTGGAGTTGAACTGAGAAAAAAAAAAATGAAATCATAAACAATAGGATAAAGACAATTTTAGAAAAATACAGTGAATGCTCAAGATTAGACTTTTTAAAGTCAATAGCACATAATATATAACATTTACTTAAATAAATCAAAAGACATTCGGCTAAGGGCACATACGATCCAAAGTTTTCTGTTATAATCAGTGACTCAGGCGCCGCAACTGCCTTTGGGAACCTATCCATGGGTCCCTACCCTCACAATGTACTTTTAACACATAATATAATTAATAAGTTAATATATTATAATATGTATATGTAAGTTAATATATTATATAATATATATATATATATATATATATATATATATATATATATATATAAAAGAAGTTTATATATATTTATGTTATATATAAGTTAATTTATTGTCTTTTCTTTTCTTGATTCACAAAAATTCCAATAGAGGGCAATCTTTTAATATTTATGTTCTTGTTATTAATAAAATAAAACATTTTTAATAAATGTCATCAAGTTTATTAATATTTTATACCCAGTCCACTATTAAAAATGTTTTAGCTAAAACCGTGATTTCTCCAACATAGGTGTGTCCGGTCCACGGCGTCATCCTTACTTGTGGGATATTCTCTTCCCCAACAGGAAATGGCAAAGAGCCCAGCAAAGCTGGTCACATGATCCCTCCTAGGCTCCGCCTACCCCAGTCATTCTCTTTGCCGTTGTACAGGCAACATCTCCACGGAGATGGCTTAGAGTTTTTTAGTGTTTAACTGTAGTTTTTCATTATTCAATCAAGAGTTTGTTATTTTCAAATAGTGCTGGTACGTACTATTTACTCAGAAACAGAAAAGAGATGAAGAATTCTGTTTGTATGAGGAAAATGATTTTAGCAACCGTAACTAAAATCCATGGCTGTTCCACACAGGACTGTTGAGAGCAATTAACTTCAGTTGGGGGAACAGTTTGCAGTCTCTTGCTGCTTGAGGTATGACACATTCTAACAAGACGATGTAATGCTGGAAGCTGTCATTTTCCCTATGGGATCCGGTAAGCCATGTTTATTACGATTGTAAATAAGGGCTTCACAAGGGCTTATTTAAACTGTAGACTTTTTTTGGGCTAAATCGATTGATATTAACACTTATTTAGCCTTGAGGAATCATTTATTCTGGGTATTTTGATTTAATAATATCGGCAGGCACTGTTTTAGACACCTTATTCTTTAGGGGCTTTCCCAAAGCATAGGCAGAGTCTCATTTTCGCGCCGGTGTTGCGCACTTGTTTTTGAGAGGCATGGCATGCAGTCGCATGTGAGAGGAGCTCTGATACTCATAAAAGACTTCTGAAGGCGTCATTTGGTATCGTATTCCCCTTTGGGTTTGGTTGGGTCTCAGCAAAGCAGATACCAGGGACTGTAAAGGGGTTTAAAGCTTAAAACGGCTCCGGTTCCGTTATTTTAAGGGTTAAAGCTTCCAAAATTGGTGTGCAATATTTTCAAGGCTTTAAGACGCTGTGGTGAAAATTTGGTGAATTTTGAACAATTCCTTCATGTTTTTTCGCAATTGCAGTAATAAAGTGTGTTCAGTTTAAAATTTAAAGTGACAGTAACGGTTTTATTTTAAAACGTTTTTTGTACTTTCTGATCAAGTTTATGCCTGTTTAACATGTCTGAACTACCAGATAGACTGTGTTCTGAATGTGGGGAAGCCAGAATTCCTATTCATTTAAATAAATGTGATTTATGTGATAATGACAATGATGCCCAAGATGATTCCTCAAGTGAGGGGAGTAAGCATGGTACTGCATCATTCCCTCCTTCGTCTACACGAGTCTTGCCCACTCAGGAGGCCCCTAGTACATCTAGCGCGCCAATACTCCTTACTATGCAACAATTAACGGCTGTAATGGATAATTCTGTCAAAAACATTTTAGCCAAAATGAACCCTTGTCAGCGTAAGCGTGGATGCTCTGTTTTAGTTACTGAAGAGCATGACGACGCTGATATTAATATCTCTGAAGGGCCCCTAACCCAATCTGAGGGGGCCAGGGAGGTTTTGTCTGAGGGAGAAATTACTGATTTACGGAACATTTCTCAGCAGGCTGAATCTGATGTGATTACATTTAAATTTAAATTGGAACATCTCCGCATTTTGCTTAAGGAGGTATTATCCACTCTGGATGATTGTGAAAATTTAGTCATCCCAGAGAAACTATGTAAAATGGACAAGTTCCTAGAGGTGCCGGGGCTCCCAGAAGCTTTTCCTATACCCAAGCGGGTGGCGGACATTGTTAATAAAGAATGGGAAAGGCCCGGTATTCCTTTCGTCCCTCCCCCCATATTTAAAAAATTGTTTCCTATGGTCGACCCCAGAAAGGACTTATGGCAGTCAGTCCCCAAGGTCGAGGGAGCGGTTTCTACTTTAAACAAACGCACCACTATTCCCATAGAGGATAGTTGTGCTTTCAAAGATCCTATGGATAAAAAATTAGAAGGTTTGCTTAAAAAGATGTTTGTTCAGCAGGGTTACCTTCTACAACCCATTTCATGCATTGTCCCTGTCACTACAGCCGCATATTTCTGGTTTGATGAACTGCTTAAGGTGCTCGATAGTGACTCTCCTCCTTATGAGGAGATTATGGACAGAATCAATGCTCTCAAATTGGCTAATTCTTTCACTCTAGACGCCTCTTTGCAATTGGCTAAGTTAGCGGCTAAGAACTCTGGGTTTGCTATTGTGGCGCGCAGAGCGCTTTGGTTGAAATCTTGGTCGGCTGATGCGTCTTCCAAGAACAAGCTACTAAACATTCCTTTCAAGGGGAAAACGCTGTTTGGTCCTGACTTGAAAGAGATTATCTCTGATATCACTGGGGGTAAGGGCCACGCCCTTCCTCAGGATCGGCCCTTCAAGGCAAAAAATAGACCTAATTTTCGTCCCTTTCGTAAAAACGGACCAGCCCAAGGTGCTACGTCCTCTAAGCAAGAGGGTAATACTTCTCAGGCCAAGCCAGCTTGGAGACCAATGCAAGGCTGGAACAAGGGAAAGCAGGCCAAGAAACCTGCCACTGCTACCAAGACAGCATGAAATATTGGCCCCCGATCCGGGACCGGATCTGGTGGGGGGCAGACTCTCTCTCTTCGCTCAGGCTTGGGCAAGAGATGTTCTGGATCCTTGGGCGCTAGAAATAGTCTCCCAGGGTTATCTTCTGGAATTCAAGGGACTTCCCCAAGGGGGAGGTTCCACAAGTCGCAGTTGTCTTCAGACCACATAAAAAGACAGGCGTTCTTACATTGTGTAGAAGACCTGTTAAAAATGGGAGTGATTCATCCTGTTCCATTAAGAGAACAAGGGATGGGGTTCTACTCCAATCTGTTCATAGTTCCCAAAAAAGAGGGAACGTTCAGACCAATCCTAGATCTCAAGATCTTAAACAAATTTCTCAAGGTCCCATCGTTCAAGATGGAAACCATTCGAACTATCCTTCCTTCCATCCAGGAAGGTCAATTTATGACCACGGTGGATTTAAAGGATGCGTATCTACATATTCCTATCCACAAGGAACATCATCGGTTCCTAAGGTTTGCATTCCTGGACAAACATTACCAGTTCGTGGCGCTTCCTTTCGGATTAGCCACTGCTCCAAGGATTTTCACAAAGGTACTAGGGTCCCTTCTAGCGGTGCTAAGACCAAGGGGCATTGCAGTAGTACCTTACCTGGACGACATTCTGATTCAAGCGTCGTCCCTTCCTCAAGCAAAGGCTCACACGGACATTGTCCTGGCTTTTCTCAGATCTCACGGCTGGAAAGTGAACGTGGAAAAGAGTTCTCTATCCCCGTCAACAAGGGTTCCCTTCTTGGGAACAATTATAGACTCCTTAGAAATGAGGATCTTTCTAACAGAGGCCAGAAAAACAAAGCTTCTGGACTCTTGTCGGATACTTCATTCCGTTCCTCTTCCTTCCATAGCTCAGTGCATGGAAGTGATCGGGTTGATGGTGGCGGCGATGGACATAGTTCCTTTTGCGCGCATTCATCTAAGACCATTACAACTGTGCATGCTCAGTCAGTGGAATGGGGACTATACAGACTTGTCTCCGAAGATACAAGTAAATCAGAGGACCAGAGACTCACTCCGTTGGTGGCTGTCCCTGGACAATCTGTCTCAAGGGATGATGTTCCACAGACCAGAGTGGGTCATTGTCACGACCGACGCCAGTCTGATAGGCTGGGGCGCGGTCTGGGGATCCCTGAAAGCTCAGGGTCTTTGGTCTCGGGAAGAATCTCTTCTACCGATAAATATTCTGGAACTGAGAGCGATATTCAATGCGCTCCAGGCCTGGCCCCAGCTTGCGAGGACCAGGTTCATACGGTTTCAATCAGACAACATGACGACTGTTGCGTACATCAACCATCAGGGGGGAACAAGGAGTTCCCTAGCGATGGAAGAAGTAACCAAAATTATTCTTTGGGCGGAGTCTCACTCCTGCCACCTGTCTGCTATCCACATCCCAGGAGTGGAAAATTGGGAAGCGGATTTTCTGAGTCGTCAGACATTGCATCCGGGGGAGTGGGAACTCCATCCGGAAATCTTTGCCCGAGTCACTCACCTGTGGGGCATTCCAGACATGGATCTGATGGCCTCTCGTCAGAACTTCAAAGTTCCTTGCTACGGGGCCAGATCCAGGGATCCCAAGGCGGCTCTAGTGGATGCACTAGTAGCACCTTGGACCTTCAAACTAGCTTATGTGTTCCCGCCATTTCCTCTCATCCCCAGGCTGATAGCCAGGATCAAGCAGGAGAGGGCGTCGGTGATCTTGATAGCTCCTGCGTGGCCACGCAGGACTTGGTATGCAGATCTGGTGAATATGTCATCGGCTCCACCTTGGAAGCTACCTTTGAGACGAGACCTTCTTGTTCAGGGTCCGTTCGAACATCCGAATCTGGTTTCACTCCAGCTGACTGCTTGGAGATTGAACGCTTGATTTTATCGAAGCGAGGATTCTCAGATTCTGTGATCGATACTCTTGTTCAGGCCAGAAAGCCTGTGACTAGAAAGATTTACCACAAAATTTGGAAAAAATATATCTGTTGGTGTGAATCTAAAGGATTCCCTTGGGACAAGGTTAAGATTCCTAGGATTCTATCCTTCCTTCAAGAAGGATTGGAAAAAGGATTATCTGCAAGTTCCCTGAAGGGACAGATTTCTGCCTTGTCGGTATTACTTCACAAAAAGCTGGCAGCTGTGCCAGATGTTCAAGCCTTTGTTCAGGCTCTGGTTAGAATCAAGCCTGTTTACAAACCTTTGACTCCTCCTTGGAGTCTCAATTTAGTTCTTTCAGTTCTTCAGGGGGTTCCGTTTGAACCCTTACATTCCGTTGATATTAAGTTATTATCTTGGAAAGTTTTGTTTTTAGTTGCGATTTCTTCTGCTAGAAGAGTCTCAGAATTATCTGCTCTGCAGTGTTCTCCTCCTTATCTGGTGTTCCATGCAGATAAGGTGGTTTTACGTACTAAACCTGGTTTTCTTCCAAAAGTTGTTTCTAACAAAAACATTAACCAGGAGATTATCGTACCTTCTCTGTGTCCAAAACCAGTTTCAAAGAAGGAACGTTTGTTGCACAATTTGGATGTTGTTCGCGCTCTAAAATTCTATTTAGATGCTACAAAGGATTTTAGACAAACATCTTCCTTGTTTGTTGTTTATTCAGGTAAAAGGAGAGGTCAAAAAGCAACTTCTACCTCTCTCTCTTTTTGGATTAAAAGCATCATCAGATTGGCTTACGAGACTGCCGGACGGCAGCCTCCCGAAAGAATCACAGCTCATTCCACTAGGGCTGTGGCTTCCACATGGGCCTTCAAGAACGAGGCTTCTGTTGATCAGATATGTAGGGCAGCGACTTGGTCTTCACTGCACACTTTTACCAAATTTTACAAGTTTGATACTTTTGCTTCTTCTGAGGCTATTTTTGGGAGAAAGGTTTTGCAAGCCGTGGTGCCTTCCATTTAGGTGACCTGATTTGCTCCCTCCCTTCATCCGTGTCCTAAAGCTTTGGTATTGGTTCCCACAAGTAAGGATGACGCCGTGGACCGGACACACCTATGTTGGAGAAAACAGAATTTATGTTTACCTGATAAATTTCTTTCTCCAACGGTGTGTCCGGTCCACGGCCCGCCCTGGTTTTTTTAATCAGGTCTGATATTTTATTTTCTTTAACTACAGTCACCACGGTACCATATGGTTTCTCCTATGCAAATATTCCTCCTTAACGTCGGTCGAATGACTGGGGTAGGCGGAGCCTAGGAGGGATCATGTGACCAGCTTTGCTGGGCTCTTTGCCATTTCCTGTTGGGGAAGAGAATATCCCACAAGTAAGGATGACGCCGTGGACCGGACACACCGTTGGAGAAAGAAATTTATCAGGTAAACATAAATTCTGTTTTTTAAGCCTCATTCCCACCCAGCAGCCGGATAAATGTTTTTCGGATTATTAGCCGTCAGACAAATGTCCGTCGGACAAGTGTCCGTCGGCTAACAGTCCGGCCACGGTGGAGAGGAACCCCTGTCTGTGACAGTCAGAGCATTTTATTATTGCCCTGTTGCTTGCATATAGCTATGTGTTTAACCCCTGCGAAGGGATTAAAAGCATAGTACAATTCAGCTCCAGAGCAGCAATGCATACTGGGTACTAGCTGAACACATCTGGTGAGTCTGATTTCCCTGCGTTCCCAGCCCCTTTAACTGGGTGTCCCAGCCTAACCTCATTAACAGTGCTAAACTGGGAACTTCTAAGTAAGTTTTTAGAAGGGTTATACTGGATTTTTAGATCAATATCTGTGCATATCCTTTATAGTAGTGTCTATTATATGCAGTAATATGAAAATTGGTGTACAGTATACTGTCCCTTTAAGTATGTCTCTATAGGAATAGGGTAATACTACAATTGCTGTAGCATATATAGTGAATATTTGCTTTGAATATAGTGGGGGGGGGGGGGACATAAAATATTTGTTTCTAGAATATTTCACCTTTATCATATGTCTGTCATCTATCTATCTATATACATTTTCTAGTATTGTCAAAATATAAAATATCTACTGTGCATCACTTCACATTGTGAAATATCTATGTACATGTGACATGCCTGTACATCATCATTGTGCTATTTTAGCAGTGATGTAAGCTCTGGAGACATCTAGATGAAATGAGTATACAACAGTCTGATGTAGCCAGCCATTAACAAAATATAGATACAGTATATCACTTTCTAGGGGGAACACGCTGGGTTAAATGAGGAGAAGGCTGTGGGAAAGGGTGGAGCCAAGAAGGGGAAATGAGATGGGAGGAAGTAAAACATTTCAGTGTTCCTGAACCTGAGCAGGTGGTAACATAGTTATTTTGTATATACACAGTGTTGGTAACGTGTGTTTGTGAGTAGTGTGTGTATGTGTGAACTGGGTGTGTGCATACGCAGGTAGAGGCGGGGCGCATGACATCATTCCAGGCTTGGCTGGGTATCTTTGTTCTCACATCAGCACGTACAAGGCCAGGGCATCAACTTATATATATACTTTTGTTACTGCATGCAGATAATAAGTATTAGACATGCAAATGTCTATGCAGCACATATAAGGGTAAATGGGAAAGCAAGCGCGCTCGTGGGGCGCAGCGCTGTGCATGTAAACAGCTGGCTGGGAATTAATGCATTTTCCAGTCCGTTCTGCTGCATCTCACCCTTAAAGAGGCCCAGCACTTCTATAAATGTAATGGGTGAAAATGCCGTTTTCAGAAGCATATTAAAGTTTATATACAGGATTATTTTAGTTGCATTAAGGAATAATTATTTTACATGAAAAGGGCCACATTAAAACAATAAAATAGTCGTAATGTTTGGACATGTTTATTACGGAGTGATCACCGGTGGAGGATTTATTGCATGCAGTAATTACAATTTTCTAAAATAACAACTTTTACCAAAGAGAACACATTTATTCGTACTCGCACAATACATTTGGAAATTAATTTAGGTATAATTAAACAATTTATTGAAAATGGTTTATTTTTTTAACACTTCTCTCTTTTTTGTTGCGTTTTAAATAGGGCATTTTTTTATTAAAATACTATTTAATATTAATATATTAATACCAGACGTGTGGAGGTTTATCCCTACTACCAGCCAGTTATAATAATAATAATTATGTAGGTATGCAACTTACATTTCCTCTTTGCTTTGATTTAAACAGCCTTCTTTACATTTTTTTTTAGATTTTACTAAATATAAAGAGCCATTATAGTCTAAAAATAACATGTTAACACTAGTGACCCCGTAATGCTATATGCCCTCCAAATAGGTTAAACACATAGTTAAAATACTGCTCTGGAGCTACAGAGCACTGTTGGTCCCAAGCGGAAACTGACACTGACCCAATCAACAGCGCTAGTCGCTCAGCTGGGTCTCAGCTCTGTGCTATGACCAAAACAGTTCCCTTCAATATCCCTTTTATTATTTTTTTATTTAATAGTAAAAGTAATAGTAGTAGCTTATTGTAGACTCTAATAACTATCCCTCAAGTTAAAGGGACACTGTACCCAATTTTTTTATTTTGTAATTCAGAAAGAGCATGCAATTTTAAGCAACTTTCTAATTTACTCCTATTATCAATTTTTCTTCGTTCTCTTGCTATCATTATTTGAAAAAGAAGGTGTCTAAGCTTTTTTTTTGTTTCAGTACTCTGGACAGCACTTTTTTATTGGTGGATGAATTTATCCACCAATCAGCAAGGACAACCCAGGTTGTTCACCAAAAATTGGCCGGCATCTAAACTTACATTCTCGCATTTCAAATAAAGATACCAAGAGAATGAAGAAAATTTGATAATAAGAGTAAATTAGAAAGTTGCTTAAAATTTCATGCTCAATCTGAATCACGGAAGAAAATTTTTGGGTACAGTGTCCCTTTAACTGTAAGCATTGATTGAATATGTAAGTGCTGAACACTATCCTTGCTTGCCTTTTTTCATTCTTTTGCAGTTTTATCACAGTGGGTCAATGAAATCCATATTCAATATCTTGTCTACTAATATATTATTTCTGTTTGTTGCACATTGTTATTAATTATGATATAACACACTGCTGTCAAATATGTTGATAAACTATAGTAGCTTTCAACATATTTGACAGCAGTGTGCAATATCACATTTATTAATAATAATGATGTACAAAAACAGAATATATTAAGACAACAGCTCATAAACCAACTGGACTAAATTTCAACATAGAAGAAAAACTAGCAGACACAGCATATTTTTTGTAATTTAAGGAGTATAGTTTTGGTCTAAGATGTGAAATAAAATGATCTGAAGTATTGCAAAGGCTTTATAATACGCTTTTAATGCAACATGAATGTAAACAATTAAAGGGACAAAAAAGTAAAAAAGAAAAGTCTAATGTGCTAGAAAATGTTGTTATTGCACTATTACTTGCATATAAAGCTGTTTAATCCCTGCAAAAGTCTTTAACACACAAAGTCAGCTCCAGAGCAGCATTTCTCTACTGGGAACTAGCTGAACACATCAGGTGAGCCAATGACAAGAGGTAAATGTTTGTAGCCACCAATCAGCAGTTAGCTCCCAAGCCTTCCTAGGCATGGTTGTAAACAAAGAATACCAGGACAACCCAAGTACATTTGGTGACAGAAGTAAATTAAATTGCATACTGTCTATGAACCATGAAGGTTTAATATTCACTTTCATATCTCTTTAACCCTTTCATGACCGGGCTAATTTTTCTACATCAGAACAAAGTTTCGATGTAAACAAATTTAAATCACGCGATTGTGCATGTGATCGCGAGATTTCGATGATGGGATCATGGTTAGGGGGGCGTCCCTATGACGCTAGGCACCCCCTCCAGACCGCGATCCCATTCACAAATCACCGTTGGCTTCAGTACAGCCAAACGACTAGAACGGTCTATGCCATCCTAACAGCACTAAAGCCCACTGCAGTAAGGATGGCACAGAACGTCCTAATATCAGGAAAAGGTTAAACTTTCGTGATCCAAGCAGAGAATGCAATTCTCCTGTTTACTTCTATAATCAACAAAGAATACCAAGAGAACAAAGTAAGAGCCTACTTAGGTAGGCTTAGTTGTGTGCCGTCTAGAGCACTGTATGGCAGCAATGATTGCAATCATGTTTTTAACAATATTATACATTGTTGCAAATGCTGCTGCCCTCAATAGCTCAACAATGTGGATAATTTCATAAATACATATACAGTGTTCTCTCCAGGACCTTTTTAATGGGCTCACCACCTGGGTGATTTTATTGACCAGAAATCAATCAAGGGTTTATACTGGCGCTGTAACTAGCTGGAGTGGATAAGATTAAATAAGATGATAAAAAAGAATTCAATGACCCAAACTAAAATATATTTGTAAAAAATCAAAATAAAATCCACATGTGTTTCCAATAGTTAACACAATATCACTTTGAAATAAAATCAAATTTATTGACCCAGATTAAAATATCTGCTTAAATCAAGTTAATATCTACAAATATTGCTCTAAGAGGTACATAATATCATACACATAAAAATATATGGACGTCTATATAAAAAAATCCCTATTCATACATATCTCTTTGAAAAAACTATATATCAAGGCTGGTTTATGGTCAATATTTTTGCTGAAAAGTGCAGTTCTCACTCGCACTCCAAATGTCTCAAAGTCTGTATATATAATATATTAAGCCTTATACTGATCAGTGTGGACTCATATTTAAATGGACAGTAAAGTCATAATTAGACATTCATGATTTAGACAGAATACAATTTTAAACAACTTTCCAATTTACTTATATTATTAAATTAGCTTCCTTCTCTTGTTATCCTTTGCTAAAAGTTTTATCTAGGTAAGCTCAGGAGCAGCAAAGAACCTAGGTTCTAGCTGCTGATTGGTGGCTGCATATATATACCAATTGTCATTGGCTCACCCATGTGTTCAGTTAGAAACCAGTAGTGCACTGCTGGTCCTTCAACAAATGATACCTAGAGAATGAAGCAAATTTGATAATAGAAGTAAACTGGAAAGTTGTTTAAAGTTGTATGTTCTGTGAGGTATTATGTCTTATCACAGTATGTTCCCCTACGCACAAAAGATTTTCTTACTCACAGTATCCCTCTGTAGTGGATTTCAAATCTGATCTCTAGGATGCTCCGTTTTCCACCTTTGGAGTTCCTCTACTCCACACCCGGCTGAGCATTTACACTCATCCACCACCGGAGTTCCTTTACTCCACACTCGTTACTAGTCCAATTGTGTGTGACTTAAGCGCCGGTAGGTTGTTCGTAGTCATGTGACTCGTTAGCACGTCACTGGATTTTCTGACAGGGAATTCCCTATTGCTCTCCTTTCTTTGCCGATATACACACAATTGATTTCTAGAACAAACTAAATGATCCTTTGGAGAGGGGGCCATTTTTATACAAGGCAATGAGTAAGGGGGAAGCACAGGATATATTTATTTTTAATCTGACTGATTTTATTGACCACCTGGCTAAAATTTAAGCCAATATTAAGGTAAAATTAGCTAATATTTAAAATTTTCAATGCTTATTGCGCAAAATTATAATTCAATACATTTACGTTAAATTATACAAGTGATTTGTGTTTTGGATAGCAGAAATTTTATAATACACTGTCCCAACCCGGCTACCTCATAATGCTACCCAGTCTGCAAAATGTTCTATGGAGAACACTGCATATAGTTACATCTTTCAATCTGAGTACTTCTCATTGTTTTATTTTATAATCAGATTCACAATCTATACAAGCGTATTCATTTATTTTATAGAAGATATTGAAGACTAGGCATAGTTATCTGCTTCTATTTCTGTTTTGTATTTGTATTATGACCCTGGGGAAAGTCTAACAGAGGGGGATGAGGAACCCAGATATGGACTCCTTGCCCAATATGCCTAGAGGACTATGGCTGCACCTCACTGAAAAGGCCCAAAGGATGCCGAAACGATCATCTGGGGTTGCCATTTTCCTTGTTCAGAGGAGGACTGCATTGTATTTCATGACTGGACTGACCTTGTTAGTCGGGATCAGACTACTCCACCTCGGTAATCGTGCCATAGAACAAGTTACTGAGCTGTTCTTTCCTGGCAGAATGCTTCTCTTTCTGTTTGTAAATGTTGGTTTATTCAGGAGAAGAAACAAAAAAAAAACCCCCAACTAAACTGCAATGTCTCTTTTTAACATTGGATCAACTTGAGTCATGGTTTTTAGCTTTGTTGTTAAAGGGATAGTGTACACCATGTAATAGACACTACTATAAAGAAGATTATATACAGATACTCCTCCAGTATAAAACCTTATAAAAACTTACTTAGAAGCTCCCAGTTTAGCACTGTTGATGAGGTTAGGCTGGGACACCCAGTGAAAGGGGCTTGGACAACAAAGGGAACAGAAACTCCCTCCTCCCCTCTTCCCTGCATATGAAAAGACAGGTCACATAAACAGGAGCCAGCAGGAGTCTGTAAACGTATGTATACATCTGACACTGTGGGGCTTGGTTAGGAGTATGAAAATCATCACAATGTTATTAAAAAAAAATAAGCAAAACTATACATTGTTACAAAAACACACCCAGATGGGATATATAAATGGATCATCTACAAAACATTTATGCAAAGAAAAAACTAGTGTACAATGTCCCTTTAACTACGGACATGGGAAAATGGTTTTGTACATGGAACACTCCATATCTTAAAATTAACATTTTCACATACAATTGCAAGATGAAGCATTGCATGTCAAAGTGAAATAAATAACAATAAATGAATTACACCATGGCAAAGGTAAACAAGATTCTCTATTTTGATGATTGAATTCATTTTATTATATCCACAGCTTGTGTGTTCTTCATTGTGGTACAATTTTATAATGCCTATTTTTCTTTATTTAGTTTCCATTCCTCCCATGGAGCTACGTGCCATGTTCCACATACACAAACAAGGCTCCCAGCAAGACTTATTGCAGCAGGATTCCAGCCAAAACCAAAAGCACAGAGAACGTATTTTCAGACCAAGAATATCTCTTTTTGGTTTAAATGAGGAAGAGGTTAGATCCAGATACCGTTTTAGCACTGAGGTTATTCTGGAGCTCTATGAACAAATCCAGCAAGATATAGAACCAAATTGTGAGCGTAACCATGCTGTTCCAGGCATGGTGAAATTACTAAGTGCGCTTCATTACTTTTCATCTGCATCGTTTCAGGGTACTGTGTCTGCTCTTTCTGGAATATCTCAGCCTAGTTTCAGCAGACATCTGACACAAGTTTTGAAGGCGATAAACAAACTCACTCCTCAGTACATTGTTTTCCCCTCAGACAAAGCATCTGTACAAGCTATAAAAGATGGTTTCTATAAAATCTCCTCGTTTCCTGATGTTTTGGGGGCTATTGACTGTACCCATGTTGCGCTGTCACCTCCTACAGAAGATATCTATAGAAACAGCAAAAATTTCCATTCCCTAAACGTACAGATGGTGTGTGCATCTGACATGAGGATTCTTAACCTAGTAGCTGGTTATCCTGGATCCACTCATGATTCGTATATTTTAGAAAATTCAAGTTTGAATTCAATTTTGACATCTGGAAATCTACCAAGGGGTTGGCTACTGGGTATGTAAGATTAATTGGAAATGCCAGTTGTTTACTAGTAAAATGTGTCTATTCGGAATACTAAAATACTATAAATACACATTTAAAGCAACATTAAACACAGAGGTTGTAATTATTTAATTGTGTATTGTAAAATAACTTTGCAGTATACTTTTAATTAATTTTACTCCATTTTCAAGCATTTTGAAGTAATTTATAGAAAAAAAATACCCTTATTTCTTGAATATTTAAACATCTAATATAATTTGTCATGTGAAGAAGTATGACAATTATTATAATTACAATAGTCCTTTTTTATTTTTCACTTTTGTATAACAAATTATCCTGACTGTTGAAACCGATAACAAAATAAAGTTTTTAAAAAAATTACATCTACATACTATTCTATGGCTAAAATTTGCTGTGAATACATCTATATATATATATATATATATTACACTATATCCTTTAATTTTTTATATCCTTCTGTTTGGAATTGATTTGTTGATTGGTTTATGTATGTGGGCACATGCAAATAAATATTAGACTTATGATGTCACTAGTTGTCAGGTGTTACACATATACATGAGAAACGGTCAACTGCAATACAAGCACATTATTAATAATAATAATAATAATAGTATATTTTTTTATAAGATGTCACCATATTCTATAGCACTATACAAGGGTAGGATACACGAACCATATAAAATAACATACTATACTGATACAGAAAGGGCCTTGATCTGAAAATTTGCTTTTTATGTATTTTGCATGCATATTTGTATAATAAAATATATCCGTAGGTGGCATCAGTGGAGTTGTGAAAGTGTGAAAGACACCAATGTAATGTGCACGTGACTTCTGCAGAGAAGCTTGTGATTAGCTGAACATTCCAATAATAATTTAAAAAAGACACTGTGCTCAATATGTTTTCTATTATGCAACTGAAAGGGAGGCATGTAACAACACACACACAGACACACACACATATATATATATAGATACATACACTTATTTTTTGGGGGCGGTCTGGCCCGAAAAAGAAGAAGTTCAAATTCAAGCTATCTTTGCAATATCAGTTGTGTATTTTCTACTAATGTTTTTTGTAAGGCTTCCAGACACAAGGCGTACCTCTCCGCCAACAGAGCTGTGGGAGTTATAGTAATAATGAAAGAAAAAAAAATACATGCTCTAATTTGCTAAAGGTGCTTTTAATATTTCAGCTATGCTATGCTATATATATATATATATATATATATATTATTTTGAAATACAGTACTGTGAAAAAGTTCTAGATAGGTATAAAAAAATGTAAGTAAAGTAAGAATGCTTTTAAAATAAAAAATGTTAATTTATTTGTTATCAATTAAAATGCAAAGTGAGTGAACAGAAGAAAAATCCAAATCAAATCAATATTTGTTGTGACCACCCTTTGCCTTAAAAACAGTATCAACTCTTCTTGGTACATTTGCACTAAGCCGGGGATTTTGTAAGCATATAGTCAGGTGCACGATTAAACATTTATACCAAATAGGTGCTAACGATCATCAATTTAATATGTAGTTGAAACACAATCATTAACTGAAACAGAAACAGCTGTGTAGGAGAAAAAAACTGGATGAGGAACAGCTGAACTCTGCTAACAAGGTGAGGATGCTGAAGACAGTTTAATGTCAAAAGTCATACACCATGGCAAGACTGATCACAACAACAAATCACAAGATAGTTATACTGCATCAACAAGGTCTCTCCAATGCAAAACAATTAAGGCAGACAGGGTTTTCCAGATCTGCTGCCCTAGCTCTTCTGAAGTAGCACAAAAAAAGGACAACGTTGAGGACCATAGACGCAGTGGTCGGCCAAGGCAATGCACCAGATGAAAGACATATCATTCTTCCATAACCTTTGCAATCAGATGTCCAGCAGTGCCATCACCCTAGAATTGGCAGAATCCAGAGGGACTCTGGTACACCCATCTATTGTCTGGAGAAGTCTGGTAATAAGTGGTCTTCATTGAAGACTTGCGTCCAAAATAAAACATACCTCCAACGTGGAAACAAGGTCAAGTGACTTAACTATGCACAAAAACATAGGAGCTGGGGTTTAGACAAATGGCAGCAGGTGCTCCGGACTGATGAGTCCACATTTTAAATATTTGGCTTAGGCTGCAGCTGAAGGCAGTTTGTTCACCAAAGGACTGGAGAGTGATATAGGAATAACAGTAAAGCATGGTGTAGGTTCCTTGCAAGTTTGGGGCTGCATTTCTGAAAATGGGTTGGGAATATGGTCAGAATGAATGGTCTCCTCAATGCTGACAAGTACTGGCAGATACTTATCCATCAGGGAGGCATTTGATTGGCCCCAAGTATATTCTGCAGCATGACAACAACCCCAAACATGCATCCAAAGTCACTAACTATCTTCAGAGTAAAAAATAACAAGGAGTCCTGGAAGTGATAATGGCCCCCCACAGAGCCCTTATCTCAGCATCATCAAGTCTCTCTGGAATTACATGAAGAGACAGAAGCAACTGAGGCTGCCTAAATTCACAGAAAAACTGTTGTTAGTTCTCCAAGATGTATGGAACAACCTATTTGCAGAACTCCTAAAAAAAAGCAACAGTGTACAAGTGTACCTAGAAGAATTGATGCTGTTTTGAATGCAAATGGTGGTCACATCAAATATTAATTTGATTTCAATTTTTCTTTTCACTTACTTTGCATTTTGTTAATTGATAATATATAAACTATTAACATTTTTTATTTTTTATTTTTAAAGCATTCTAACTTTAGAACATTTTTTCACACCTGCCTAAAATGTTTGCGCAATACTATCTATCTAACTATCTATCTATCTATCTAATAGATAGATAGACACAGAATATTTTGTCAGCCGTGTGGTATTCTGATGTAGCCAGGTGCTGGTAGATTGATACTATGCAATAATGTATTATTTTTTTTTTCTTTGTAAATGTTACTTAGGCTATTCAAAGCACAAATTAAATGCATAATTTAAAGGGACAGGAAACCCCAACATTTTCTTTCATGATTTGTACAGAACCTACAGTATTAAACAACTTTCCAATTTGCTTCTATTATCAAATTTGCTTCATTATATTGTTATCCTTTGCTGAAGTAACAGCATTGCACTACTGGCAGCTAGCTGAACACATCTAGTTAGCCAATTACAAGAGACAAATGTGTGCAGGCACCAATCAGCAGCTAGTTCCCAGAAGAGAGAGGAAAAATAATATATAAATATATACAGTATATATTAGGATTGCACCGATACTAGTATCGGTGCCGATACCAAGTATTTGCATGAGTACTTGTACTCATGCAAATACACCGATACTTAAACCGATACCTCCACTTCCTACCCATACGCCATCTTGTGACGTTTTTCAAACTGCATGTTCCTATTTCATTTTAAGCTGGAGTTATTGTTCACTTCTGTTCTGCCAATACAAATTGCTGTTATTTGTATTATTGTACGTTTGAGGGCAGTGCTCCAAAAGCTGCTACTATACAGCTGGAAGCCTACCTGAGAGAGATCACTGTACCTAATTCAGACAAACCCCTGAAATACTGGGCAGTTAATAAACTGAGATTTCCAGCTCTGGCTAAAATGGCCCAAAAATATATTTCTGCCTCATGCAGTAGTGTGAAAAGTGAAAGACTGTTCAGCTTAGCGTCAAACGTCCTTACTGATAAAAGAAACAGACTTATAGCTGAACATGCAGAGATGCTTCTGTTCCTTAAAAAGAACTTGCCACTAACTTTTGAAAAAATATTCTAATTGCTAGATTGCCTGTTATGCTGCTAGTTCTCATCTTGAACAATTGTGCTCAAAACATGCTGTACTCTGAGGAACATCCTTAGCCAGGGCTGGACTGGGAATAAAAAGCAGCCCTGGAAAAATATGAAGACCAGCCCTATTTTCTGTTGAGTCAGTAGAATGCAATGCCCCATTTTTTTCAAAGGGGATTACTGGGGACACTCCTTCCCCAATGTCTTTTTCAGAATTAAATTATATTACTTTGTATTAAATACAAATGTCAGATTGATGTTATATAGGCACCCTACAACCCAATCACATCCAGTAATCACCCCTTTAAATTGTAGCTTTATATCTCCAACTGCTGCAGCTGTTATTTATTGTTGTTATTATTAATATATTTTATTGTAATATTTTTATTTATAAACATGTTCTGTGAACTTTGTGACAACAATAAAAAAAAACTGTTTAATTATTTCAAAATGTATTTTGAGTTACAGTTCATAATTATAAAGAAGCTATCTAAAATCATTAGTCTGTATTGTGCTTGGTAAACTGTCATATGACATAAAAAAAAGTATCAGTAATTGGTATCGGTGAGTATTTGAAAAAAGTATCGGCACTTGTACTCGGTCTTAAAAAATGGTATTGGTGCAACCCCAATATTTATATATAATTATAGAATCAGAAACAGCTTATTTATTCTCTCCGCCACCTGAAGCTTAATCACCCCAGCACTTGCTTGGGGTGGGTTTGTAAAAGACAGCTCTTGTGCAGTGTTACATTTTGCCACACAATGCTGCATCTCAAGTGACTATTGCAGAAGGACAGGTTCTCTACTTGAGAATTTGTCCACTTGTAATCTTGATACATTTTCCTTTTTATCTAGCTTGAATTACAGGTAATGTTTCTCTTGCGGTTGAAAACGTGTATTTATTTTTACCTTGCAGGTGATGATGCCTATCCTTTAACTGAACGGCTCTTAACTCCCATAGCAAATCCAAAGAATGCAGCAGAAAAAAAGTATAATGAAGCACATTGTACTGCACACTCAGTCATTGAACGTACCTTTGGATCCCTCAAAAGTCGCTTCCGTTGTCTAGATCGCTCAGGAGGAGTGCTGCAATATTCACCAGAAAAGGGGGCACAGATTATCCTTGCTTGTTGCATTTTGCATAACTTGGCAGTCAGTCGAAATCTGGATGTTGACATTCTTGAAGACCTTGATGCACCACCTCCTGTTGCAGCAATTCCAGAGGAGGAGAACACAGAAGTAGGAAAGCAGACCAGATTGCAAGTACTCAACAGATATTTCACATGTAAGCTCCTGTTAAATTCATTTTTAGAAAATATGGTCTAAATATAAGCTCTAGGGAAAATATTTTAGACAGTCCTCAACACAGTTCACCTTCAGTCTTTCATCTTGAGTGTGATATTTTTGTAAGCTACCTGAGTACAGCAGTAACTAAGAGGAAAGGCCCTCACGGACATTTTTTGTAAGTTCTTGGCACCCATAAATGTCCCTAGTTGTCTGGTGCCAACTGCAGACGGGTATTACCTGAGGTTCACACTTTCTACTCCTCAGTGTACCTATTGGCTGACAGTACCCAAACTCAGTACCCAGCAGAACCTGTTCAGGTAACAAATCCAGTACACAGCATAATTTGGGCTCTGTGATAGAAGCTGCTGCTGTTGCAGTGGTGTCTAGTATTGTAACTCTGACATCTTTGGCAGGGGTATATTTTGGCCTAGGCCAGCTGTATTTAGGGGCAGTAATTTTCAGCAGGTATTTCTGAGGCATAATGCCTTCTCACTTCTGTGTTCTCCTGATGCTTTATTTCTTACAAATCAATTATTCCTGGATGTATAATGAGGGAGCATGACCCCTCTGTGTCCCTATCTTCTATATATGAAATATAGGAGGGAAATATAGGTTACAATTGTTGAGGGGGGGGGGTAGCTGATTTCCTACACCATTGGTCAGCACAAAAACTAAATACAGCTCACTTGGAGCAACAATAACTAGGTGCCAGGTTGCAATTTTTTGTCGCATGGCAAACTGGTGCCCAGTGTTAGTTGAACTTTTCTACCACTGGACATCTTTCCCGTTAGGTTTTTTTCATGCCTAAAATTGTGGTGTTCAGAGAACTAATGTAAGCATATACTTGTGTTACATGCTATAATAAATACAAGGAAGACATACGGCCAGATTATGAGTTTGGCGTTAGGCTTAAGAAGCAGTGTTGGCCGGTTCCAACGCTGCTTTTTAACACCCGCTGGCATTACGAGTCTTGCAGGTACAGATGTACCGCTCACTTTTTTGGCCAGACATCCACTTACGTCAATTGCGTATCCTGTATTTTCAATGGGACTTGCATAGCGCCGGTATTACGAGTCTGACAAAAAGTGAGCGGTATACCCTCTCCTGTCAAGACTGGTACCGCATTTAAAAGTCAGTAGTTAAGAGTTTTACACTACAACGCCGTAGCATAAAACTCTTAACTAAAGTGCTAAAAAGTACACTAACACCCATAAACTACCTATTAACCCCTAAACCGAGGCCCCCCCGCATTGCAAACACTATAATAAATTTTTTAACCCCTAATCTGCCGAACCGGACATCGCTGCCACTATAATAAATATATTAACCCCTAAACCGCCGCACTCCCGCCTCGCAAACACTAGTTACATTTTATTAACCTCTAATCTGCCGTTCCTAACATCACCGTCACCTACCTACATTTATTAACCCCTAATCTGTCGCCCCCAATGTCGCCGCCACTATATTAAAGTTATTAACCCCTAAATCTAAGTCTAACCCTAACACCCCCTAACTTAAATATAATTTAAATAAATCTAAATAAAAATAACTATCATTAACTAAATTATTCCTATTTAAAACTAAATACTTACCTATAAAATAAACCCTAAACTAGCTACAATATAATTAATAGTTAAATTGTAGCTATCTTAGGGTTTATTTTTATTTTACAGTCAAGTTTGTATTTATTTTAACTAGGTAGAATAGTTACTAAATAGTTATTAACTATTTAATAACTACCTAGCTAAAATAAATACAAAAGTACCTGTAAAATAAAACCTAACCTAAGTTACAATTACACCTAACACTACACTATAATTAAATGACTTACCTAAATTAAATACAATTAAATAAAATTATTTAAAGTACAAAAAAACAAAACACTAAATTACAGAAAATAATAAACAAATTACAAGATTTTTAAACTAATTACACCCAATCTAATCCCCCTAACAAAACAAAAAAGCCCCCCTAAAATAAAAAAGCCCTACCCTACACTAAATTACAAATAGCCCTTAAAAGGGCCTTTTGCGGGGCATTGCCCCAAAGTAATCGTCTCTTTTACCTGTAAAAAATAGTACAAATCCCCCCCAACATTAAAACCCACCACCCACACACCCAACCCTACTCTAAAACCCACCCAATCCCCCCTTTAAAAAACCTAACACTACCCCCTTTAAGATCACCTTACCGGGAGAAGTCTTCACCCAACCAGTCCGAAGTCCTCAACGAAGCCAGGAGAAGTCTTCATCCAAGCCAGGCGAAGTGGTCCTCCAGACGGGCAGAAGTCTTTATCCAGACGGCATCTTCTATCTTCATCCATCCGGCGCGGAGCGGGTCCATCTTCAAGACATCCGGCACAGAGCATCCTCTTCCATCAAAGTCGTCTGGATGAAGACTTCTGCCCGTCTGGAGGACCACTTTGCCCGGCTTGGATGAAGACTTCTCCTGGCTTCGTTGAGGACTTCGGCCCGGTTGGGTGAAGACTTCTCTCGGTAAGGTGATCTTCAAGGGGTTAGTGTTAGTTTTTTTAAGGGGGTATTGGGTGGGTTTTAGAGTAGGGTTGGTTGTGTGGGTGGTGGGTTTTAATGTTGGGGGGGATTTGTACTTTTTTTACAGGTAAAAAGCTGATTACTTTGGGGCAATGCCCCGCAAAAGGCCCTTTTAAGGGCTATTTGTAATGTAGTGTAGTGTAGGGCTTTTTTATTTGGGGGGGGGGCTTTTTATTTTGGGGGGGGGCTTTTTTATTTTGTTAGGGGGATTAGATTAGGTGTAATTAGTTTAAAAATCTTGTAATTTGTTTATTTTCTGTAATTTAGTGTTTGTTTTTGTACTTTAGCTAATTTTATTTAATTGTATTTAATTTAGGGAATTAATTTAATTATAGTGTAGTGTTAGGTGTAATTGTAACTTAGGTTAGGTTTTATTTTACAGGTAAATTTGTATTTATTTTAACTAGGTAGTTATTAAATAGTTAATAACTATTTAATAACTATTCTACCTAGTTAAAATAAATACAAACTTGCCTGTAAAATAAAAATAAACCCTAAGCTAGATACAATGTAACTATTAGTTATATTGTAGCTATCTTAGGGTTTATTTTATAGGTAAGTATTTAGTTTTAAATTATTATTTAGGTAATAATAGTAATTTTATTTAGATTTATTTAAATTATATTTAAGTTAGGGGGTGTTAGGGTTAGACTTAGATTTAGGGGTTAATAACTTTAATATAGTGGCGGCGACAGCAGATTAGGGGTTAATAAATGTAGGTAGGTTGTGGGGGCGGCAGATTAGGGGTTAATAAATATAATGTAAGTGTTGGCGATGTTGGGGGCAGCAGATTAGGGGTTCATAAGTATAATGTAGGTGGCGGCGGTGTCCGGAGCGGCAGATTAGGGGTTAATCAATATAATGTAGGTGTCAGCGATGTCGGGGGCGTCAGATTAGGGGTTAATAAGTGTAAGATTAGGGGTGTTTAGACTCGGGGTTCATGTTAGGGTGTTAGGTGTAGACATAAATTTTATTTCCCCATAGGAATCAATGGGGCTACGCTAGGAGCTAAACGCTGCTTTTTTGCAGCCGGCTCTCCCCCATTGATTCCTATGGGGAAATCGTGCACGAGCACGTTCAGCCAGCTCACCGCTAATGTAAGCAGCGCTGGTATTGAGGTGAGATGTGGAGCAAAATTTTGCTCTACGATCACTTTTTTGCGGTTAACTCCGGGTTTGTAAAAACCTGTAATACCAGCGCTGTCTGTAAGTGAGCGGTGAGCATAAACTGCTCGTTAGCACCGCACAGCCTCTAACGCCAAACTCGTAATCTAGGTGAAAGTGCCTTCCTCAGCACAAGACTGCATACCCTTTTTCACACCCCACTTTAGCCCTGGTAATTATCATATTCCACTATTAATTGTATTAAACCTATCTCTGTATTTACAATTGCATTTACCCACTGTTGTTTGTTGGGGGTTTTTGCCACCAATTACAGCCACAAATATTATGGGTGGTTGTTTTAAGACTTAATAAAGATAAAATTGGTTCTCTATTACCATTTCCCAGCCAGGAGAGGACAGAAAACAAACAAACTGGCCAACCTGTGCTGAATCAGGCATTTTAATATAAATCCAGCATTTTAACCACCGCTTTTTTTTTAACCCGTGGAAATATATAAATTGTGTAATGATTAGACAAAGTTGCAGTTCTAGGTTTGTTGTTAAATATAATGGCAATTTTTAGCATGTTTATTGTGTCAGCTAATTCAAATGATGGTAAACTCTGTGAAACTGCTGTACATATTTGTAAAGTTTAAAGGAATAGTCTAGTCAAAATTAAACTTTCATGATTCAGATAGAGCATGCAATTTTATGTTTAAATATTTTTTATTGTCATTATTTTGAAACTTTAAAAACAATTACAAACACACCTTCCCCTCCATGTGATTCCCTCTACATGAAGGTTAGGAAGAAGACAATCAGTATAACAACATTTATGTAGCAAACAATATAGCTAATGTGGTAAGGTTTACCGTGCTCTACTAATTCCCAATGATATTTGAATGTCCTTTTGGATTCTGGGATGAAAGATAGGTGGTAATATTTGTAGGTCATCTTTTTCACATGATGATTTATTTGAGTATCTTCCATGGTGTTAGGGAATCTCTCTTAAGGGGTAGAGCAAGTATCTAATTTAACTTCCATATTAACCTGTTGTTGAGTTACGGTAGCAGTTTCACAGTATCTGAGGTCACCTGAATTAACTCTACATAAATTAACTTTAAAGAGGTATATCCTCCTTAGGAGGTAAAATTATATAAATAGGGTATAAAAAGGGGAAGGGGGGATGGGGGGGGGAGGGGAGTGACGACACAACCTGATGTGATTATTGGGGAGTGATTTTGCAGTAAGTAAGATCACTCGTTATTTTTGTGTTTCAATGTTTTATTTAGCTATCCAGTAATACCATATCGCTAGGAAAGTTTCTCTATTGTCTAGGGTGTGAGATGCCAGCTCATACATAGTATATGTATATTGGATTTTATTATAAATTTCCGTCCAGGTTGGGCTGCCTGTCTTCCAATATCTGGCTATGCATGTCCTTGTGATTGTACACAATATCCTGATAAATGTGTTGATGTGTTTATTAAGTGTACTAATATTTATGTGTAGAAGGGCCTGTTGGATGGAAAGGTCTATATTTTCGTTCAGTATGTGACTAAGGAAGGAGGATAGCTGTTGCCATATCCCTGTAATTTCTTTGCAGTCCCACCACATATGTTTGTATGTTCCTGCCTCTCCGCACCCTCTGTAACATAAGGGACTTCCCTGTGTGTGCATATGAGCCGTTCTAATGGGTGTTAAATACCATCGGTGTATAGTCTTGGTTATGTTCTCCTTAAGATCTACGCTTATAAGTCCCTTCTCAGCCTTTAGAAATATCGTTTCCCATTCTTTAGTTTCTTTAGAAATGTGGAGATCCCTTTCCCAAGCTATCATAGTAGGGGTTTTAGTTTTATTCTGTGATATTTGAATATTTGTATAGAGGATAGAAATAGTATGTTTATCTCTTTCTTGCGATTTACAAAGATGTTCTAGCGGTGCGGTGTACCTTTCTCTCGGATGTTTCAGATATATCTGGGTGGCTGAATGAATCTGTAGGTATAAATACCATCTCAATTTCAAGGGGGATAATTTTTCTTGAAGTTGGTTAAATGTAAGTGTAGTTCCTCCCTCTATAAAGTCTGCTACTCTATAGAGACCCTTATTTTCCCATTTCTGCAGTTGATCCCAGAGTTCTCTGGGCAAAATATATTTTATCGGGATATATAAGGAATATTGTGGAATAAGATTGTATTTGGTTTTTGCTTTCTTCCAGGTAGTTATTGTGGTGTTTGTAGTGTAAGGTCTATGTGATTCTTGTTTGGATTGTGTTTTCTCAGGATCCCAAATAATGGTATACGTTTCCCCCCAACCACCCAGCGTTGTTTCTAGAGTAGGCCAGATAATTTCTTTATTTCTTTTTAGTAATAGACTATCTTGTGCTAATCTGGCGGCGTGGTAATATTCCATTAAATTGGGGACCCCAATACCTCCCAGAGTCCTGTGTCTAGTCAGAATTGATTTAGCAATCCTGTTCGTTTTGTCTCCTCTTATATAAATTAGTATCTCTTTTTGCAATGAGTCTATATCTGTTTTGACAATTTGGATAGGGAGTGTTCTAAAGAGATACAAGATCCTTGGCAAGATTGTCATCTTAACAGCGGCCACTCTGCCTAGCCATGAAAATTTATAGGTTTTCCACTTTGATAAATCTTTTTTAATTTGTTTGAACAATGGGATATAATTTACTTTGTATAGATGTGAGGGGCAGGAGGGAAGGTGAACTCCAAGGTACTTTAATGAATGTTTCATCCATTTAAAGTTGAAATTAGTTTCTAATAGCGTCTGAGTCATTTGTGGTAGTGCAATGGGTAGGGCTTCGCATTTTTCTGTGTTTATTTTGAATCCCGATATGGCAGAGAAGGTTGCTAATGTTTGGTAAAGGTTGGGTAATGATACTAAGGGGTTAGTCACAGTCAATAAGATATCGTCCGCAAACAAAGCCAACTTATATTCCACCCTAGCTAACTTAACTCCCGAGATGTCTACTTGAGAGCGGATTTTGGCGGCCAGAGGTTCAATGCAAAGAGCGAAAAGCAATGGAGACAAAGGGCAACCTTGTCTAGTCCCATTACGAATTGGGAAGGGTTGTGATTTGTATCCTGCAGATGAAACCTGAGCTCCCGGCATGGAATAGATAGCTTTTAATGCCTTAATGAATGCCCCCTCAAACCCCATTTTATGCATCACTACAAACATATAATTCCAATCAATTCTATCAAACGCCTTCTCCGCGTCTAATGATAAGAGCAGAGAAGGCGTCCGTGTTTCATTAAGGTCTGAATCAAGTTGGTGACTTTGCGGATATTGTCTGGGGCTTCCCTACCTTTGACAAAGCCCACCTGATCTGGGTGGACCAGGTGTGGTATTATATGTTTTAATCTGTTTGCCAATATCTTTGTAAATATTTTAAGATCTTGGTTAATCAGGGATATTGGGCGGTAATTTTGGCATTTCTTGTGATCTCTCCCTGGTTTGGGAATTACAACTATTTTTGCTGCCAGGAGCTCAGGTGGGATGGCCCCCCCTTCCATGAGATGATTACATAGTTTGACAAGGTGTGGAATCAGTGTTACTTTAAACAATTTATAATAGTCGCCTGGGAAGCCATCTGGGCCCGCTGCTTTTCCCGGTTTGAGATCTTTGATAGCCCCTAGTACTTCTACAGTGGATATGGGGGTATTCAGGGATTCTAACTGTTCCTTAGATATAGTCTGTAGTAAGTCGTGGTTGAAGAAGGTTGAGGTAAGTTTTTCAGTGTCTGTGTTGTGTAGGACTTTTTCCCCATCGTATAGGGCCCCGTAATATGTTGCGAAGGTGTCTACAATTTTCTTGTGGGTGTGAGGTTACTGTGTTATGAGGTGTTTCAATCGCGGAGATTACTGAGGCTCTACAGCGTTCTCGGATTTTATGTGCCATAAATCTGTCAGGCTTATTAGCAAATATAAAGTATTGTGATTGTTGGCGTTGTATTGTTCTGGTGGCTTGCGAATGAAGCAGTGTAGCTAATGCTGTTTTTTTTAAATGGAGAGCATTTGCATTGGCTTTTGTCTTAGTGAGCTTATGTCGTTTTTTCCAATTCCTCAATTTCTGAGTAGAACTATTCTAGTTGTTGTCTATATTTTCTAATCTGCTGCGCTTTTTCCTTAATAAGTATCCCCCTTAGGACCGCTTTATGAGCCGCCCACGTGATCCCTGGATTAGTTGCTGTATCTATATTTATATGCCAGTATTCAGTTAGTAATCTCAGTACCTTGTCATGTGTTTGGGGGTCTCTAATGTATGATTTGTCAAAGGTCCAAGTTTTACTTCTGTTTGGGTCACACAAACCCTCTACCTGAAGAGTAAGGATCGAGTGGTCTGACCATACGCAAGTGTGTATCTGGGAGTTGTGTAATAAGGGTTGTAATATCTGACTTACATAAATGTAATCTAATCTGATGTAGGATTTATGTGCAGCGGAGTAAAATGTAGTGTCGTTGGTCAAGCCATATAGTGTTGTCCAAGTTTCTATGAGGGAATGAGGTAGTAGGTGTTCCTGGATTGATTTGACAATGCGATTGTGTCTGTTTTGTTTGTTGGTTAAGGGTTTGGATTCGGTCGGGTTAATAGGTCTCATGGTGATGTTAAAATCGCCTGCTATAAATATTTTGGTGTGGGACCATTGTGTTAGTAAGTTTGAAATTTGTTGGAAGAAGCTGTGCTGATTCTCATTTGGAGCATAAACATTGCATAGGGTAATTTCGGTATCTAAAATTCTACCTTTCACTATTATGTACCTCCCTTCAGTATCTGCGATAGTGTCTTCCTGGTTTGAAATTGAGTGAAGAATGAATGAGGATGGATGTGCCCCCCGCTTTTTAGATGTGGCGGTTGAGTGAAAATGGGTATTAAAATTTTTTGCCCAATACTTTGGAATATTATCTTTAAGTAAGTGGGTCTCCTGGAGAAATAGTATGTTGGCATGTAAAGAGGTGTACTGTGTCATCGCCATCCGTCTTTTTATATTAGTATTTAGTCCCCTAACATTATGGGATATTAATTTTATTTTGGGGATCATGTTAATATGTTTGTTTTGGATTGGTGTAGTGAGAATTTTATTACCTGAGGATCTCCGGATTGTAAACCTGACCTTACCGGTTGTAGTCGATCTGAAGTGTAATTGATAGGAAGTGTAGTGTCGTCACTGGGGATGGGAGGGAAGCTAGGAAAGAAATACAATGTTAATAACATAGCAAACAGTGCTGTGGAATCCTCAACAGAAGGATTCCTAGGAGTAAAACTATTATGCATTCTAAGAGTAAACATAAACTAGTATGATACTAAATTGTCCTGGGGGAAATTAAATTTCCATAACAACTGATAACTTTTCTAGTAGTAAAACTTAACAGGAGTCTCTGAGTGATAGGTGGGAAAGGTCCAAAGATTTGTAGTTGCAGATGCTTTCAAGGTGAACGAAGGCTATCTCTGGATATTTTTCCCTCAGTCAATCTTTCTGACCGTCAGGCTCCTAAAGAAGTATAGTTTGAGTTCCTGTATCCATGCCATAAACAGGATACCATCTAGGAGATTTTCCCTCTTGTTTCCTTTATTTTTTGTTTTTTATAATTGATATTCTGCCATTTTAGAGAATCTGGGCGTTTGTCTTGGCCTTTGTTTTTCTTTTGAGTTAGTGCTGTGTTTGGGATATTGGGTGTCTCCAGTGATAAGATGTTGCAGATCTCGGGAATATCCTCAGGGTCTTTTAGTGTGATTGTTTTGGAGTCTTTAATAATGTGTAGGGCAAACGGGAACCCCCATCTATATGGTATCTGGTGTTTTCTGAGCATTGTGGTTAGAGGGCGCAGGGATCCTCTTCTCTGCAGTGTTCTGACACTGAGGTCTTGATAAAATTGTATGATGTTGCCCTGGTGTTTATAAGTTGGGTTTTTCCTTGCTGCTTGTAGGATTTTTTCTTTGTCTGGGAAGAAAGTTAGTTTAATTATTATGTCCCTTGGGGGCAGGCCTGGTTTGGGTTTGGCTTTTAGTGCCCTGTGTGCTCTTTCTAAGTGGAAAACATAGTCAGCTGGGGAGTTTGTGATTTGGGTGAAGAGTTGGGCAAGATAGCGTGGGATTTCTGTGGGGCCTACCTCCTCAGGAACTCCTTTAAGTCGAATGTTATTCCTCCTGCTCCTGTTCTCCAGATCTTCCATTTTATCTTGGAAATCCTCCAATAGTTGTTGTTGTGAGGACATGGTTTGGGACATTTCGTCCATTTGTTCCACCATGGAGTCTTTTTGATCTTCTAGTGTTTCAATTCTATTGCCCATCTCTTGTAGGTCGGATTTGATTTCGGCTAGGCTGCTGGTCACAGATGAGTGAATAGTGTCAATTTTCTCCCATAGCCTGTCAAAATTCTCTGCAATGTCCTGTTTAGATACTAAATTTCTGAGGTCAGCTTTTGTTAAAGGACATTTGTCTTGTGGTGATTGTTGATGGTCAGCGTCCAGCTCCTCCTCTGCTTCTGTGTCTGTCGAGTGTTTAGCTGTCTGAGATGGCTTGAAGAATGTGGACACAGCTGTTGTTTTGGTTGTTTTGTCTCCCTTAGTGAGTCTTTTAGTGGACATCTTGACGTATCACAGATATAGCCAAAAGAGTGGTATTGTTTACTGCTAGGGATGAATCTGCTATCTTCTGGAGTAGCTGTTTTTTGCCAGATCAAAAGTCTTACGGTGTATGTACTTGTATTTTGATTGTGGAAACCCAGATTTAGTTTTAATTGTTTGTCTCGGGGAGGCAGCTCATTTAGGATAACAAGAGGTATGTTTATCAATCTTTAAAACATGGTATGACTCATATCAGTGTTATGTTTAGTATTTTAGATCTCCTTCGGTTCCCCCATTAGAAATGTTCCTACTTGGGATGTAGTTTACATTTTATTACACTTGTACTCCTATGTTATATTATCCCAGGAGTATATCAGGAGGTAGGTTGAGGGTAGTCGAGCTCTGGGGAGTGCTGAGAAGTATGTGTTTCAGCACCCGATGTGTCTGCTGTAGGTTACTTTTCTCAGTTGTAGGGTGACTTCAAGGTTAGTTATAGAATATTATAAATTAGTGATCTCCCTCTCCTCAGGGTAGGTATCCTCACAGGATGATCTCGGGAAAAGGTTCAAGGGGTATGACCTTCCACCACTTTGGGTTGGGAGGAAAGGGGGGAGGAGAGGAAGGTGACAGGAGGTCCTCCTATAACACTGCTGCTATGTCATAGCTGATTGTCGGAGGGAACTTTTAAATGTCCACTTAGTGATAGGAGCAGACGTTGGAATGTGGATAAGGAGTGGTTAAGGTGATTCTGATGTGCCTGTAGAGCTTTGCTTTGAGGACTCTTTTTTAGTGGGAGTTGAATGTATACCTCTGTCTTGTGGTTAGAGTGCTAAGGTGTATAAAGTCACTGCAGAGGTTAGTGAGTAAGGATTTGGGGGGTTCCCCCTTCGCTATATTGTAATATATCCCGGTTATCAGCTAGGGTCCAGATCACCTGGGCTACGCAAATATCAGCCTGCAGTTTAGTAGGGTAGTCTGTCTATATTATATAGCACACTGTTGTTTGGGAATCAGTAAAATTGTGGATCATCTACAGTGTTTGTTTTCTTTTTTCAGCAAAGGTCAAACCGCCGCAACAGCACACAGAGACTTTCCCTCTCCCAACTCTAGTTATTAATCTCCTTTGTTTGTCAGACAGCACGATGTTACATTATAGGAGCTTGTTGAAAAATTGATTGCTGCTGTTAGTCTAAGGGAATACAGTATGATACAGTGTTCAGGCTGTCGTAGCGATCAGATCCTGTGTTATAATTTGTACCTTGCGGTTGTAATGTTCCCACTCTCTTGCTCTTACTCAGTGTCAGCAGGTTATTTATATTATGTGTGCACCGGGATTTTCTCAGTCTCTAAGAGAGCAGCTGAGCTGTGTGTTTTTACTTTCAGTGTCTCTTGTTGGAGCCAGCTCTCTCCGTCTCTTCCGGGTATGCTGCCCGTGACGTCACAGAGCAATGGCGCTGTTTCGCGCTCTTTTGCCCCGTATCGCCAGCAGTGACTACTATTAGGGTATTTATCCCTCAGTGATCTTCCGACTCACCGGTACTTTCAGGCGGTCCCCTCCTCTGTAGTCGGCAGGAGCCGGTCTGTCTGTTTGAACTCCGGGTTCCGCTGCTGCAGATGAGCGGTTACTGATTCGTCTGTGCTAGTTCTCCAAATAAGTAGAACAAAGTATATAGTCCTCAATCCTTTAGTGCCACCGAAGAACCAGTGTCTCAGTTTAGATATCCAGCATCAATAAACCAGCTATAGTCCACTTTTTGATGTAAAATTATCAAAAGTATGCAGGAGCTCATTCACTCCACGTCTGTACTCCTCTCAGGCTAGCTCTGCCTCCAGAGCATGCAATTTAAAAGGGACATTAAACCCAGATTTTTTTTCTTTCATGATTTAGAAAGAACGTGCAATTTTAAACAACTTTCTAATTTACTTCTATTATCTAATCTGCTCAATTCTCTTGATTTTCTTTGCTGAAAAGCATATCTAGATAGCCTTAGAAGCTGCTGATTGGTGGCTGCACATAGATGCCTTGTGTGATTGACTCACCCATGTGCATTGCTATTTCTTAAACAAAGGATATCTAAAGAAAGAAGCAAATTAGATAATAGAAGTAAATTGGAATGTTGTTTAAAATTGTATTCTCTATTTGAATAATGAAAGAAAAAAAATTCTAATTTACTCCTATTATCAATTTTGCTTCGTTCTCTTGGTATCTTGATTTGAAAAAGCCAGAATGTAAGCATAGGAGCCGGCCCATTTTTGGTTCAGAACCTGGGTAGCACTTTCTGATTGGTGTCTAAATGTAGCCACCAATCAGCAAGCACTACCCAAGTGCTGAACTAAAAATGCCCCGGCTCCTAAACTTTCATTCAAATAAAGATAGCAAGAGAACGAAGAAAAATTGATAATAGTAGTAATTTAGAAAATTGCTTAAAATTGCATGCTCCATTTGAATCATAAAAGTTCAATTTTGACTAGACTATTCCTTTAAAGGGACAGTCTAGTCAAAATTAAACTTTCATGATTCAGGTAGGGCATACAATTTTAAACAACTTCCCTATTTACTTTTATCATCAAATTTGCTTTGTTCTCTTGGTATTCTTAGTTGAAAGCTAAACCTAGGTAGGCTCATTTGCTAATTTTTAAGTCCTTAAAGGCCGCATCATATCTGAATGCATTTGACAGTTTTCACAGCTAGAGGGTGTTAGTTCATGCGTGCCATATAGATAATATTGTGCTCACTCACATGGAGTTATTTATGAGAGGGCACTGATTGGCTAAAATGCAAGTCTGTCAAAAGAACTGAAATAAGGGGCAGTCTGCAGAGGCATAGATACAAGGCACTCACACAGGTAAAAAGTGTATTAATATAACCGTGTTGGTTATGTAAAACTGGGGAATGGGTAATAGAGGGATTATCTATCTTTTTAAACAATACACTTTCTGGAGTAGACTGGAGAGGTGCAGCAGGTGATACGAAACTAGAAACATAATCTTTATTTTCCTTGTTTTCTATCACCCCCACCTGGCTGCATCTCTAGAGTAAGTAGGAAGCCTACACCCAATCTCTTTTAGTGTAGCAGCGACACAAGAATGCGCTGCTATAGAAATAAGCATTGAATATCACTGCTGTAACTGTCAGTTATTGTGAATTCTTATGTTTAAAGGGACAGTCAACACCAGAATTTGTGTTGTTTAAAAAGAAAGATAATCCCTTTATTACCCATTCCCCAGTTTTGCATAACCAACACAGTTATATAAATACACTTTTTACCTGAATCTAAGCCTCTGCAAACTGCCCCCTTATTTCAGTTCTTTTGACAGACTTGCTTATTAGCCAATTAGTGCTCACTCCAGGGTAACTTCACGTGCATGAGCTCAATGTTATCTATATGAAACACATAAACTAATACCCTATAGTGGTCAAAATGCATTCAGATTAGAGGGAGTCTTCAAGCTCTAAGAAATTAGCATATGAACCTCCTAGAATTAGCTTTCAACTAAGAATACTAAGAGAACAAAGTAAAAAGTTTTTTTTGTACTTGACTGTCCCTTTAAGTTTAGCAGCAGTACGAGAGATGTGCTGCTATAGACTTGCATATTGCGGGTAGTGCAGATCCGATTGCCTGTACCGCCCAGCTTGGCAAAATCTGGAGAAACAAAATTCTGGAGAGGCTGCTGGGGCATGATTTAAAAACTGTGGAATTAATTACCTTTTTTATTATGCTTACGCTAGAATGGTTACCGTGACTTCAGAGCTCTGCTTAGCACAAAACACATAAAAAATACATTACAAAGTATAGTTACACTATCTAATAAGAATTAATTTGAAAAAAAATGTATAAGGGCTCAAAGATATGAGATCTCAGGTGTTAGTAAAAAAGGCGGGTAAAGGGCTTTTACATAAATATGCATCTCTAAATATGTGTATGTATGTGTATATGTATATTTCATATATATTATACATATTATATATATATATATATATAGATCCATATATATGTCTACATATGTATTTATATGTGTGTATATATGTATTTACAGACACACACACACACACACACACACACATATATATATATATATATATATACAGTATCTCACAAAAGTGAGTACACCCCTCACATTTCTGTAAATATTTTATTATATCTTTTTATGTGACAACACTGAAGAAATGAGTGCTGCCAGCATTGCTGCAGAGGTTGAAGGGGTGTGGGGTCAGCCTGTCAGTTCTCAGACCATACACCGCACACTGCATCAAATTGGTCTGCATGGCTGTTGTCCCAGAAGGAAGTCACTGGAACCATGTCCTGTGGTCCGATGAGACCAAGATAAACTTATTTGGTTCAGATGGTGTCAAGCATGTGTGGCGTCAACTAGGTAAGGAGTACAAAGACAAGTGTGTCTTGCCTACAGTCAAGCATGGTGGTGGGAGTGTCATGGTCTGGGCCTGCATGAGTGCTGCCGGCACTGAGGATCTACAGTTCATTGAGGGAACCATGAATGCCAACATGTACTGTGACATACTAAAGCAGAGCATGATCCCCTCCCTTCAGAGACTGGGCCGCAGGGCGGTATTTCCAACATGATAATGACTCCAAACACACCTCCAAGACAACCACTGCCTTGCTAAAGAAGCTGAGGGTAAAGGTGATGGACTGGCCAAGCATGTCTCCAGAGCATCTGTGGGGCATACTCAAACGGAAGGTGGTGGAGTTCAAGGTCTCTAACATCCACCAGCTCTGTGATGTCGTCATGGAGGAGTGGAAGAGGACTCCAGTGGAAACCTGTGAAGCTCTGGTGAACTCCATGCCCAAGAGGGTTAAGGCAGAGCTGGAAAATAATGGTGGTCACACAGAATATTGACACTTTGGGCCCAATTTGGACATTTCCACTTAGGGGTGTACTCACTTTTGTTGCCAACAGTTTAGACATTAATTGCTGTGTGTTGAGTTATTTTGAGGGGACAGCAAATTTACACTGTTATTCAGGCTGTACACTCACTACTTTACATTGTAGCAAAGTGTCAGTTCTTCAGTGTTGCTGTTGTCACATGAAAATATATAAATAATAAAATATTTACAAAAATGTGAGGGGTGTACTCACTTTTGGGAGATAATGTATATACAAATATAAATACATATGTACATACTGTATATATAGACATACATATAAGTACTTTGGAGCCCTTTGTAGTTACGTAAATGAAAACACGTTTAAGCATATTTATGCAATATTCATTTTTAATAAAGGTTTTAACTATGTATTTATTGTAAATATTTCACATTCCTATGTTCTGCACATAACAGAATAGGTATTTCTAAATAGATATTCCTATATATATGTGTACAGATCTATACCTATATAATCATGTACAGTGCCCTCCACTAATATTGGTAAATATGAGCAAAGAAGGCTGTGAAAACTTGTCTTTATTGTTTAAACTTTTGATCAAGCAATACACAAAATAATCTGCTCTCATGGATATCACACAATTTCAAACACTATACAGGTTTATAAAAAAAAAAAAACTTTGTTAAATATATGTGTGGCACAATTATTCACATTCCTATGAATTCATATGAGAAAAATTTATTTGAAGTAGTTTTTTAGTACCTGGGTGACAAGGAACAGTAAATTGTTCAACCAGGACTTCCTGTTTCACAGAGGTATAAATATGAGGTAACATAGGCCAAATTCCCTTAGTCATTCATCTCAATAGGTAAGACCAAGGAATATAGCTGTGATGTGCAGCAAAAGGTTATTGAGCTTCACAAAATGGGAAGCGGCTAAAAGAAAATAGAAAAATGGCAATAATTAAGACATTCCAGTCACCTGGAAATGTTATGAATCAACCTGGAAGAGGACGCGTCTCTATATTGTCTCAACGTGGTTCGAGTGGCCAAAATATCTCTACGGATCACAGCTGGAGAATTGCAGAAGTTAGTTGCATCTTGGGGGTCAGAAATTCTCCAAAACTACATTCCGACATCACCTACATCACCACAAGTTGTTTTGAAGGGTTTCAATAAAAAAGCCTTTACTCTCATCCAAAAACAAACTCTTCAGTATGCTAGACACTACTGGAACTTCAAATGGGATTGGGTTCTATGGTCAGATGAAATCAAAATAGAGCTTTTTGGCAATAAACACCAGCACCTCATGCCCACTGTTAAATATGGTAGTGGTTCTTTAATGTTTTGGGGCTGTTTTTCTGTTGGAGTACCTGGACATATTTTTAGGATACATGGCATTATGGACTCTATCAAATATCAACACCTGACTGTCTCTGGCAGAAAGCTTAACATGGGCCGTGGTTGGATCTTCCAGCAGGACAATGATCCAAAACATACATCAAAATCAACATAAAAATGTTTTACTGACCACAAAACCAAGGTTCTGCCATGGCCATCCCTGTCTAACCCCATAGAAAACCTGTGGGTGAACTCTAGAGGAGAGTTCACCAGCGTCGGCCTCGAAATTTGAAATATCTTGAGAGATTCTGTATGGAAGAATGGTCTCAAATCCCTTGTCATGTATTATCCAACCTCACCAGGCATTAAAGGAGAAGACTCATAGCTGTTATCTTGGCAAAGGGAAGTAGCACAATGTATTGACTAAAAGGGTGCCAATAATTGTGCCACACATATATTTAACCCCTGTACTTCGCTGGCCTTTCTATGGGGGTGTCTTATAATATCATGGTCACGCCATCAGTGGTGAGACCATGCAAATTTAGCAAGCCTTCAGGAGGGAGGGGAGGGTCTAATAGTACATTCTTGCCGCGGGTGCAAGATCAACGTTATTATACCCAGACAATCCCTTAACAACCAGCGATGTACAGGGTACGTTGTGATTGTTAAGGGGGTTAACAAAGATATATATATATATATAAAAAATTTATAAACCTGTGTTGTGTTTGCAATTGTTTGATATCCATGAGAGCAGTATGTATATATATAAAGCACGGAAGGGGACTGCACTCTCATACCGGACCGGGTACACATCCCATGACCCTGCAACATGCTCAGCCCTGGGTGCTCACGGGCACTCACAGGAAGCTGTGCTGTCCCCAGAGTCACAAGCAGTTAACCCCAGACAGGTCTGGATGCAAGAACCATAGGGAAAATTAGCAAAACAAATTAATACAACACACAGAGAAAGTTCCAGCACTCACTACAAGCTCTCAGCTAAGATTTAAAAGCAAAAATGGAAAGATTAGTTACCGCATCTGGCCAAATGGGACAAGCCCAGGTACGACGTCAAGGTCCTTTCCAATACCTGGGACCCTAAAACAGCCACACAATGCAAGCTCTCAAATCCAAACAAACTGTGAACAAGGGAAGCGTGCACAGGCTTATGTAATCACCCTAGACATATACAAAACACGGAAGGGGACTGCACTTTCATACCGGACCGGGTACACATCCCATGACCCTGCAACATGCTCAGCCCTGGGTGCTCACGGGCACTCACAGGAAGCTGTGCTGTCTCCAGAGTCACAGGCAGTTAACCCCAGACAGGTCTGGGTGCAAGAACCATAGGGAAAATTACAAAACAAATTAATACAACACACAGAGAAAGTCCAGCACTCACTTACAAGCTATCAGCTAAGATTTAAAAGCAAAAATGGAAAGATTAGTTACCGCATCTGGCCAAATGGGACAAGCCCAGGTACCACGTCAAGGTCCTTTCCAATACCTGGGACCCTAAAACAGCCACACAATGCAAGCTCTCAAATCCAAACAAACTGTGAACAAGGGAAGGGTGCACAGGCTTATGTAATCACCCTAGACATATACAAAACACGGAAGGGGACTGCACTTTCATACCGGACCGGGTACACATCCCATGACCCTGCAACATGCTCAGCCCTGGGTGCTCACGGGCACTCACAGGAAGCTGTGCTGTCTCCAGAGTCACAGGCAGTTAACCCCAGACAGGTCTGGGTGCAAGAACCATAGGGAAAATTACAAAACAAATTAATACAACACACAGAGAAAGTCGAGCACTCACTTACAAGCTCCCAGCTAAGATTTAAAAGCAAAAATGGAAAGGTTAGTTACCGAATCTTGCCAAATGGGACAAGCCCAGGTACCACGTCAAGGTCCTTTCCAATAATTTGTTTTGTAATTTTCCCTATGGTTCTTGCACCCAGACCTGTCTGGGGTTAACTGCCTGTGACTCTGGGGACAGCACAGCTTCCTGTGAGTGCCCGTGAGCACCCACGGCTGAGCATGTTGCAGGGTCATTGGATGTGTACCCGGTCCGGTATGAGAGTGCAGTCCCCTTCCGTGTTTTGTATATGTCTAGGGTGATTACATAAGCCTGTGCACCCTTCCCTTGTTCCCAGTTTGTTTGGATTTGAGAGCTTGCATTGTGTAGCTGTTTTAGGGTCCCAGGTATTGGAAATGACCTTGACGTGGTACCTGGGCTTGTCCCATTTGGCCAGATGCGCTAACTAACCTTTACATTTTTGCTTTTAAATCTTAGCTGAGAGCTTGTGAGTGCTGAACTTTCTCTGTGTGTTGTATTAATTTGTTTTGTAATTTTCCCTATGGTTCTTGCACCCAGACCTGTCTGGGGTTAACTGCCTGTGACTCTGGGGACAGCACAGCTTCCTGTGAGTGCCCATGACCCTGCAACATGCTCAGCCCTGGGTGCTCACGGGCACTCACAGGAAGCTGTGCTGTCCCCAGAGTCACAGGCAGTTAACCCCAGACAGATCTGGGTGCAAGAACCATAGGGAAAATTACAAAACAAATTAATACAACACACAGAGAAAGTCCAGCACTCACTTACAAGCTCCCAGTTAAGATTTAAAAGCAAAAATGGAAAGATTAGTTACCGCATCTGGCCAAATGGGACAAGCCCAGGTACCACGTCAAGGTCCTTTCCAATACCTGGGACCCTAAAACAGCCACACAATGCAAGCTCTCAAATCCAAACGAACTGTGAACAAGGGAAGCGTGCACAGGCTTATGTAATCACCCTAGACATATACAAAACACGGAAGGGGACTACTCTTTCATACCGGACCGGGTACACATCCCATGACCCTGCAACATGCTCAGCCCTGGGCGCTCACGGGCACTCACAGGAAGCTGTGCTGTCTCCAGAGTCACAGGCAGTTAACCCCAGACAGGTCTGGGTGCAAGAACCATAGGGAAAATTACAAAACAAATTAATACAACACACAGAGAAAGTCCAGCACTCACTTACAAGCTCTCAGCTAAGATTTAAAAGCAAAAATGGAAAGATTAGTTACCGCATCTGGCCAAATGGGACAAGCCCAGGTACCACGTCAAGGTCCTTTCCAATACCTGGGATCCTAAAACAGCCACACAATGCAAGCTCTCAAATCCAAACAAACTGGGAACAAGGGAAGCGTGCACAGGCTTATGTAATCACCCTAGACATATACAAAACACGGAAGGGGACTACACTTTCATACCGGACCGGGTACACATCCCATGACCCTGCAACATGCTCAGCCCTGGGTGCTCACGGGCACTCACAGGAAGCTGTGCTGTCCCCAGAGTCACAGGCAGTTAACCCCAGACAGGTTTGGATGCAAGAACCATAGGGAAAATTGCAAAACAAATTAATACAACACACAGAGAAAGTCCAGCACTCACTTACAAGCTCTCAGCTAAGATTTAAAAGCAAAAATGGAAAGATTAGTTACCGCATCTGGCCAAATGGGACAAGCCCAGGTACCACGTCAAGGTCCTTTCCAATACCTGGGACCCTAAAACAGCCACACAATGCAAGCTCTCAAATCCAAACAAACTGTGAACAAGGGAAGGGTGCACAGGCTTATGTAATCACCCTAGACATATACAAAACACGGAAGGGGACTGAACTTTCATACCGGACTGGGTACACATCCCATGACCCTGCAACATGCTCAGCCCTGGGTGCTCACGGGCACTCACAGGAAGCTGTGCTGTCCCCAGAGTCACAGGCAGTTAACCCCAGACAGGTCTGGATGCCAGAACCATAGGGAAAATTGCAAAACAAATTAATACAACACACAGAGAAAGTCCAGCACTCACTTACAAGCTCTCAGCTAAGATTTAAAAGCAAAAATGGAAAGATTAGTTACCGCATCTGGCCAAATGGGACAAGCCCAGGTAAGACGTCAAGGTCCTTTCCAATACCTGGGACCCTAAAACAGCCACACAATGCAAGCTCTCAAATCCAAACAAACTGTGAACAAGGGAAGGGTGCACAGGCTTATGTAATCACCCTAGACATATACAAAACACGGAAGGGGACTGCACTTTCATACCGGACCGGGTACACATCCCATGACCCTGCAACATGCTCAGCCCTGGGTGCTCACGGGCACTCACAGGAAGCTGTGCTGTCTCCAGAGTCACAGGCAGTTAACCCCATACAGGTCTGGGTGCAAGAACCATAGGGAAAATTACAAAACAAATTAATACAACACACAGAGAAAGTCCAGCACTCACTTACAAGCTCTCAGCTAAGATTTAAAAGCAAAAATGGAAAGGTTAGTTACCGCATCTTGCCAAATGGGACAAGCCCAGGTACCACATCAAGGTCCTTTCCAATAATTTGTTTTCTAATTTTCCCTATGGTTCTTGCACCCAGACCTGTCTGGGGTTAACTGCCTGTGACTCTGGGGACAGCACAGCTTCCTGTGAGTGCCCGTGAGCACCCAGGGCTGAGCATGTTGCAGGGTCATTGGATGTGTACCCGGTCTGGTATGAGAGTGCAGTCCCCTTCCGTGTTTTGTATATGTCTAGGGTGATTACATAAGCCTGTGCACCCTTCCCTTGTTCCCAGTTTGTTTGGATTTGAGAGCTTGCATTGTGTAGCTGTTTTAGGGTCCCAGGTATTGGAAATGACCTTGACGTGGTACCTGGGCTTGTCCCATTTGGCCAGATGCGGTAACTAACCTTTACATTTTTGCTTTTAAATCTTAGCTGAGAGCTTGTAAGTGAGTGCTGGACTTTCTCTGTGTGTTTTATATATATATATATATATATATATATATATATATATATATATATATATATATATTTATATATATATATATATATACACAGCACTGCAGAATCTGTTGGCGCTCTACAAATACCTGATAATAATAAATATACACTCTCCTGCCACTTTATTAGGTACACCTGTTCAATTGCTTGGTAAAACAAATTGCTTACATGGTAGCAACTCAATGCATTTAGGCATCTAGACGTGGTGAAGACGACTTGCTGAAATTCAAACCGAGCATCAAAATGGGGAAGAAAGGTGATTTAAGTGACTTTGAACATGGCATGGTTGTTGGTGCCAGACGGGTTGGTCTAATTATTTAAAAAACTGCTGATCTACTGGGATTTTCATGCACAACCATCTCTAGGGTTTACAGAGAATGGTCCAAAAAAGAGAAAATATCCAGTGACCGGCAGTTGTGTGGACGACAATGCCTTGTTGATGTCAGAGGTCAGAGGAGAATGGGCAGATTGGTTTGAGATGATAGAAAGGCAACAGTAACTCAAATAACCACTCATTACAACCAAAGTATGCAGAATACCATCTCTGAACGCACAACACGTTGAACCTTGAAGCAGATGGGCTACAGCAGCAGAAGACAACAGCGAGGCCACTCCTGTCAGCTAAGAACAGGAAACTGAGGCTAAATTTTGAACACAGGCTCACCAAGATTGGACAATGGAAGATTGGAAAAATGTTGCCTGGTCTGATGAGTCCCAATTTCAGCTACAACATTTAGATGGTAAGGTCGGAATTTGGCATAAACGACATAAAAGCATAGATCCATCCTGCCTTGTATCAACCGTTCAAGCTGGTGGTGGTGGTGTAGGGGTGTGGGGGATATTTTCTTGGCACACTTTTGGCCCCTTAGTACCAATTTAGCATCATTTAAATGCCACAGCCTACCTGAGTATTGTTGCTGACCATGTCCATCCCTTCTTCTGATGGCTACTTCCAGCAGGATAATGCACCATGTCACAAAGCTCAAATCATCTCAAACTGGTTTCTTAAACATGACAATGAGTTCACTGTACCTCAATGACCTCCGCAGTCACCAGATCTCAATCCAATAAAACACTTTTGGGATGTGGTGGAACGGGAGATTCGCATCATGGATGTGCAGCAGACAAATCTGCAGCAACTGCGTGATGCTATCATGTAAATATGGACCAAAATGTCTGAGGAATGTTTCCAACACCTTGTTGAATCTATTTTAGAAAAAGATATATATACTCAGCACCTACACAAAATGACACAAGCTCCCCAAAAGAGATCCCTAATGAAATCAAAAGTTAATAGCAATAATACAAGAAAAAAGGGAGCGCCAAGGCGGCTAAAGCATCAATCTATATTAAAAATAAACATTTATTGTACTATAAACAAGAAATAGGGTACCCTAAAAAGGTCAAAAATAGACCAGTTAGTATAAATCATATAAAAAATATACATAAAAACATACAAAAATAGTAACAGCATATTATAAGTGTTTTAAATGTCTCTGATGGGGAATAAACAGTGAAACATTGGAAATAAACTATCTTGAGGGCCTCATTTGGCCCTGGGGGCCAGTACTTTGAGACCACTGGTTTATATATATATATATATATATATATATATATATATATATATATATATATATATATATATATATATATATATATATTGTGACAAAGCCCTTGCAGGAATGGTCACTTCAGCACAAAATATAGTGGTTTAGGCTGTTTTATTTTTATCAGCAGTTTTAAACATGGGGTATACTTCCCCTTTAAAACAAACATAAAACAAACAAAATCCTACTCCTTTTTAGGAGACTAACTATACATGCAATATTTCCTTACTAGCCAGTACTGGGCAGCTAAGCTGATCCCAGTTAACGAAACAAATCAAAATAAGCAGAATAGAACAAAGTTTGCTCACCAGTCTCTTGTTTCTACCAGCTATATATTCAGACATGCAGCAAGGTCTCAAATCCTCCCTCTCTGGAGTAGCCTGCACAATGAGACACTGATTCCCTCTACAGAACTGCTTATAAAGGATCCAAATGATTTAACCAGAATCAGCTGTGGTGAGCTACTAACAAATTAACAGTTTGTTAGAGGGAAAAAGTGAACTTTCTAATCTCCTGCTAACATACACTCCTTCTCTCACCCTGTCACACATCCCCCTCCCCAGCGCAACACCAGTGTGTGAAGCGACTGCTGCAAGAAGCCCATGCACACGAGACAGTGCATCAGCATTACCATGGAGCAAACCAGCTCTGTGCTTCACTACAAAAGTAAATGGTTGCAAGGACAAAAATCATCTAGTGACTCGTAAGTTTCTATCTCTGTTGGTGTGCATCCATTTTAACAGAGCATGGTCAGTGACAAGGGTGAAGCGCCTTCCCAGTAAATAATACTTTAGAGTCTCCATAGCCCACTTAATAGCTAAGCACTCTTTTTCTATAACAGCATAGCGCTGTTCTCGAGGCAACAATTTCCTGCTTAGATATAGCACTGGGTGTTCTTCCTCGCCTATGTACTGTGACAGTACAGCACCCAAACCGACCTCAGAGGCATCTGTCTGTAAGAAAAACTCTTTATCAAAGTTAGGTGCCACGAGGACGGGTTGCTCACACAATGTTGAACGAAGGTCCATAAAGGCCTCCTCTGCCTCTCTGTCCCACCTTACTGTGTCTGGACTTCTGGCTTTAATTAGGTTTGTGAGAGGAGCAGCTCTGGTCGCAAAATGGGGTATGAACCTGCAGTAGTAGCCAACAAGTCCCAAGAAAGCTCTAACCTGCTTCTTCCTAAGAGGCCTGGGCCAATTCTGTATAGTCGCTTCCCACTACATAACCTATACTTAGCCTCTGCCAATCCAAGAAAACATTTGGAGGGGTTGGCAGTTAATCTAGCTTTCCTAAGGGTGTCTACCACTGCCTCTACTTTCTGCAAATGAGAGTCCCAGTCTGTGCTATGGATTATGACATCATCCAAGTACACAGCGGCATAGTGCACATGGGGTCTTAATAATTTATCCATGAGCCTCTGAAAAGTGGCTGGAGCTCCATGGAGACCAAAGGCATCACCTTATATTGAAATAAACCATCTGGGGTTACAAAGGCAGTTTTCTCTCGGGCATGCTTAGTGAGGGGTATCTGCCAATACCCTTTTGTTAAATCCAATGTAGAAAGAAATCTGGCCTTAGCTAGCCTCTCTACCAGTTCATCAACCCGTGGCATTGGGTAGGCATCAAACTTTGACACTTCATTTAATTTCCTAAAATCATTACAAAATCGTATAGAACCATCCGGTTTAGGTACCAAAACAATTGGGCTAGACCAATTACTATGTGATTCTTCTATCACATCTAATTCAAGCATTTTCCTAACCTATGCCCGTACAGCCTCCTTAGGGTTTTAATTTAAGTGTTACTCCAGGCTCAGTAACAATATCATGGGCAATTTCGTGTGTTCTGCCTGGCATAGGCAAGAAAACATCCTTATTCCTCTCCATCATTTCCTTAACTTCCTTTACTTGTTCCGGTGTTAGCTCTGGTGAAATAGTCACTACTTGTTATGAGACTTGAGGCTCAGCCCCAGTATTATCTAACTGGGCTAGTAATGTTTCTCTATCCCTCCATGGCTTAAGAAGATTTATGTGGAATATTTGCTCTTTCCTATGTCTGTCAGGCTGACTAACTTTATAATTCACAGGGCTTACCTTTTCTATAATTTCATAAGGTCCCTGCCAATGAGCCAAAAGCTTACTCTCAGCTGTAGGAACCAAAACCATTACCCTGTCACCCTGTTTAAATTGCCTTACAGTAGCACTCTTATTATAATAAAATTTTTGAGTATCCTGAGCTTTTTCCATATATTGGCGAACCAGGGGGAAAACGTGAGCCATTCGCTCCTGCATTTTCTCTATATGCTGCACCACATTAGTACCTGGTACTCCCTGTTCTTCCCAAGTTTCCTTTAGTATGTCCAACATACCTCTCGGATGTCGACCATACAAAAGTTCAAAAGGAGAAAAACCAGTTGAGCTCTGGGGAATTTCACGGACTGCAAACAATAAGTAAGGAAGCAGTTGATCCCAATCCTTCCCATCTCTACTTACAACTTTCCTTAACATCCCCTTAAGTGTGCGGTTAAACCTCTCTACTAGCCCATCTGTCTGTGGGTGATATACCGAGGTTTTCAAAGCCTGTATTTTAAATAACTGGCACAACTCTTTCATGAGACGGGAAACCAAAGGAGTACCTTGGTCATTTAAAATATCCATTGGGATCCCAACCCGTGAAAATACTTGTACCAATTCTTTTGCTATATTTTTAGCATTAGCCTTAAGTAGTGGAATGGCCTCAGGGTATCGAGTTGCATAATCTGCAAACACAAGAACGTATTGTGACCACGAGCTGATTTCTCTAATGGGCCTACCAAGTCCATCCCAATCCTATCAAATGGTACATCAATAATTGGGAGGGGTATAATTGGAGCCCTTAACTTGGGTTTTGAGGATGACAGTTGGCATTCTGGGCAGGAAGCACAATATCTCTTTATTTCTTCGTAAACCCCTGGCCAATAGAACCTCCTCAGGACCCTTTCCTGAGTTTTCTCTACCCCTAGATGTCCACCCAAAAGGTGTGAATGTGCAAAATCTAACACCTTCCTAGTTTTTGAGGAAGGCACAACTAGTTGTTCTATCTCTTGACCTTCCTCTGATATTACTCGGTACAGAAGGTAATTTTTAACCATAAAATATGGGTATACACGTTTGACCTTCTACAGGTGCTCCATTAACCTCTACTACCCTGCTCCTTGCATGGTGTAGCAAGGGTTCATTAGCTTGTTCTCGCCCAAAGCTACTGCTAATAATGTCTAGTTCACAGGGAATATTTTCAGTAATTTCACTTCCCTGATCTACTTCAGATTCTGTGCACTGAGTGGCCATGCCTTTATTACTACGTTTTCCCTGCTCATTTAACAAAACTTCATTAAGGGCTTTATTAAATCTGTATTTACTCTTCCTGCGCTCTTTTCTAGATTTACCCCTTTTGGGACTGGATGCATACAAATCAGGGTGAATAAAAAGGAAAACTTCATGTAGACTCCTATCCCCTGCTTCAACCTCTGACTATCCTTGTTTAGCAGTAAGTTTAGACTGTATTAGGGTGTGAAACTCTGGAAAGTTTCTTCCTATAACCAAGGGATAGGGCAGCCTAGGTACCACTACAGCAGTTATTTGTATTAATTTCCCAAGAATAGAGACACTTATAACAGCAGTAGGATAAGTAACAGTACACCCATGAATACACAGTACCCCTATTGTCTTATTTTTTTGCAACTGTGATTGTTCCACTAAATCTCCTGACACTAGAGTTAAGGCACTGCCAGAGTCCACCAAAGCCTCTGTATATAATTAATATAGGTATAGATACATATTGTACAAAAAAAACATCAGATATATATATAAATATTTATTTGCTATGTGAAGAAGACTGGAATGTAAAAAAATCATATTTTTATGCTTGCGCGTTGCACTTTTTTTGCTCCATTCACTTCTATGGGTGAACACGTGAATGTGCACGGGATATTCTAACTGGCTTTTTTGCTCGTTGGGTTAGTGCACGAAAACGTTTACTTTCAATTCGAGTGCAACCTGACGTGGGAAAAAAGATTACTTCTAGTACAATTAACGCTTGAGCAGGAGCGTTAATTAACGCACCACTTGTAATCTGTTCCTTAGTGTTTTATGTCCCTTTAATCCCTATGATGAGGTTATTGGAACACAGTTGGTGAGCCAATCAGGATGGTCTCACATAGCCACCAATCACTAGTGTTTTCTTACTTGGAGTCCCAATGTTTGTGCTTTCCAAGCAGAACTTTTCATACGTGGTCAACTTCTTTTGCAGAGAATAAACATATAGGGGTCCATCACATTCTGTGATTTTTCTACAGAATTCACCATTAAAGTCTATACAAATTTTTGTAGACAAATCATTTGATTAGCTTTTCTAAAGGATGGTGATCAATCCCAATAATAGAGCATCTCATTTGTGCATTACCGTTTCTAGCTAACAAATAAAAGCATTTTATTCCTCTACAGGACTTCTCCATACTGGCCTCTATTTTGTGGAACTCTGCCTATCTCCACCAGACTCTCCTCTAGTTTTGAAAGTTTCAAGCGCTCCTTAAAAACTCTACTGTTCAGGGATGCATACAACCTACACTAACCTTTTTTTCTAACCTCAGTTCCTCTCCTCCTTTGTTATCCCCTTAGCATGTAAAGCTATGAGCCCAGCTGTTTGTAGATCACCTTCATGAGAGCTGACTACAACAGTGCAACTCTTGGCAGGGCCCTCTACCCACTTGTTCCATATAAATGTTACCTGCATATAATGCCTATGTTTATAGCACTGAGGAATCTGTTGGCGTTCTACAAATAACTGATAATAATAATCCTGCCTACAAATGTCTTTTGTAACTATCGGGTTAATCACCGTCCATTAGAAAAACTTGATTCAGTTCCAGAATGATCACATCACTTGGCACTCACAAGATAAATATACACTGTAATCTATTGTGGGCTACAGCTTCTACCATTTACTACTTGGGTAAATGTCACATCCAGTTTCTAGTATGTCCATTTCAAGTGGTCCCCCATGGGAGAAGAACACTTCAATAGTGGCCCCCAGATACAATGAGCTTGATACTCCTGATGCATTCATTTTAAGGACACTTTCTAATTTACTTACATTATCAAATTGTGCAGTCTTTTTATATGTACACTTTGAGGCACCAGCTACTGAGCATGTGCAAGTGTTCACAGTGTATATGAGTCCGTGATTGGCTGATGGCTCTCACATGATATAGGGGGCAGGTAAAATTAAGTAAGTTTTAAAATTTGTCAGAAAAAATGTACTGCTAATTTACAATTCGATTGTTGATTATGCAATTCTACTGTATTTCATGGTCCTTTAAACAAATGCAATCAAATAACTTTTTCTTTTTTTTTTACAGGAGACACATTATCAGGAATATCTGTTCTCAATAATATTGGATGGCTTACACTCTACGTGTCCTATAAGAGACTTTCAAAGTCATGTGTATCTTAATTATGTAGAATTGTATACCTAAAATGTATACGTTTAGTTTGTAGGGATTGTTAGCATTGAATAATTGCTCTACCATGTAAGGAAACAAAACACTATTTTGTAATGCAAATGCTTGTTACAAAACATTTAATGATTCTAGGATAATCAGAAGTATGACTTGTTTAATTAAAACTCCATTATCAGACCAGGTTTGTTTACTTTTTCTGTAGTGATTAAAGGGACAGTAAACACCAATTTTCATTTAACTGCATGTAATAGACACTACTATAAAGAATACTATGCACAGATACTGATATAAAAATCCAGTATAATACCTTTTAAAAACTTGCTTAGAAGCTCCTAATTTAGCACTGTTAATGAGGTTAGGCAGGGACACCCACTGAAAGCAAACCCTCCCCCCTCCCCTTCATATGAAAAGACTAATTATACAAACTGAAGCTATCTGAAGTCTGTATACATCAGTATACATCTAAAACATTAGGGCTTGGTTAGGAGTCTGAAAATCAGCACAATGATATTTAAAAATAAGCAAAATTATACACTTTCTTTTTTTGTGTTTGTCTGTGCATCTGTCTTCCTAGAATGCAATAAATGAAAAATTAAACTGTAGTTTATTTTTTACATTTGCAATGTGCACAATTTGTTACAAGCTCTTGTAGATTCTTATTTTAAGCATACCTAATGTACTTGTCCTCCAGAATTGTTAGCTAAATAGTGTATAGATTTTTAAACACTTGTTTACTCTATAGTCAATATAGTGTACTCTGAATGCCATTTGTATTGATGTACATATATGCATTAATATTTGTAGTTTATGAAATCTGTAGATAATTGGTCTCATCTACCTTTTGTATGCCAACATGTTGGCCCTATGCATTTCCTTCCATCTTGATTTATATTTTGTGTATTGATTGATGTTATTGAGTCTGACATTTCACCTTAAACTTATTGTATGTTTATTTCACTGAATATAAAGGCTTATAAAACCAAAAGTTTTTAAAATTCTTTTATTTTTGTACAAATGCGTTATTGTTTTTCTGTCACCTGATGTGATACTGCACATATGGAATTTTTAAATTTCCTGAGTATATTTTTACATCAAAGTAAATTCTATAATCAATGATAGGCAGCTGCACTTATATACGGGGACATGCTATGATTGGTTGGAATAAAAGGAGACTCAGTTTTAGATAGCACAAGTCGAAACGGTTTGGTCTGATCCAGTAGGGGTTCTAACTTCGTTTCCTAACTGTAGACAGATTCTAGAAGACGAACCACAATAGCTCGAAAATAGTGGGAAAGAAGAAGGCGCCATAATAGTGCAAAATCAGTGGTACATGGTCTAAATGCAGGCAGAAAATATCATATTCGCAGAGTATAGGGCACTTAAAAAGTGCCACAATCGCTTGCTGGGCCTTTTGTAGCTGTCCAGATAGCTATACCCTCGGCACATGACTCCGTCAACTGGCACTTTGCACAGGTTCGAAATGGCACACGAACAAAGTCTTAAGGTGTAGCTCCAATAGGGGCGATGAGCTCTTCTAGGTCGGGCCCAATGCATATAAAATCACTGAAGCTGCTACATTGCGAGTTGAGAACCACAATAGTGTAGTATGTCTAACACTCTAGATGCGCTATATGGAAAATAGTCGCAGGGAGTCCGGATATCAGGAATCAAGTTGTTTGTTCCACAAAGTTGCCAAACAGTGAATCAGCTCCTTTTAAACGTTTTATTTTACAGTAAAAACATAAAAGTAAGCTCAAATAGTTACAAAGGCTCAGCACGTTTAGTGTTGAGAAAGGCGATTTATTCACTGAAACGCATTGAGCCTTTGTTACAATTAGAGCACACACGTTACTCTGTAACAAAAAAAAAACAATTTTTTAAAAGTTGCTGCTTCACTGTTTGGAACTTTGTTGAAAAAACAACTTGATTCCTAATATCCTGACTCCCTGTGATTATTTTCCATATAATGAAGAGAGGGTGTTAGAAGTACTAAGCTTTTGTGGTTTCTCTCCTAGAATCGGTCTTCAGTTTGAAAAGAAGCTTAAACCCCTGCTGGATCAGCGCCAACCCTTTCGACTTGAGCATCTTTTTGGTTTTTGGGAAGGGTAGTACACTCATACCCTAAGTTTAATAATGGAAATATGTAAAATACTCTTATGTTAGGAATAGAAAACTATGGTAGTGAAACCCAAGTTTTAAAGCAAATATTTATTTAAAAAATGACATGCTCTAATTTGTTAAGCAGGGTTAGTAAAGAAATATGATGTGTCTAACTCTATTAAAGCAAAAAATCACTGGTGTTTGGTGGGTTTGTGCAAATGGCGCTCCTGATTGGCTGCAATTCCTGGAGTTCCTGAGCAAGACTTTTTGGGACAGTGATCCTAGCTGACTAACAAATTAAAGAATGTCATTTTTATGTTAAAACATTTTTTTAAGTTTTATGATTAGAAGTTTGATTTCTTTCATATAATGATGAGAGTCCTTAAATCATAACGTGGGATATTACAGGAGGTTGCAAAAATACTCCTACATTCCTGAGCCTTGCTCCACTCTATCTCCCAGCACTCCCCTATCAATCTGTTATGTGTTTGCCTCCAGCAGAAAAATGGTGAAAATGTGAAGTGCTCAAGTCTTCACTTTGTTGGTGGTGGTTCTCTTACCAATCCAAAACCTATTTTCCCCTCAATAGTATGTCATGGACTGGAGAGAAGTAATTAATCTACTCCTAGTGGGAGATTTCATAGTCGTCGTCCCCCAGATGAAATGTGGATTTATCCACCAATCCCCCGATCTACAGTGTGCTGCTTATTGGATGTCCTTGGAACTGTGCTTGCACTTCCTTAGATAAGCCCTTCCAATAAATGAAGACTGTGTCAACTGCAATGCAAGGTTGTGAAAGGTGCCTCTTTCTCTTTCAGTTAGAGCATAATGATCCTCTATAAAGAGAGTGTTAAGCACTTTGGAGGTAGATGATCTTAACAACCATCCTAAGGATAGTGCTAAGGTGCTAGACATGTTTTTCAGCACCTAAACAATCTTCTACCTTTCTTACTCCTTAATAGGTTTATGATATGTTCCTCTCCAAGACTTTAATCTGGAGGTCTGGGAGACCATCTCTAAACTATATTAAGCATACTACCTCCTTTAAAGACCAAATGGAAAGGAAACTTAAAGGTTTCCTCAGTTGCTCCTCCAACTATCGGGCTTTCTGTTTCGGCCCATTGTCAATGTGGCTTGCATGGTGATGGCCATGTCAGTCTGGTGTGATAACCTCTAAAGAGAATGATCATCAGGAAAAAAAATTCAGGATTGACTTAAGATGATTAAAATTGCTAACAACTTCATTTGTGATGCAGCAGTCCTGATGCTGTCCTTTCATTGTTAAATCCTTTTTTGGCCTAGGCTTTAATGCAATTATATTCATTGTAACTGGTGGTAAGTTTGCCTTTTTGCCACTGAACAAACAATCCAAAGGCAATGACCAAACTTTCAGATGCTTTCCTTTTAGCTCTCAGACCTCAATAGGCCTCTTCTATTTCCACCTAATCAGCAGTATTTCCCAAAACTTCCTAAAGGCATAGCTCATTCTGGTCTAAGACTTCTAAACCAGTATGAAGGTATGTCCCCCTTTCAGGAATCAAATCCTGTGGGGGGCAGATTGCAGCAGATTCGGGAGCTGTGGGCAAGCTCCATTTTTGTTCCCAGGTTTCAAGGATACAGAATCAGTTTTCACTCCAGGCCTCCCAGAGAAAGATTTATTCTTTCCAGTATATCTCGAGAGGCAATCATGACAAAAGCTTTGCTCTCTTGGTTGCAGATTTGAAGGGGTAGGAAGACATTAACTGGCTCTGTCTCAGGATTATTTCTTTCATCAAGATATTTGCATCCTAGCTTTGACAGTCTGGCAACCAAACGCATTATTTTAGCTTATAGAGGCTTCTCTGACAAAATGATTGAGATCTTCATCCAAGCGAATTAGTTAATTACCAGATTTATCTATCAGAAGTTCTGAAAAACATATTTGGCTTGGTGTGCAACTAGGAAAGTTTTTTGGAAGTCCTTCAAATTCCTAGAATTATGGAATTTCTGCAGGATTGTTTTTAGAAAGGTTTATCTGCTAGTTCTCTGAAGGGTCAGATTTCTGACTAGTCTGTTTTGTTTTATTGTAGGATTACTAAAATTCCTGATATACAGACTTGTCTGGGCTCTGACCAGTATTATACCTGTTAATCGACCTGTGATGTTGCCTAAATTTAGTCTTGAGGGTGCTTCAGGCTCCTCCAATTGAACCTATGCACAGTTTATATCTTCAGATGTTTCGTTGGAAGGCTCTCTTTCTGCCAGGAATTTCCTTGGCTCATGGTGTGTCAGAGCTTTCAGCTCTTTCTTGTAAGATGATTCTTCATGAGGATTAGGCTGTTCTCAAAATGAACTATTCTTTCCTTTGAAGGTAGTATCTATAAATGCAGTTTTAAGCAACTTTCTAATGTATTCATATTATCAATTTTTCTTCGTTCTTTTGGTATCTTTATTTGAAAAGGCAATAATGTAAGCTTAGAAGCCGACCCATTTTTGGTTCAGAACCTGGATAGCGCTTGCTGATTAGTGTCTAAATGTAGCCACCAATCAGCAAGTGCTACCCAGGTGCTGAACAAAAAATGGGCCAGCTCCTAAGTTTACATTCTTGCTTTTTTAAATAAAGATACCAAGAAAACGGAAAAAAAAATATAATAGGAGTAAATTAGAAAGTTGCTTAAAATTGCATGCTCTAACTGAATCATAAAAGAAAAAAATTGGGTTTCATATCCCTTTAACGACTTGTATATGGTTCAGGCTCTTAAGATTTATGTGCAAGATTACTTTTCTTGACCACAAGAGTGAGAAGGCTACACCTACTATTTTAGCAGTCTGGCTTACACCTTCCTAACAAACAGCTAGATTACGAGTTTTTGCGTTATGAGTGGCTCGGTAATAACTTGCAAGTTATTGCCACCGCTCGGCTCACCTTTAATAGCGCTGCTATTACAGGTTTGAAAAAACCAGGCGATATGGCTGCATTGAGCTCCATACCGCACACAAATACCAGCGCTGCTTTGAGCTGATTTGACATGCTCGTGCACGATTTACCCATAGACATCAATGGGGAGAGCCGGCTAAAAAAAAGCCTAACACCTGCAATAAAGGAGCGTAAAGCTCCGTAACGCAGCCCCATTGATGTCTATGGGCAAACAAAATCTATGTTTACACCTAACACCCTAACATAAATCTCGAGTCTAAACACCCCTAATCTGCCGCCCCTGACATAGCCAACACCTACATTACACTTATTAACCCCTAATCTGCCGCCCCCAACGTCGCCGCCACCTACCTACACTTATTAACCCCTAATCTGCCGCCCCCAATGTCGCCGCCACCTACATAAATTTATTAACCCCTAATCTGCCGCCCCCAACGTTGCCGCCGCCACTATACTAAAGTTATTAACCCCTAAACCTCTGGCCTCCCACATCACTAACACTAAATAAATATATTAACCCCTAAACCTAACCCTAAGTCTAACCATAACACCCCTAACTTTAATATAATCAATAGAGCAGTGACCAAGTGTGCGAGCGCACGAAACGCGTATGCTACGCTGAGTACCTGCATATCATCCTGGAAATTTTTTATGGAAAGGTTTATGAACCATGTTTTTACCTGACAAGGATTTACTAATAAAAGATGAACTTTTTACTCTGGGCTCTCAAGTGTGCTTTTTCCATTCTCCTCTATATCTGTATTTCACATTTGCGTGCGGAGTTGTCACGCTGGATAAGAGCAGCCTTGACCTATGACCCAGCGTTTGGTAAGTAAGGGAAGGTGTTCCCGCCATCTCTATATTGTGCCGTTTGCTGTACTGGAGGACGTACAAACCTAGAGCGCTCCATTGAGCAGGCTTCTCTTCACATATAAGAGGAAAAAGGCCAATTGCACTACTTATATAAATAGGTTAACCCTCTATTTCCCACTAAAAAAGAGGGACTGTGTCCCTAAATTATAATGTATTATCGGGATAGAGTAGGTGCTATGTAGTAATGCAATAACAAAATCAACCCAAGAGATGCAAAGAGGCTCTCACTTGGAAAGAAAGATTACATATATAGTACACAAGGGGTTACTGTATCATGCATTAACATTAATTGATTGGCAAAATTGGATTGCAAGAAGGGAGATAACTGTGCTCAAAAAGTGAACAATTGCTGCTCAAAATTTAAAACATAACTTTTATTAGATGAAATTCACACATAAAACATAAGAAAATGCATAGTTAAAAACACTCTCAGGAGCCAAATAACGGTCGAAGTGACCCTAGTCCTAGTTGGTTGAATAAGAGGATGCTAAGATATATAAATGTCCTGTAAGATAGTGAAACTGACTGTCTAATCAGTTACTTACACCTACTCTCAATACAGTATGTCAGGAGGTTGAATTGTATCCACCGGATATAAATAGTAACACTGTATTTTCGGCTTGAGTGTAGGGTGTGAATTATACGTGATTGGTGGGAGGTGCACGCCCACTGGGGTTTCATATACCTTCTGTGCGTTAAACAGAGCTACTATGTAGCATCTTAACTGAACATTATATACTACTGAATTAGCAAATAAAGCATGGGAGTTGTAAACTGCTCACTGGATTATATATAGTTTATATGTTCATTATCGCTCTAAATGCTTGAGAAGCACTATAAAAGTTAAAGTCTATACCTGCATCAACTGATATAACCCCTACCGTGGTTGGTAGGTAGCCTATAATGTGCGTTCAATAATATGCGGTCGAGTGTTTAAATAACAAAAACAGATTTCTTCTGTGATTATTGATCCAATTGTACACTTAACTATTGATTGCACTTGGGTCTCAGATACATTGTATAGACATATATATATATATATTTGTCCTTGTTTTAGATTAAGTTCTGAACAACAAGAAACAAGTTATTAAAATATTTGGCTAATAACGATGTAACATCTTAAACATTGAGCATGTTTATATATAAGTTTGTGTTCTTATCTCTGGTTCAGCTTTATTAAAGATAATGCCCAATGTGTAGCTGCAGAAAGTAAGGTCTATGACGCTTCTTACACTTAGTCTAATTACATATTCCTATTGTTGGTCCATCCTCCCGTATGGTCTGTACAGATAACTCAAGCATAAAAATTACTGTCACCTTCGTAAACGGTACTGACACCTTTACCTCTAATCGGTAAGTACAATGAGAGACAGTATCTAATGCCAGCCCTCGGATAGACCAGACTGTATTTAATAGGTCAGGTGGTTAGAAATATAGCCGTATTGGTCAAAGTGAGTAGAAACTAAACCTCAGTGTTTGTATCGTATAACTCCACTATGAGAGCTGTATTCACTATATTGATTATAACTTTACTAAAAATAATTATATCATAGCGTTACCAACGAACTAGAAAAAGCACCCTGAGGCAATCTAAAATGCAGGAGCTCAAAGACTCCTCACCATTTCCCTAACGTCCCTGACATGTTTCGCCCTAACGGCTTTGAAAAACGGTTATATTTCTAACCACCTGACCTATTAAATACAGTCCTGGTCTATCCGAGGGCTGGCATTAGATACTGTCTCTCATTGTACGTACCGTTTACGAAGGTGACAGTAATTTTTATGCTTGAGTTACCTATACAGACCATACGGGCGGACGGACCAACAATAGGAATATGTAATTAGACTAAGTGTAAGAAGCGTCATAGACCTTATTTTCTGCAGCTACACATTGGGCATTATCTTTAATAAAGCTGAACCAGACATAAGAATGCAAACTTATATATAAACACGCTCAATGTTTAAGATGTTATTTACATCGTTATTAGCCAAATATTTTAATAACTTGTTTCTTGTTGTTCAGAACTGAATCTAAAACAAGGACAAATATATATATGTCTATACAATGTATCTGAGACCCAAGTGCAATCAATAGTTAAGTGTACAATTGGATCAATAATCACAAAAGAAATCTGTTTTTGTTATTTAAACACTCGACCGCATATTATTGAACGCACATTATAGGCTACCTACCAACCACGGTAGGGGTTATATCAGTTGATGCAGGTATAGACTTCAACTTTTATAGTGCTTCTGAAGCATTTAGAGCGATAATGAACATATAAACTACATATAATCCAGTGAGCAGTTTACAACTCCCATGCTTTATTTGCTAATTCAGTAGTATATCATGTTCAGTTAAGATGTTACATAGTAGCTCTGTTTAACGCACAGAAGGTATATCAAAACCCAGTGGGCGTGCACCTCCCACCAATCACATATAATTCACACCCTACACTCAAGCCGAAAATACAGTGTTACTATTTATATCCGGTGGATACAATTCAACCTCCTGACATAGAGTAGGTGTAAGTAACTGATTAGACAGTCAGTTTCACTATCTTACAGGACATTTATATATCTTAGCATCCTCTTATTCAACCAACTAGGACTAGGGTCACTTCGACTGTTATTTGGCTCCTGAGAGTGTTTTTTAACTATGCATTTTCTTATGTTTTATGTGTGAATTTAATCTAATAAAAGTTATGTTTTAAATTTTGAGCAGCAACTGTTGACTTTTTGAGAACAGTTATCTCCCTTCTTGCAATCCAATTTTGCCAATCAATTAATGTTAATTCATGATACATTAACCCCTTGTGTACTATATATGTAGTCTTTCTTTCCAAGTGAGAGCCTCTTTGCATCTCTTGGGTTGATTTTGTTCTCTTCACATAACCCTAAGATGGCGTCCCTTGAATTCTCATTGGCTGATAGATTAAAGGGTAAAAAGTCCAATCAGCCAATAGGATTGAGCTTGCATTCTATTGGCTGATTGGAACAGCCAATAGAATGCAAGCTCAATCCTATTGGCTGATTGCATCAACCAATAGGATTTTTTACCCTTTAATTCCGATTGGCTGATAGAATTCTATTAGCCAATCAGAATTCAAGGGACGCCATCTTGGATGACGTAATTTAAAGGGAAACTTCATTCTTCAATAGCCATCGAAAGAAGAGGATGCTCCGCAGCAGATGTCTTGAAGATGGAGCCGCTCCGCGTTGGAAGGATGACGATAGAAGATGCTGCGTGGATGAAGACTTCTGCCCGCCTTGAGGATGACTTCTTGCCGCTTGGATGAAGACTTCTCCCGGCTTCTTTGAGGACTTCTGCCCGCTTGGATTAAGACTTCTCCCGGCTGAATGAGGATGGATGTCCAGTCTTCAAAAACTGTAAGTTGATCTTCAGGTGTTAGTGTTAGGTTTTATTAAGGGTTTATTGGGTGGGTTTTATTTTTAGCTTAGGGTTTTGGGCAACGAAAAAGAGCTAAATGCCCATCCAAATGCCCTTTTCAGGGCAATGGGGGGCTTAGGTTTTATAGATAGGATTTTATTTGTGGGGGGTTTGGTTGTGTGGGTGGTGGGTTTTACTGTTAAGGGTTGTTTGTATTTTTTTTTTTTTTACAGGTAAAAGAGCTGATTTCTTTGGGGCAATGCCCCGCAAAAGGCAGTTTAGTTTAGGCTAGTTTTTTTTTTTTTGGCGGGGGGGGGGCTTTTTTATTTTGATAGGGCTATTAGATTAGGTGTAATTAGTTTAAATATTTGATCATTTCTTTTTTATTTTGTGTAATTTAGTGTTTATTCTTTTTGTAATTTAGTTATTTGTATTTAATTAATGTAATTTATTTAATTTTATTGTAATGTTAGGTGTTAGTGTGAGGCAGGTTAGGTTTTATTTTACAGGTAACTTTCTATTTATTTTAACTAGGTAGTTAGTAAATAGTTAATAACTATTTACTAACTAGTCTACCTAGTTAAAATAAATACAAACTTAGCTGTGAAATAAAAATAAAACCTAAGATAGCACTGCAATTAAACTATTAGTTATATTGTAGCTAGCTTAGGGTTTATTTTATAGGTAAGTATTAAGTTTTAAATAGGAATTACTTAGTTAATGATAGTAATTTTTATTTAGATTTATTTTGATTATATTAAAGTTAGGGGTGTTAGGGTTAGACTTAGGGTTAGGTTTAGGGGTTAATATATATTTATTTAGTGTTAGTGATGTGGGAGGCCAGAGGTTTAGGGGTTGATAAGTGTATGTAGGCGGCAGCGACGTTGGGGCAGCAGATTAGGGGTTAATATTATTTAACTAGTGTTTGCGATGCAGGAGTGCGGCGGTTTAGGGGTTAATATGTTTATTAAAGTGGCGGCGAAGTCCGGAGCGGCAGATTAGGGGTTAATAATTGTATTTTAGTGTTTGCAATGCAGGAGGGCCTTGGTTTAGGGGTTAATAGGTAGTTTATGGGTGTTAGTGTACTTTGTAACACTTTAGTTATGAGTTTTATGCTACAGCTTTGTAGTGTAAAACCCATAACTACTGACGTTCAGGTGGCGGTACAGATCTTGCAGTTATGGGCTGTACAGCCCAGTTTTTGGCCTCCCAGGCAAAACTCGTAATACCGGCGCTATGGAAGTCCCATTGAAAAAGGACTTTTCAAAGGTGCGGTAGTTACGTTGCGTTACGGCCAAAAAAGGTGTGCGGTACAGCTGTACCTACGAGACTCGTAATAGCAGCGCGGTAGTGAAAAAGCAGCATTATGAGCAGTAACGCAAAACTCGTAATCTAGCCGAAAGCATTATCTGGTAAGTCCCCTCTTGAGTGTATTACTGCTCAGTGGCTATTTCTTGGGTCTTTCAAAATTATGCTTCTCTTAACTAGATTTGTAAAGTGTCTACCTTTTCATTGCATACATATGTTTTTTATTTTAATGTTTATATTTCTGCCAAAGTGGTCTTTAGCAGGAAATTACTGTGGGCCATTGTGTTTAATTTTTAACATTACTGCCTTAACTTAGTCATACCCTATTTTGGTGGTATCATATATTTTATTGCTTAGGTACTGGATCCCACATGTTATACATCGTGGACTCTCACCATTGTGTAATAGAAAGCATAATTTATGCTTACTTGATACATATTTTTCTTTCATGATGGTGAGATTCCACAAACTTGCCTGTTTATTATCAGTTTGCATCAAAACCTGTTGTTCCCCTTATTTTGCTGCACTTTGGTCCTTTCTAGGGGATGGGATAGAGCAAAGCTCTACAATGTTGTGGTTTCTTGCCTACTCTTGATGAAAGGAAATATATCTCACATGAGATAAATTGTGGACTCTCACTATCATGAAAGAAATAGATTTATTTTGTAAGCATAATTTTTTTTAGTTTAATTTTGATGAAATAATAATAATTATTTTTTTTATGACATTCATTTTTTATACATGCAGAGGATATTAATTGTTACACTGACTAAGATCTGGACAAAATATATGTTATACTAGTCCTAAAGCCCATTTACACTGGCCATTTTTTGCAGTACAGCGGTCCCACCCCTTGCTCTCTCTCTCTCCCCCTCTCTTTGCACTCTCTCTCGCTCCACCTCTCTTTTGCTCTCTCTCTCTCCCCCCTCTCTTTTGCTCTCTCTCTCCCCCCTCTCTTTTGCTCCCTCTTTCCCCCTCACTTTTGCTTTCTCTCCCCCCTCTCTTTTGCTCTCTCTACCCCTCTCTTTTACACTCTCTGTCTCCCCCCTCTCTTTTGCATTCTCTCTCTTTTGCGCTCTCTCTCCCCCCTCTTTTGCGCGCTCTCTCTCCCCCTCTCTTTTGTGCTCTCTCCCCCTCTCTTTTGCGCTCTCTCCCCCCCTCTCTTTTGCTCTGTCTCTTTCCCTTATTTTTGCTCTCTCTCCATCCCTCTCTTTTGTTCTGTCTCTCTCCCCTCTCTTTTGCTCTGTCTCTCTCCCTTCTCTTTTGCTCTCTCTCCATCCCTCTCTTTTGCTCTCTCACCCCCTCTCTATTGCTCTCTCTCCCCCCTCTCTTTTGCTCTCTCTCCCCCCTCTCTATTGCTCTCTCCCCCCCTCTCTATTGCTCTCTCTCCCCCTCTCTATTGCTCTCTCTCTCCCCCTCTCTTTTGCTCTCTCTTCCCTCTATTTTGCTCTTTCCCCTCTCTTTTGCTCTCACTCCCCCCTCTCTTTTGCTCTCTCTCCCCCTCTCTTTTGCTCTCTCTCTTCCCCTCTCTATTTCTCTCTCTCCCCCCTCTCTTTTGCTCTCTCTCCCCCTCTCTTCTTTTGCTCTCTCTCCCCCCTCTCTTTTGCTCTTTCTCTTGCTTTCTCTCTTTCCCCCTCTTATTTTCTCTCTCCCCCCTCTATTTTGCTCTCTCTCTCTCTCCCCCCTCTCTTTTGCTCTCTATTCCCTCTCTTTTGGTCTCTATTCCCTCTATTTTGCTCTTTCCCCTCTATTTTGCTCTTTCCCCTCTCTTCTGCTCTTCCCCCTCTCTTTAGCTCTTCCCTATCTCTCTATTTCTCTCCCCTCTCTCTCGCGCTGACCGTGCCCACGCTCCCGCCCGCCTACGCCCACTTTCTTCCCACCGCCGTAAACAGCATGTCAGTTAAGGCCAGGTGTGTTTGTCCTTGTGCTGTCTCTACTGCGCATGACAGCTTCGGACAAACACACTTGGCCTTTTATATTATAGGATAAGCATTTAGAATTTTCATATTTTTTGTAGAATTTGTAGGAGTTTCCTATTTCTGAGCATTTCAAGGATAAATCACCTTTAAAAGACAGTAAATGTGTTGAGATATTTATATAAAATATTTAGTTATGACTAACGAAACTTTGCAATATACTTTCATTATTTATTTTGCCCCATTTTCATTAAATTTAGCTCTGAAAACTTTGGATTTTCTAATTCTCAGAACTTGAAATGTTCATGAAATGAAATGAAATATTGACTTCTCAAGGCTATCCCTGCTTCTTATATTTCCCTAACAGGATTTATCAGATAAGAACTGCAAAACAATGAATTTTATACTAACTTTATAACTGAGCTAACCTTGTTGTCTGTGGACTAAAGCCCAGATTGGCTCCTTCAAATAAGGTAAATGGTGGGTGGAGTTTGGCTATTGAAAAATAATTTCAGGAAAAAAAAAAGTTAATTTTTTTAAAAACCTTAAAGGGACATGAAACCCAAAATATTTATTTCATGATTCAGATAAAACATACATTTATAAACAACTTAACAATTTACTTCTATTATCAATTTTGATTAATTCTCTTGATATCCTTTCTTGAAGAAGCAGCAATGCACTACTAGGCGCTAGCTGAACACATTAGTAAGCCAATCACAAGAGACATATATGTTTTAATGTCCCTTTGAGATTTGGCTAATATGTTGTTCTATAGCAACATAACTGAAATGTCTTGTTATTACAAGGTGTTTACAGTCCCTTTAAAATGCTATTTAGTATGTTTCTTATCTACTGTGCTTTGGTTGAGCCTGATATAAATTAGTTCGCAAAGCTAAGTAATCCCATGGCCAGGGAAACTGTACCATATGGCAAAGGGACATTGTACCTACATTTTTTCTCTGTGACATATAAAAGAAAATAATTTAAGCTGCATCACAAAATAGGTGTTTTGGATAAGTAAATCCTGATTTTGAAAAATGGCATAACATTCACCTCACAATGCACATATATGTAGGTCACCCTGACCAATGCACAACAAGTAGACATATCACACTAAACTGTATGTACCTCTTCTCTACAGTGCTGAGTGACAGCAGGGAAGACCCACGCTCTTTCATGTAAGTGGCAAGAGTCCAGGAGCTAGTGACGTATGGGATATAATACCCAAGATGTGGAAGTCCACGATTACTAGAGAGGGAGGGATAAAGTAAAAACAGCTATTTTCGCTGAGAAATTAAATCCAAAAAATAATTACGTTTTCTTAAAAATGTAAAAAAAACACAAATCATAGGCACTAGAATCAAACTGAGACAGCTGCCTGAAGAACCATTCTACCGAAGAAGCAAACACAACAAAATGGTAAAATTTAGTAAATGTATGCAAAGAAGACAAAGTTGCTGCTTTGCAAATTTGATTAACTGAAGCTTCATTCTTGAAAGCCCAAGATGTGGCGACTAATCTAAAAGAATGAGCTGTAATACACTGAGGCGGAGCCTGCCCCACCTCCAAATAGGCTTTGTGAATCAAAAGCTTCAACCAAGATGCCAAGGAAATGGCAGAGACTTTCTGACCTTTTCTGGAACCAGAAAAAAACCCAAATAGACTAGAAGTCTTTCTGAAATATTTAGTAGCCTCAACATAATATTTCAAAGCTCTTACCACATCCAAAGAATGTAAAGACCTTTCAAGAGTATTCTTAGGATTAGGACACAAGAAAGTAACAATAATTTCCCTATTAATGTTGTTAGAATTCACAACCTTTGGCAAAAATTTAAACGAAGTCCGCAAAACAACTTTATCTTGATAGAAAATCAGATAAGGAGACTTGCAAGAGAGAGCAGACAATTCAGAAACTCTTCTAGCAGAAGAGATAGCCAAAATAAATACAACTTTCCAAGAAAGTAGTTTAATATCCAAAGAATGCATAGGCTCAAAAGAAAAGGAGCCTGCAAAGTCTTTAAAACCAAATTGAGAGTCCAAGGAGGAGAAATTGATTAAATAACAGGCTAGATATGAATCAAAGCCTGAACAAAACAGTGAATATCAGGAAGCTTAGCAATCTTTCTATGAAATAACACAGAAAGAGCAGAGATTTGTCCTTTCAAAGTATCTGCAGACAAACCTTTATCCAAACCATCCTGAAGAAACTGTAAAATCCTACAAATTTCTAAATGAATGCCAAGAATAATCATGAGTGGAACACCAAGAAATATAGATTTTCCAAACCCTATGATAAATCTTACTTGAAACAGACTTACGAGCCTGTATCATAATGTTAATTACTGAGTCAGAGAAACGTCTATGAGTAAGAACTAAGCGTTCAATTTCCATGCCTTCAAATTTAGAGATTTGAGATCCTGATGGAAAACTGGGCCTTGAGACAGAAGGTCTGGTCTTATAGGAAGTGACCAAGGTTGGCAACTGGACATTTGGACAAGGCCCGCATACCAGAACCTGTGAGGCCATGCTGGTGCTATCAGAAACACATAAGATTGTTCCATTATGATCTTTGAGATCACTCCCAGAGGTGAAAAAATTTAAGCAGGTTGGTAAAACCATGGAACTGCTAGAGCATTCAACATTTCCGCTTGAGGATCCCTGGACCTGGAGAGGTATCTGGGAAGTTTCTTGTTTAGACGAGAGGCCATCAGATCTATGTCTGGAGGACCCCACATCTGCACAATCTGATAGAACACATCTGGATGGAGAGACTACTCCCCGGATGTAGAATCTGACAGCTGAGATAATCCGCTTTAAAATTTTCTACACCTGGTATATGATTCGCATTGATTAGACAAGAATTGGATTCCGCTCAAGAAAGTGTTAGAGATACTTCTTTTATTGCTGGGGGACTGCGAGTCCCCCCTTGATGATTGACATATGCAACTGTTGTGACGTTGTCTGTTTGAAACCGAATATACGATTCTCTCTTTAATAGAGGCCAAGCCTGAAGAGCTCTGAAAATAGCACAGAGTTTTAAGATATAGATTGGTAACCACGCATTTCGAGGATTCCAAACTCTTTGTGCTGTCAGAGACCCCCAACCTGAGAGACGTGCCTCTGTTGTGATCACAGTCCAGGTAGGACAAACAAAGGAGGCCCCTTTAACAATAAGAGTTGGGATTTAAGTATATCAGTTGTGATAACTGAGTATAATCCCTGCACCATTGGTGCCACATGCAAAACTGTAGAGGTCTAATATGAAAACAAGCAAAAAGGATCGTGTCTGATGCTGCAATCATGAGACCTAAAACTTCCATGCACATAGCCACTGAAGTGAATGATAAGAGACTGAAGGTTTAGACAAGCTGAAACCAATCTCAAACGTCTCTTTTCTGTTAGGGATAGAGTCATGGACACTGAATCTATCTGGAAATCTATTGAGCTAGTACCAAGATATATAGTCCAAATAAGGAAACACTGCAATACCCCGCTCTCTGATTACAGATAGAGGGCACCTAAAACTATTAAGAATATTCTTGGTGCTGTTGCAACACCAAACGGAAGAGCAACAAATTGGTAATGCTTGTTTAGAAAAGAGAATATCAGAAAAAGATAGTGATCTGGATGAATCGGATTGTGAAGGTAAGCGTCCTGTAAGTCTATTGTGGACATGAAGTGACCTTGTTGAACAAAAGGCAGAATAGTCCTTATAGTCACCATCTTGAAAGTTGGGACTCTTACAAAACCATTTAAAGTTTTCAGATCCAAAATAGATCTGAAATAATTTTCCTTCATAGGTACAATGAATAGATTTGAATAAAAACCCCAATCCTTTTTCCTGCTGTGGAAATGGGAACAATTACCCCTGAAAGTTCTAGATCTGAAACACATTTCAGAAAGACTTGAGCTTTTACTGGGTTTTTTGTTACATTGGTAAGAAAGAATCCTCCCAAAGGAAGCCTTAATTTGAAACCTATTTGACAAGAAATGATATTCTGAATCCACTGATTTTGGACAAAGTCTGTCCAAACTCTTTGAAATAGATTTAGTCTGCCCCCTACCAGAAGAACTGGCTTGAGGGTCGCACCTTCATATAGATTTAGGGGCAGGATTTGGTTTCTTATAAGGCTTAGATTTATTCCAATTTGGAGATGGTCTCCAAATAGAGCCAGAGGCCTTAGGGGAAGGAGTGGTTTTCTGTTCTTTATTCTGACAAAAGGAACAAAAACGATTGGGAGCTTTAAATTTACCCTTAGCTTTCTGTTTTTTTGGGGCAGAAAAACTCCCTTTATGCCAAGTGCTAACATAGGGCTAGTTTCCATTGAGGTGGTAAATTGTGGAAACTGGTGATAAAAACATTTATCTCTATTAAAGTCAATGGAGATTTTTTATGTTACCACCAGTTTCCAAACTTTACCACATCAATGGAAACTAGGAATTAGAAAGGAAGGCTTTCTGTAGATGAGCAAAATAATACCTGATATGTGAAGGATAGTGTGTGCCGAATAAGAGGTATTGTATAACATAGCCGTTCAAAAGGTGTTAAGTTCCTAATCAGGTGTACTTTATTTTTATTTGTAAAAATGAAATGGTTTAGTTGGAAATAAGGTAGTTGTCTCCAATCTATAGAATCTTTAGCTTTCAATGTAACATTTTCCACAAGTAAGTAAATTGGCATAAATTGTTATAAGCGAAATAATACTAGAGATATCCTGTGGTGTATGTATCAAGCCTGGCGTGAAGCTAGGATTATGAAGAAATGATGTTAAATGGGACAGTGAGGTAGTGACAGTGGAATGTGACTTAAGTATCCCCACCCAGACTATAAATGTTTCTTGTTTCGTAGGATAGAGGTGTATAGATGAAGGTTTGAGAGCAGATGGGAGCCAACAATGAACCCACCTCTTACTTCCCTGAGTATACCATTCAATGACTCATTGGAGAAAGGAAACTGTTCTATACTGTATTAAGTTTGGCTTCCCAAGTTCTCCCAAATAAAGTGGGTACGTAAAGGGAGCATTTAGTAATCCTGTGGGCATTTATATTCCAAATTAAATTATTAATCATACTCTGTAGGTTATGGAGGAAAGGATTTGGAAGTGGAATGGGAAGTGCCTGGAATAGATATAGCCATTTGGGTAACATTGTTATCTTAAAAGAGTCTTTTGTAGTCTTGAAAGAGTCTTCCAAGACTATTTGTTTAACATTTTTTTTAGTTGGAACATAGAGGGAGTCAACCTTGTCTCAATTCATTCTTTATCTGAAATTGTGATGTAAGTGCACCATTCACTTAAACCTTAGCAGAAGGAGTATAAAGAGAAAATAACCCAATGGAGAAGGGTCAATCCTAAACAGGTCCAATCAATCCTGTCGAACGCCTTCTCGTGTCTGTTGAAAGGAATATTGAGGGAAGGAGAATCAATTTAGTGTATTCAATCAGTTGGAGAACTTTAGTGGTGTGGTCTTTTGCGTCTCTGCAGTACAAAACCCAGCTGATCTGGGTGTATAAGTATCAGAAGATATTGATTAATATGCCTAGCCAAAATTTAGCATACAACTTTATATCAATATTTAGCAGGGATATGGGTGTGAAATTACCTGAAGTTATTTGGGGTTTACCTGGTTTGTGGACTAACAAATTACGAGCATCTAACATATTTCATGAAAAGGAATCCCCATCATCTACGTGAGAGAATAAAGCGAACAAACATTTGGCCAGTTGTTGTTGAAAATGTTTATATTTACCCCCAAACCCATCTGGGCCCGAGATTTTCCCCAATTGTATAGATTTTCTAGCAGCTGTGATTGGACACTCAAGGGATTGCCATTTCCAAAGTAAGTTTAGTCACTTGCACCGATTATAGGAATTTTCTACATAGCTCTTCATGGTCTTTTCTCCTTTTTGGGGGGAAGATATATAGGTCAGAGTAGAAAATTCAGCTATGTCATGTTTACTTTCTATCTTACACGTATTCTGTGTGTGAAGTGAAGGAATGTAAGTTTGGGATTGGCAATTTTTTTTGTACTCTGGCTAGCAGTCAACCATCTGTGTAAAATTTTGTATTTTAAGGGCTCGCTTTTGCACCACAAGTGAAAGATAAAAATTAATTTTCCTTCTAGTCTCTTGTAATGCTTAAATATTTTTTCATCCCTCGGTTTTATGGCCACGATCCAGTTTGGATACTTCGTCTGCAGGTATACTGAACTCCTCCCTACTCTTATTTTTGTAAGCTTTGAGTTTAATTAACTCTCCCCATATGAAGCATTTTTGTGACTCCTATACAATGTGATGTGCTGTACCTGTTTGGGAGTTGAATTGAAAGAACTCTTGGCAGGAGTTTTTATTGTTGAGAAAGACAATGTGTACACACAGATAATTACACAGATAACATCGGATAATACACTATAATCATTTCCATCATCAAACATAGTACAGCATGCAAGCAAATCCAGCATTTGTTGTTATTAGGCCTTGGCATTGAAAACATTTCTGGAGTTCATCCTGACTTCTCTAAGTCTATGATCATAGTTTTTTAAACAGATCATTCAGAATCTATGTTCAAAAGCTAAGTTTGCTTCTGTGTGTGTCCATATCCTCCCAACATTTGTTTTTTATTTTTCCTTTAATTCAATAACCTAACTAGCCTAAACCTAACTGTTTAACACAGACATTAAATAATTAGACAAACAAGTAACCTTGAAATTGGCATCATCGTCGGCCGTGGGGCCCAGTGGTGGTAAAAAAAAAAAAGAAGGGGGGGGGGGAGTAAAGAAGGAGATGTGGGGAGTGTGGTCAAGTATGGCTGCCCAGTTATCTGGTTACTATTTTTATCCTGCTCAGAACAAGTGCTCCCATTCCCCTCTCAATGTGGCCTCTGTGAATATAACAGAATCTTTAAATGGTATTAAGATCAATCTCTATATTTCTAGTTCAAAGGTTAAGATGAGTCTGCACCACTTCCGTAAGAAAAGGCTCAGTCTATTTTGAACGTCCATTCTGACGTCCATTTGTTCTGTAAATATTTGTATTTTCAACAAAATCTTGAAGCCTCCAAAAGAGGGGCCTAATCTTTTTGTCCAGTGTTGAAATATGCATTTCCTAGCCAATAATACTATTAAACTCAGTATTACATCATACTGTTTAGTATCCCAATGTAAGAACAAAATAGATTCAGGGTGTAATGTGAGCGGTATATGTAGTGTTTGATTAATCCAGTATTGGATTCTATCCCAGTATTGTCTGACCAGTGGGCATGCCCACATGTAATGTATGAGATTCAGAGATTCTACTGAACATTTAATGCATCTATTGGACCAGCCAGGCGCCCATTTTGCCATCGCTCTTGGTGTGAGGTATGCTCTGTAAAGGACGCCTACCTGGGATCCCTTGAACATCGCAGACATCGTGGCTTTCCTTGTCTTTTCCATGCTATCTCGTAGTTCCTCCCAGGTAATTTCCCTGAGCCCTTCCTGAACCCATCCAGACTGTAAAGTATTTTGCAAGTCAAATAAGCGGTTATGTAAAAGTGTTTGGTATATCCCCGAGAGCGAGAATCTACCCATTTGATATAATGATTGTGTAAGATGGAAGGGAGATCCCTCCCAGAACTCCGGCCTGTCTCTAACCAGTGCCCCCACATAATGGCGTGCCTGTAGGAACGTGTAAAAGTGAGTCCTAGGTACATTATATTCCCTCTGTAAAGAACCAAATGTTTTAACCATTCTCGAGAGGGGGTCTAGTAGTTGTTTAAGAGACGTTAGACCTCTCTGTTTTGTTCTGCACAATAGGAAAGGCTTTGTCTCAGAACCCGCTGGGAAATCCGGGTTAGATAACAAGACACATGACACGTTTTTTTCAGAAATATGTGCGCTTGTTGCCAAGATTTTAAGGGATCTCTGTATAATACATTCAGACCCAGGGTTTTAATAGCCTGCAAATTTGTTATATGCGGTAGGTAGGCCAGTGATATGTTCCCCAAGACCGCTTGTTCTAGTGTGTGCCTATAGAAGTGACGAGTGCCCACCTGCCAATCGATCACTAAGCGAATCAATGACGCCCAGTTGTACAGTCTAAAATCTAGGAGAGTCAGTCCTCCATTTAAGAAGCCCATACTCAACTTCTCCCTTGCGATGTGTGGTTTCCCTCCCCTCCATATAAAGCATCTGGTCGCGCCATTGAGCATTTTGATGTCTGATTTGGTTAAAAGCAAAGGGAGCATAAGCAGTGGGTATAACAGTCGAGGGAGGATCACCATTTTGAGTAGGCTGACCCATCCCGAGAGCGACAATGGTAGAGATTTCCAATTCCTCAATTGTGCTTGTAGCTTGGCACACAGGAGAGTTAGATTATTGGAATATAGTTTGTTGGGATTAGCCAATATCTTAATACCCAGGTAAGTGATATCATTCTTAGCTACAGTGAAAGGATACCCTTCATCTGAACCTGCTGTCTTATGAAGCCACAAGATCTCAGACTTCTGCATGTTTACCTTGTAGCCTGAGAAAAGGCCAAATTCATGGAGAGCATCCATGATGTGAGGGATATGTGTCTGTGGGTCTTGGACAAACAGAAGGATATCGTCCGCATATAACGCTAAGTGTTGGTGTGCACCTGCTATATCAATACCAGGGAAGATCTGTCACAGCTTGATAGCCAATAGTTCCAGGGCTATGTTAAAGAGGAGGGGCGACAGGGGGGCAACCCTGTCTGGTTCCCCTTTGGAGGTGGATGTCTGGCGAGAACATATTGTTAACGAGTATGTTTGCCAGCGGTGAGTGATATAGGTTCCTTATGAACGCCAAAAAAGGACCTGAAAAGTTGGCTTTAAGCATAGCAAAAAAGATGTGATCCCATTCCACTCGGTTGAAGGCCTTCTCTACGTCCAGGTACAGCAGGAAGGCCTCCAGTCTCATATTTCCCAATGTACCTTGCCCTTTGGCCCAAAAGTGTTGAACTACCTGCAAAACCCTACGCACATTAACCACCGACGATCTCACGTACATGAATCCCGTTTGATCCTCATGGACTATGCTAGGCAGAGTAAATTTCAGCGTTCTCGGCTAATAGTTTGGCTAGTATCTTATAGTCCGAGTTCAATAAAGAAATCGGCTTATAAGACTCAGGCAAAAGACTATCTTTCCCCGTCTTCGGGATCAGAGTGATGTAAGCTGCCGAAAATGCAGGCGAGGGTGTTATTTCTCCCCCAAAATAGCAAGCAAATAGTCCAGTAAGTATCGGGGTTACTTGCGGCTTGAGCAGGTGGTAGAATTCAATCGGCAGTCCATCAGGGCCTGGGGCCTTGCTCAATGATATAGACATAATGGTCCTTTCAACCTCCTCTCTTCCTATGGGGCCATTCAGTTTTTCCCATTGCACCTCTGAGATTTGCGGAACATCAATGGATTCCCAAAACCGCTCCTGTGTCTCATTCCGGGGGGGGGGGGGGGGGTTCGCTGGTATATAGTTTAGAGTCCCGTAAAAAATTTCCCTGCGATTTCAACGCGGCTATGTGTTTAGTGATCATATTTATATTAACTAGTGATGCTAAGAGCTTCCCCAACTTATCTCCGTACCAGTAATATTTACCTCTGGTACGCAGAAGTGACTGTAAGGCCTGATGCGCTAGCAGTGCATCATACTCTTTTTTTATATCTATGTAGCTCCGATAATTCTGGATATCGTGAGTGGGTCAGTAGAGGAGATAGGCTTCCGCCAGATTATCTCTTAATTGGTTAATTTTCTCTGTACATTGCTTTTTCCGGCGGGCCAGGTAGGCAATAATATTGCCTGACAATACAGCATTTGCCATGGTCCAAAATAATTCTGGTGTCTTCAAGTGTTGTATGTTATTTGTCCGGAAGTCGTCCCAGCAATGTATCAAATAATTTTGGAATTCTTGGGAAGACGCCAAATATTTTGGAAATTTAAAGGTCCGTCTATTACTCACATGTGTATCCTCACTTATGAAAAGTTCTACGGGGGCATGGTCAGAGAAAGCAACCTCTCCAATTTTAGTATCACCACAAAGTTAATGCAGCACTTGTTACCACGTCACTTGAGGTTAATGATATACATTCACGTTATGACCCCTATATAAGGCACTTTATAGCTCCTCTCCAACCCCAACTCTGTTCCGTATGTTACACTAGGGTTGTAATTTAAAAACCTTGAATAAAGGACATTTGTTGTTTGAAAATCATCCGGTGCCTTCACTTGCTTTCTCTCCAATTTTAGTGTCTATCACCTGTGTAACTAAAGAGTTCGAGATCAGGTTGAGATCAATATGCGACATGGAGGGCGAAGCCCTTGAGATGCATGTGTAATCCTTTCCATCCAGATTTAATTGTCTCCAAATGTCTACAACATCCAGGGACCTCCCCAACAGAGCAAAGGCATCCCTCTCAAATTTACCTGAAATCTTGGAGATCTTCCCACCTATTGGTTTGTTCAAATCTCTAAGTCTGTCACAATGAGGGTTGGGGGCAAGATTGAAATCTCCTCCCAATATAATATGAGTGCCGACGTATGAAGTGAGTGTGGACACTAGGGCCTCCCAGAATGTTCTATCTTTTTGGTTAGGAGCGTATATGTTACGTAAAGTGTATATTTTTCCTGCAATACGAATTTGTACTATTATGTACCTGCCCTCTTGATCTTTAAGTACATTCATGATGTCATACTCCAACTTCCTATTAAGAAATATTAATTCCCTTATGAAGGGGAATTAGTGGTGGGAACAGGTTTAGGCTCTCAAAGAATCCCTACAGAGTAAGCCTATGTATCTCTGGAGGGTAGTGCCTGGATACCGGTTATAAATGTGAATAGTAAGAGAAAAAGAAACAGAGGTATCATGTGGCACACTTAAGTTGAGAGCATAAATTATCATATAATAGGGCAGCACAAAGGATGATGATGATTAAAATATAACCTTTATTAATTAATTCATAAAAAATAATAAACAAAACAAAGAAAAAATATATTAAAATAGGGTTAAATTGTAGTTAATGAGGTATTTGGGTGATCACCATGTAATAAGTTTATTACCACTATTATAATCATATGAGTGGTGTAGGTGATTTTACATTGAAACTTCATGTATCTTAATACCTTTATTACGTCTTACTGTTAGAGTAATTCAATTCATAGACCTTGGTAAGATAACACTACTATATATTCCATATAAATAAGCTACAATTAATCCCTAAAAAATGACAAAATACATCATAGGTTAAATAGGTCAAGTTAAAAAGAGGGATCAGTTCCTAAAAAGGACCACCCTATATTTACAGAATTTAAACTGACTTCTTTTGAGAAAAATGGAAATAATGTTTTCCAAAAACTTTAATTAATGACCTATTATCTCCAAACTTATATGGTCTAGTAGTATTAACAAAGGATACCGAGTACTGAGCGTATTTATTGCCCAGATATTATGGTTTTATACATAAGCAGTTATCTAGCACTGATAACATATAACAGTGCGTTTGACAAAATATCCACTTTTATATAAAAAAACACTATTTGTTTTCCTATACGAGTACCCCCAGTTTTAGCATAACCTGTAAGTTTAGAAAAGCGGGTGCCAATAAAGGCCAACAGACTAGTAACTATCCATAATTTTTTTTTTTTACAAAATATCTCAAAGGAAGCAGTGCGAGCGCCTATTGCCTCTGTTTCTTTTTCTCTTACTATACTCCAACTTCCTCCAAAAGAGTATAGCCACCCCTCTACTAGAAGTTTTGTACGATGCAAATTCAACCCTCCCCACCCAGTCCGATCTTAACTTCTCATGTTCTATATCTGAGAGATGCGTCTCCTGAAGGAACGCAATGTCCGCTCGCTTTTTCCTAAGCTGGGTTAGAATTGTTTTCCTTTTGATTGGGGTAATGAATTCCCCCTACATTCCACGAGTATAGATTAAATCTAAAACTCTAAAGTGAACATGGGGTGATCGCTGCGTCATCTTGTAAGAAAAGGGTGTGATGCATGTGGATGCAAAAAGGGGGAGAAATGAAAGAGAGGGGAGGAGAGAAGTGAAAAAAAAGGGGTCTCACCGCAATGTACAGGCTCCCAGTTAAGCCTCTCATCACGTTGAGCCACCACCAGGCCCCACCGTCCAACTTGGTTCTCATTCTGCATTTGAGAGAAAAAAAGATTTGTTACCTTGTTACCATCAATTACATTTTCATAACATTCAAAATTTAACATATTGGGACAAGTGTTCTCATATTGTGCTCTATGCATTTGTTTTAACTTCTCTCCAGGTATAAACCAGCATACAAACTTCAAACAATATATAAAGAACTTTTCAGTCTCCCAATAGAGATAGCTTAGCCACCAATTGGTATTGCCCTGTGCGTCGCACAGGACCGAGATAGTCTGATTTCTCATGGACATTTTCCTATACTATCTCCAATCAAATAATCATAACAATTGTTTTTCAACTTATTGTACTCTGCGGTTATCTTAGCCTTAATCGGTTTTGCCATCTTCGCACTAAGAACAGAATCCCATAAAAAACAATGATAATCAACATATTATAACTTGTTAAGTATATAGTCAAATGACTCAGGCCATTATTTGCCCGTGCCATCGTAAATAATGATACTGGTTATAATGTTAATAATCTATTCAATATTAATCAAGTACATTATCACTTCAGCTTCCTACCCCCTATCTTGTCCCTGTGCAGGGCTGTGAGCAGGTGACCCCCCGTTTTTCCAGGAATTCCTGGGCCTCAGAAGGAGAGTCAAAGAATTTTGGTCCTCTAGATGTGCCCTCCCTGTGGAGTTTAGAGCAGAGCGGTGAGAATTCTCTACAATGTTTCATAAGGTCTGCAGAGAAGTCCTGGAATAGTAATAAGCGTGCATTTTCAAAAGTTAGATTTTCTAGCTTTCTATACCCTCTCAAGATAGCAGTATTGGTCTGGAAATGCAAAAATTTTATCATAATGGGGCGAGGTTGTGATATATCTGCACCGGACCTCTCCCACCCTATGTGCCCTTTCAACACCTCCAACAAAATCGAGTGGGGATATTTAACAAAGAAGGTAAGGTGTTTTCCACAAAGTGTAATATGTCAGACTGTTTGATCATTTCAGGGAGACCAATAGACGCACATCATCAGGGCCATGGCCTGTCTTTCTATATTCTCTATCTTACTGGTGTTAGTTACATTAGAGTCCTCTAAGTCAGATATTCTGCCTTCTGCCTCTGCTACTCGGGTTGAGAACTGTTTGACGTCATCAGTGAGCGTATCTACCCTCCTCTGAAGATTGTCTATTTTGGGCATAAACAACATGGATATCTGTTTCAGAATGGGGTAAGTATCAATCAGGTTACTATCTGGAGAAGGTTCAGAGCTCGGGCCCTGGCTGACTTGATCATTTCCAGCCCTGTTTCTGTGGTCATTTGTTTTATTGCGACTTGCCATTGTGTTATTAGTTAGATATTTCTCCATATACCCTTAAAGTGATAGGGGCAGAACCGCTACAGGGAGAATATAATTATTAAAACACAACAGTAAAAAGTAGTATCCACCTAACACAGTATAATCAATACAATTATGCCCTGGTAAATTATATGAGTTGAAATCTTATAACTTATAACAGATTGAATCTGCAAAAAAGAAAAGCACTTTAGCAGAGTGAACTAATAGAAGTGCGGTGCAGCACACTTATAATAGACAATAGGCCTGGCAATGCAAGTCCCTATACACAGGTTGCGAGATAATCTGACATACAGTGAGTGTTCTTCCACAACACCCCCTCCAGGAGTGTAATGGCCGTGTCTCCCAAATAGTAAGCTAAAGCAAAGGTCCTGCAAGGCTTCACACTCCTGCCTTGACCAAGTGTTATAGGGAGGGAAGTCCTCTACAGTGCTGCAACTGTCTCTGAGCTGTCTCTGAGCTGCCCCTAAATGTGAAGTGGTGGCAAAGTTTAGGAAGAACTCAGGGCCCTACAAAGTTCCACACCTCTGCTATTGGTAACACCCACAAGGGTAGGAGAGGTCAAGTTAACTACAATGAGTCTTTCCCACTGTGGCAATAGGTCCGTGCTGCTCTAAAGTATGAAATGGTGTCAGTAGCGATTAGAGTTTATGTGCTCCACAAGTGAGTTATTGAGGCGACTTACAGTTTAGAGTTCACCCACACTCAACGTGGGATATTTGATCAGTGAATGTAAGCCACAGCCCGCCTAGGAATTAAAACCGTTGCACTGTATGTTCTGTAACATGTCGGCAGCGTGTGACCTATAGGGGTATTGGGGCAATAGCAGACTCTACTATGATACCTGCGGGTCTATTCCACCCCGTATAAAAAAGTACCTAGGGAGATCTATACTCCAAACTCTTCAGGCCTCTGTGGATGTCAGTGTGATGTCCGTTGTCCACCCGGCAAAATAATAGGTAGGATGCCCCCGGGGAGTGTGTGCGGGCGATACTTTACCACCTTAGGTGCAGGAAAGTAGTACAACAACCCCCTATGTTGTTGCCATGAGACTCCACTCAGGTCAGTGCAAAAAGGCCAGGCTCCCAAGATGGCGATATCTTTTGCGCCAAGCACTTCTCACAGCGTGGTCCGGTTTCCAAAGCCTGCAGCAGGCAGATGTCAGTCCGCAAGGATCGCGGGATTGGTTAGACCCTCCTGTGCCGATGCCGAGTCTCACCAGGGCGGGAAAGCCAACAGCCCTTGCAGCCGCAGTGTTGTGATCAGTTGCGCAGCTGCCCACGTGTGTTCGTAATGGCGCTGCTCTGACGATGGTCACTCTCCGCCAAGCCCACTTCCAGTGCGGTCTACTCTGTATACCTGGAGGTATCAGTGGAGTTCCGCAACACTGTCAGATAGACTGTTTGATCTCGCGCTGTAAGAAATTACACTTAAACAAAAAGGATCTTATGTTAAAAGCTGTTCACATCACAAAATTGATATATACATATATTAACAATGGGCCCTGTGCAAATGAATCCATATACAATCTTCTGTATATCTATCATGACTCTCCAGAAACAGACAATACTCCCTTCATAAATAAACAATCACACATTTATTAAAGAAAGATAAATAACAAGATTACTTGTTATTGTTTACAAGGTTAAAACACAGAAAAACAATTTATCAGAGAAATAGTAAATAAAATGATATTACCCCATTTGCTTCCTGTGGGAGGCCTTTAAGGTCATGGAGTGTAACTTGATGTTTTTCCTTCCACAGAGGCACTCTAAATACTGTTATCTCACCCTGATTCTTATACGCTTTAAAACAGCTGATAATACACTTTTGGCCATGTTCCAAACTAGGTATTGTGAGTTATTTGAAGCCTTTGCAATGCTTATCACTCCCATATCCATATATGTTAAATGCTTGCTTACTGACTAGGTCAGCATTACATCATGCCTGATGTTAAAATAGTCAGGACACACTAACCTGTCAAACACAATTTTTATACTCATTAAAATCTTTAGCGCTTCGTTTGGTGGTTCACTTTGGTGATGGAGCGATGTATGACTCTCCTGAAAAATATGGGGGGTCTTTTGCAACACTCCCCCACTCCGGGCAGCAAGTTCTGCCAAGGAATTTTCACTGGGCACAGAGTATTCAAGGAAAGCAGGAGAAACCTTCAGATATTTCAAGTTTTAGATCCACTTTGGGCGGAGCTCTTCTCTCTTGCTTCCTACCCTGTGACCCGCCCACCAGAAGTCTCTTGGCTGGAGTTTTTAATATATTTTACTGCTATTGGTTCTGTAAAAAGTGTTTGATCCATACACCACATAAATGGTCTAATGGGAGTGGATTTTCAACGTAAGGTGCATGAGACACCTGTATGGACCATCCAGACTGTCGGAATATGTCGGGCATCACCTAATAGATGAAGTGCTAAGTGGCCCAACATAATATAATTGATCCTGGAGTGATAACCAATGGGGGGGGGGATTTTTTTTATAATCCTGAGAATCTGGAAAGACATTATGCAGTTTAAGAGATCCAGAGGGATTTCAAAATTGTATTTGGTAGTTCAGACATTGACATTAGTACTGTCAATGTCAGGATTCAAGGGTAGGCTAAAATCTCCACCTAACACAAGTACATCTTTTGCCATGTCACTCAATGTTTTTTTAACATGTTTAAAGAAGGTAGATTGCTTAGAGTTAGGCACATAAACATTTACTAAGGTTATTGGTTAGCCATATAGTATACTAAATAGACCACAAATCTACCCTCTTTGACCCAGTAAATTTTTTGGATCTGAATAAGAATCTTCTCATGAATGAGGATACTGACCCCATGTTTTTTACTTGTAGGATGAGAGCTGTGATAATGGTTAGGGTAATCTAAATGGAAATATCTAGGCTCCTTAGTTCTATTAAAATGCATCTCTTAGAAGAAGAGAATGTAACCCTGCTTTCTAGCCAGATCTGTTGGTGCCATTCTACATTTGTGTGGGCTTTTGAATCCCTTCACATTTTGTGAGATGACAGTCAGAGTGGGTCTCTTTGGGGATGTGTTACCCTGACATTTCAGGTTAGATGGCAGAGTATACATAAGAACATTATCTGAGTCAAAATGAAATAAGCATTGAAATGTGGTAATTTATGACTATGTTGGCCCATTATCTCCGCTTGCTCATCTATTTGTCACCCATGTGTTATACCACAAATGTTCCTGATGTTGGTTTCTAAGTTTTGTGGACTTCTACAGGTACTGAAATTACTCAATGCTTTGACTTTCCAGGCCCCACAACTGATCATTGCGGCCTCTGTTGTTTAGGTGGCTGGCTGTGAGTTTGAAGGGTTGAAGACAGGTGGGAGATTGGTTTGCAACTGTGTGAGTCTATACATATCCCCTCAAAAAAGGCATTGATCTCTTGCATAGTGGAGCAGATTGCTCTTTTACCATCTTTACTTACTGATAGATGGAAATGGAACCCCCATCTATAGGGGATACCCTTATTTTGGAGCAGTGAAGTTAGAAGTTGCAGCAACTATCTTCTTTGTAGAGTGCAAAGTGACAAGTCAGCAAAAAAAAATGAATGGTAGAATTTCAAAAGAGACTGGGCGTTGCTGGCAAGCAAGCAGCATTATGTTTTTTTCTTTATCTCTATAATCTCTGAAATGGACAATAAAATCTCGAGGCTATGGGCCCTTTCCAGCAAAATATGGGGTTTATCTTTGGTATTCTTGATATGGTGAGATTCTGAGATACCTCGTAGCCTGACATTGTTCCTCCTACTCCTAATCTCCAAGTCCTCTATTTTGTCATGCAGTTGTTCAAGCTGAATATCATGATCTTGGAGTTTCTTATTCAAAGAAAGAATGTCAGTGGTATACGTCCCTGATTTCTCTTCAAGGGAACCCAACTCTAGAATGTATTTCTTAATCTTAGATATCTCTTCTTTAATGCATTTGAGGGATTAGAGAAGCAAAGTCTTCCTTGGGTGGACTAGATTCTAAAAAAGACTAAAGATACTTGACACACAGCAGAAGTCTCCTCCTCCTCCGAACTCTGTCTATTGGGACCCTGAGAAATCTTTGCTGAGTCTGCAGATTTAAGTGAGGAATTATTAACTAGTTTTAAGACATTATTATTAACATAATGTGTTGAAGGGTGTGAAGCTTTCATGCTTGGATAGATGCTTCAGTAACATCTTGGACACGAGTAGAAGGTGACCAGTCTGGAATTAGTAAAGTTAGCTTACTACAGTGAACAAGAGATCACCTCTAGTATAGTGAGTATAGTGAAGGAATGAGGGGATCCGGGTTAAGAAATAGTTTCAGATAAAGTGACCGCAGAAGTGGTATGAGGGACAAAGGTTTCCACAGAAGCACTGTCTATATCCCACTAGTTAGCAATGGTAACTGAAATTTAGTATCCACCATAACAGAGGATATTGGGATATCAGTTCTAATGATAAAATCCTGGTCCTGTAGGAGAGCCTCTCAACTCCTTGCAAAAGGGTCTAACATAGGCAAACATTAAAGTTATCCTCCCTGTTCTCCCCATCTTTGTATAAACAGATCTGGAGGTGACCCCTTTAAAGCACTTATAATTTTGGCCCATACTGTAGTGTGTAGCTCGTTATGAAGCAGCGGCCTTAAGACCCCTGCTCCTTAACTGGTCCACCACCTCTGAGGCTGCGGACATCAATCTGCCAGATCGTGTACGATCGGGTTGATTGACACCCCCTGCTAGCAGCCGATTGGCACGCAAATCTGCAGGGGGCGGCATTGCACAAGCAGTTCACTAGAACTGTTAAATGCAGACAGCGCATGTCGGCATTCAGCGATGTCTGAGTCCACCAGACTTTGATAAATCGGCCCCTTTGTCTTCTCTTGCACTCAGGAGGAGCTGTGTCATAAGTGTATTTTCTGTAAGTTAAAATCTACACATTTACATGAAAACAAACTAGAGAACTTCTTGAAGCCTGTTTCTGAGGTTTATTAGTATTTTTTCCTGAAAAGTATTTGAAAGTGGAATATAGTTTACTAGTTTTTGAAATATAAACCACAGATCCATATCATATGCATCAAACTTTTGTAAATAACAATGGAAAACATAGTGTTACCACTGTCCTCTAACCAGTATCATATCTATCTATCTATCTATCTATCTATCTATCTATCTATCTATCTATCTATCTATCTGTGTCTGTCTGGCCTATATAATTAATTTTAGTTAGAGTTAGTAATAACTATGCTCATGGAAATCACTACATATAAATAATCACTCATAGACCAAAAACTTCTCTGCAGTTATCAATACATCAAAAAGACAATCTGTGTTAAAGAGAGTCATTGTAATGAAAATTAAGAAAGGATGTCTGAATGAAAATATAACATTATATAAGAGTCTGTTGAGATGGGAGAAGTTGCATACAATCACCAAGATTACAAGTTGTGCGGTAAACCCGTTGCGTACACACCACGCAAAATGGGGCCGTATCGCTATTTTCAAAGCGCCGCCATTACAAGTCACCATAAAACTTTATTTTGTTGTGCGGTATGGTGCGGTAAGCCGCATACTGCACAAAATGTAGTGCTCGTGCACGTATTCCCCCATAGAGATCAATGGAAAAAAATGTAGGAAAAAAAACCTAACCGCATTTTCTCATTGCCCATTGAAGTCTATGGAGAAAAGAAAGTTTTACAAAAACCTAACACCCTAACATAAACCCCTAGTCTAATAACCCCTAAACCGCCATCCCCCCACATTGCCAACACTAAATAAACTGATTAACCTCTAAACCACTATCATCCCACATTGCTTACTACTAAAATAAACCTATTGACCCCTAAACCGCCATCCCCCTAAGTTTAAATTAAAGTTACAATATACTAACTGCCTTAACCCCTTGAGTGCTAATGACGGCTCAGAGCCGTCATTAGCACTCAACTACTTTTTTCCAATCTGGGGGCCCCCACCAGCTCCTACCCCGGCGATCGGGCCTGCATAGTGACAGGCATCGCCGGGGCTTCCCGTTACGCGCAGTGACGTAACGCGAAATGACGTGATGACGTCACCGCGCAACTTTATTTAAAATTGTCCATACAAAGTATAGGGAAAGGGGGCATGCTGCTTAGAAACCTGTATCTCAGGGATCTAAGCAGCTACAGACCCCCAATTGCCTAACCTTTCCAATGGTATAAGTCTTGGGGATCTGGGGGGAAAAATAAAAAAGTTAAAAAAAAAGTTTTTTGAAATAGGAAAAAACAGAAAAATATAGAATTCAGCTTAGCACTCAAAGGGTTAAAATAAATAAAAACTTACATGTGAAAAAATAAATAAAACCCAAGCTTAAACTACATAAAATCTAACATTACATTAAAAAATAGCTAAGATTACAAAAAACTACAGAAAATAACAAATGAAATTATCCAAAATAAAAAAGTTATTCCTAATCTAATACCACCTTGAAAAAAGCCACCCCAAAATAACCCCCCCTATCTAGCAATAAACTACCAATAGCCCTTAAAAGGGCCTTTTGTAGGGCATTGCCCTAAAGATATCAGCTCTTTTTTCCCAAAAAATACAAAGCCCCCCTAAAATTACAAACCTCCACCCACCCAACCCCCAAAATAAAAACCCTAATCTACCCATTGCCCCTAGAGGCATTTGTATGGGCATTTCCCTTAAAAGGGCAATTAGCTCTTTTACCGCCCATAAAAATGAAAAAAGCCCTAATCTAAAATAAAAACCACCCCAGAAAAAAACAAAAAACACACTAACTCCAAAATAGGTACTCACCATTACTGAAGTCCAGCAATCCATCTTCTTCAAGGTGGAGAAAAGTCTTCATCCAGGCGGATCCATCTTCATCCATCGCGGGACTATTCTTCTTTCTTTTTGAGCGGTTTAATGTGCGGTCTAATGTGCGCACCCAGAGCAGTGGTTCTCGTTTGTGGTCATCAGCAACGTGGAGGGTCCTCTTCATGCGATAGTCTGCCGCACACTGAAGATTGAATGCAAGGTACCCCTTTTATATTGGGGTACCTTGCATTCCTATTTGCTAAAAAAATTGAATCAGCCAATAGGATGAGAGCTGCTTACACCCTATTGGCTGATTTGATCAAAGTCTAATCACCTAATAGGATGTAAGCAGCTCTCATCCTATTGGCCGATTTGAAATTTTTAGCCAATAGGAATGCAAGGTACCCCAATATAAAAGGGATACCTTGCATTTAATCTTCAGTGTGCAGCAGACAATCACATTAAGAGGACCTCCACGTCGCTGATGACTGCCACCGCTGAGGACCACCGCTCCAGATCCGTGCAACAGAAGACCGCTCCGCACCTCCGGCAAGAAGAAAGAAGATGGCCCGCGATGGATGAATATGGATCCGCCTGGATGAAGACTTTTTGCCGCCTGGAAGAAGATGGATCGCCGGACTTCAGTTATGGTGAGTACCTATTTTGGGGTTAGTGTTAGTTTTTTTTGTTTATTTTTGGGGTGAGTTCCTTTTTTTAGATTAGGGATTTTTTTTTATTTTATGGGCAGTAAAAGAGCCGATTAAGCTTAGGTTTTATTTTTTTCAGAGGTAAGTTTTTATTTATTTTAAGGTAATTAGTATATTGTAACTTTATTTTCAAGTTAAGGGCTGTTAGGTTTAGGGGTTAATAGTTTAATTTAAGTAGTCGCGATGTGGGGGAATGGCGGTTTAGGGGTGAAGTTTATTTTAGTAGTCAAAATGTGTGGGGGGGTGGCCGTTTAGGGGTTAATAGGTTTATTTTAGTAATTCCGATGTGGGTGGATGACAGTTTAGGGGTTAACAGCTTTATTTGTTAGTTGCGATGCTGGAGGGTGGCGGTTTAGGTGTTAAATGTGTAGTTTATGGGTGTTAGTGTACTTTTTTATGGGTTTTGTGAAACTTTATTATTTCACAAAATCAATAACTACAGGTCTTTGAATGCGGAATAGATCGTTGCTGTATAGACCATAACAACCGTGGTAAAGCCATACCGCGCAACTTGTAATACAGAGTAGCTAACCATTTCACACTCAAAGGCCATTTTTTAAGCGGTAAAGCCATACTGCACAACTTGTAATATTGGTGATTGTGAGTAACTGACCATGCCTGTGGTCTTTTATTTGTGCTGGTGATCCTTTGTCTTGTAATTTTAGATCCACAATAATTTATTTATTTTTTAAAAAAACAAGCTTTATTGTTGAGTGAATATAACAACATGAGACATATTATATTGTTGCAAAACATTAGGGCGATAACAATAAATGAAAGTGAACGGTAAAAATTTTTTTTAGCCGCCTGCAAACCGCTGCTCTTTAACTTGCTATAGACTCATAAGTTCCGCCGTCTTGTCCTTTTAAATAAGTTCCAACTGTTCAAGTGATTATGAGCTTGGTCTAACGAGGTTGTATCCTCGTTAATTTTAATTTTAATAATTCCTATCAACAGATAAACTATTTCTTAGAAGCTTAACATCAGGTTATTAAATATTGTACAGATTGAGATGCTCAGCCTACTTAACACATACAGCTGAGCTTTTTGCTATCTCCTGATGTTTCCACCTGTACGGGTGTGATATGATGAAGATATGGTAAGTGTAAGAATGAATACAGGTGGGAAAGAGTTTGAGAAGTAAAAGGGGGGGGGTGGAGAGGAAAGAAAAACATTAAAATAAAAAATTATTTTAAACCCCCTTGCCTTGGCAGTGCTCCTCCTTCTGGCCCTTTGCCATGCTATTCGTGCAATTGGGACTGAATCTAGATTGAAGTTAAAGTCCTCTCCCCTCCCAGGTCAGACTTATCATTTCATCCGTTGCTAATTTGCCAATTTTCAGGTAATGATATCTTTCAAGTCTAAAAAGATCAGCTACCCTAGATCTCCATTCTTGAACGTCCGGAACCTGTGGCCTCTTCCAGTACCCCGGGATAAGCCCCTTTGCTCCATTAAGCATTAACAGGAAGAGTAGGTATTTATCCTCCCCTACCATCTTAGGCAATTCATGATAGATGAGATAACTTGGCTTTGGGGTAATTATAATTTTGAGGATTCTGCCCATCTCTCCCAGCACCCTCTCCCAGAAGGATTGTATGAGTGGGCAATTCCACCAGATGTGTAAGAGAGTAGCACTTCCTCCACAGCCCCTCCAGCTCTCCCCTGTTGTGTGTGGATATATTCTTTGAAGTCTATGAGGAGTCAGGTACCACCTGCTCAATAATTTATAATGTGTCTCCTGGATTTTCATCGAGACTGGCGCTTTTTTTGCCCTTCCAAAAATCTTAATCCACTCTTATAATTCTATCTCCTGCCCAAGCTCAGCTTGCCATGCAGATGCAAAGGACGGTAATGCTGTTCCTCCTCTAGTGATTAAGAGTTTATACAGCTGTGAGATGAGATGGGTCGGTGTTTGTGGCATCGTGCAGAGCACCTCAAAGAGTGTCCTACGTCTCAAAAACTCTGGTTTATGTTTATGTGTGTTAAAGTAGTGCAAGACCTGGGCTACTCTATACCATGAAGCAAAGATAGCTGGATCCCATTCAGCTATCTCCGCTTGAGTTTTAAGTTTGTCATGTTGCAAGACATTGGATATGGCGGAATCAGCCAGGGTGTAATACGCTCCTGGAGCGTGTGGCCTAATCTCCATGCCCAAGTCCGGGTTTTCCAGAACGGGGGTATTAGGTGATGCGAGAGTGGAGACAGGTGAGTCCTCCCTGATAAGGGCGTCCCACTTCTGGAAGACTTCTGCAATCATGAGATAGTGCCGAATGAGATTTGGGCGATTGTTAGCAGAGACCCAGGCCAGTGCTCCCGTATTACCTCTCTGAATAATCTCGTTGTCAATTTGTATCCATGCCTTATTACGTGAGCCCTGACTCCACTCCACCAATTTTTGAAGAGAGATGGCTGTCTGGTATTCCCTCAAAAGTGGGACTCCCGAAACAATCCGGTTAGAGTGCCTCAATGAGTGAGATAATTGAGTCTTCAGGAGCAAGATGAACGGGTAGAGATGAGGGGGGGAGGAAATAGGGATTTGATCATGATTGAGATTGAGTCAGGCTAGATGGAAAGCGGAATTAACACACCATTATATTTTGAAATGTTACTGAAAGGTCGATAAACCAAAATTACTCTTGTCTTGTGTGGAAAACTCACATATTCAATCACTTGAAGGCTGCAATGTTATTGTATTTGTATTTTTTGTTTTTATGTTTCTAACTGTTATTTAAGATGCTGTATGTAATAACATTCAAAAGTCAATAAAAAAAACTTTCATATAAAAGTGGGACTCCCAACCCTCCCCTTTCCCTGGGTAAGTAGATTGTGTGTTTTCTAATTCTAGGCCTTATCCCATTCCAGATGTAGGCCTCGATAGCTAACTGGATATGTTTTATGTAATGCGCAAGGGGTGCAAGTGGGACCGTCTGCAGCACGTAGAGTACTCTTGGTAGTACATTCATCTTAATTATCCCTGCTCGGCCCATCCACGAGATAGATTTTTTTTCCCAGTGAGCAAGGTCTTTGAGTATGTCATTTCTAATGTTTTTATAGTTAAGGTCGGAGATCTCAATCAGGCTAGATGAGATTATTATCCCCAGGTATTTGATATGATGGGGAGCCACTTTGATTGGGCAAGTAGATCTGAGGGTGTCAAACATCTCCAACTATTCTGTAATGTTTAGGATCTCAGACTTTTGGGGGTTAAGAAGGAAGTTTGAGACCTTGCCAAACGCAGAGAACTCAAGCAAGGCCTCCGCCAAAGAGCTCGCTGAATTCGACATAGTCAGCAATACGTCGTCAGCATACATAGAGAGTTTATGTTCAGTATTTCCTATGACGAAGCCCTTTACACTGGGATTTGCTCTAATCTTACCAGCCAAGACCTCAATAGTGAGGGCAAATAGGAGTGGTGAGGGGGGCACCACTGCCTAGTTCCGTTTTTGATCTGGAAGGTATTTGATAGTGTTCCATTGACTCTGACCCTGGCATTTGGTGCCGAGTATAGAGACATCGTCCGGTTTATAAAACCAGGTCCGAAGCCAAATTTCTCTAGTGTTTGCCGTATGAATAACCAACTTACCCAATCTAACGCCTTTTCGTCGTCTGTTGTTACCAAGGAAAGTGGGGCATTGGTTACCTGAGCATGAGTTATCATCTGTAAAAAGTTTAGGGTGTTGTCTCTGGCCTCTTGCGCAGGAATGAAGCCCACTTGGTCATTGGAAATCAGACCCGGGAGGTATTTATTCAGTTGATTGGCCATGATTCTAGCAAGAATCTTTACATCCAAATTCAGCAAAGATATGGGCCTGTAATTTTCAGGTTTATCTTGCGGCTTCCCAGGTTTAGGGATTACCGCTATGTAGACTTCTAGCATAGAGCTTGGCAAGATGGGGTTTTGGGCTAATGAGTTAAATAAACTTGCCATTTCAGATGCCAGGATTTCAGCATATACCTTATAATATTTAAGACCAAAGCCATCCAGCCCGGGACTTTTCCCTGATGTTAAGTCTTTGATTGCTTTTTTTAACTTCCTCTATAGATATAGGGGAGTCTAGAGCCTCCGTATCATCCTCTGTGAGCTTTGGCAGGTCAACACCGTCGAGATAACTCCGTACTTCTTCCGCGCTCTGAAGCGGTGAAGCACCCTCTCCGCTCTGGCTAGATTGTTGCAGATCATATAAAGATTCATAATACTTTTTGAAGATCTCTGCGATTGATGCCCCGTCTGCCTTGATTATTCCCCCTTCCTCTGTCATGTGGTGCACGTAGGCCTTTACTTTTTTTCTAGCAATAGCCCTGGCAAGTAATTTCCCCGCCCTATCACCCTGTTCAAAGTACATTTGCCTCATAATGAGGGCCTTTTTTTGGTGATCTTCATGCAGAAACTGCAGCAAGTCTAATCTGGCGGATGTCAAGTGCTTCAGTTTATCCTCATCCGCAGGATGAGTTTTGTGAAGCTGTTCCGCGCTTTCTACTCGGGTCAGAAGAGACCTATAGCGCTCCTTCCTCAGACTGTTCAGTTTCGCCTTTCGGCTGATTAGGAGGCTTCTGATGGTGCACTTTTGTGCTTCCCATATAGTGGAGTTCTCAATGTTTTCATTTGCGTTGAGGTGAAAAAATTCATCCAATGCCTTTCCGACCTCAGCACCAAACACCTGGTCATCTAACAAGGTGTTGTCTAGTTTCCACATGTACGGTGTAAGCGGAGTGTTAGGCCACTCCACTGTGCAACTGATTGGGGCATGGTCTGACCAAGTGATTGCATGTATATTACTGGTGATTGTAAGGCCAATTGTATCTGTGAATATATAGTCAATCCGTGAGTACTTTCTATGCGGATGTGAGAAAAAAGTGTAATTTCTGAGTGAAGGGTGATGCATGCGCCAAATATCGTGAACTGCCAGATCAGCCAAAGAGGCCGTCATTTGCTTCAGAATCTTATGGGGGGTGCTGGAAACACCATTGGAAGTATCAAGCGAGGGGTCAAGGGGTGCGTTGAAGTCACCCCCCAGGTACAGTACACCCCTCCGCATCTCTGATATCTTGTGTATGACCCCTGGGAGAAATAGGTGCTGGCATCGGTTGGGACAGTAGACATTGGCCAGTGTGATTGATCTGCCAAATAATGAACCTGTAAGCACAATGTATCTGCCCTCCGGGTCACTATACTGCTGCTGAAGCCTGAAAGGCATTTTAGCACTGAGTATTACCCCTACCCCATTTTTTTGTAGGGCCAGAGGCAAAATAGGCAATGGGATATTGATGATTGGACCACTTCGGCTCATGCGCCTTGGAAAAATGGGTCTCTTGTAAAAATATTATGTCTCCTCCCATTCTGTACAAATCTCTATGAACTATGGCCCTTTTGCTGGGACTATTCAAACCTTTTGCATTAATAGATATAATTTCAAATGAACGGGGCCTACTTTGGCTCCGCTGATGCTTCATGTTTTAATGTGTTGCCCAGGGGTGGGCCACCAAGCAGAGGGAATAAAGGATGAGAGGGAGAGTGGGGAAGAGAAAAAAAAAAAGGGGGGGTAGGTGAGTGAGAGAGAGAGAAGAGGAAATAGAAGGAAAAAGAGACCTTGTTTAGTGTGACAATTAAGAAGTAATGCTACTTACTGTCTACAAGTCGTATTATAACTCTATAATAAATATGACTAAATATGACTTCTCAGCAAATACAATCAAATCTCTAACAACTAAATGTAACAAATCTGGGGGGTGGATGGAGACTTCCGTTTGAGGGAGGAGCAAGCAAGGTGTTGCACGCTGTGTCTCTCCTGCTTTTCGCTCTGACCAACCACCCTCACCTTCAAGCGTCCCTTGGCCGTGGAAGTTATACCGGCCTGGGCACAGGATCCTGCGATCCATGAAGTGGAAGTTTCATACAGGCATCTACAACTATACCCAGGTAATTTATATAATTACCGCTAGATTTAGAGTTCTGCGGCCAAAGGGGTGCGTTAGCTACGCATGCTTTTTTTCTCCCGCATCTTTTAAATACCGCTGGTATTTAGAGTTCACAGAAGGGCTGCGTTAGGCTCCAAAAAGGGAGCGTATAGCATAATTTACCGCCACTGCAACTCTAAATACCAGCGGTGCTTACGGATGCGGCCAGCTTCAAAAACGTGCTTGTGCACGATTCCCCCATAGGAAACAATGAGGCCGTTTGAGCTGAAAAAAAACCTAACACCTGCAAAAAAGCAGCGTTCAGATCCTAACGCAGCCCCATTGTTTCCTATGGGAAAACACTTCACCTAACACCCTAACATGTACCCCGAGTCTAAACACCCCTAACCTTACACTTATTAACCCCTAATCTGCCGCCCCCGCTATCGCTGACCCCTGCAAAAATTTTTAACCCCTAATCTGCCGTTCCGTACACCGCCGCCACCTACGTTATCCCTATGTACCCCTAATCTGCTGCCCCTAACACCGCCGACCCCTATATTATATTTATTAACCCCTAATCTGCCGCCCCCAACATCGCCGCCACCTACCTACACTTATTAACCCCTAAACTGCCGACCGGACCTCACTGCTACTATAATAAAGTTATTAACCCCTAATCCGCCTCAATCCCGCCTCAATAACCCTATAATAAATATTATTAACCCCTAATCTGCCGTCCCTAACATCACCGACACCTAACTTCAAGTATTAACCCCTAATCTGCAGACCGGACCTCACCGCTACTCTATTAAATTTATTAACCCCTAAAGCTAAGTCTAACCCTAACACTAACACCCCCCTAAGTTAAATATAATTTTTATCTAACGAAATAAATCTTATTAAATAAATTATTCCTATTTAAAGCTAAATACTTACCTGTAAAATAAACCCTAATATAGCTACAATATAAATTATAATTATATTATAGCTATTTTAGGATTAATATTTTTTTTACAGGTAACTTTGTATTTATTTTAACCAGGTACAATAGCTATTAAATAGTTAATAACTATCAGCCAATTCCGATTGGCTGATAGGATTCTATCAGCCAATCAGATTCAAGTTCAATCAGATTGGCTGATCCAATCAGCCAATCAGATTGAGCTCGCATTCTATTGGCTGATCGGAACAGCCAATAGAATGCGAGCTCAATCTGATTGGCTGATTGGATCAGCCAATCGGATTGAACTTGAATCTGATTGGCTGATTCCATCAGCCAATCAGAATTTTCCTACCTTAATTCTGATTGGCTGATAGAATCCTATCAGCCAATCGGAATTCGAGGGACGCCATCTTGGATGACGTCATTTAAAGGAACCGTCATTTGGCGAGTAGGCATCGGTAGAAGAGGATGGATCCGCGTCAGCTGGAAGAAGATGGCTCCGGAAGAAAGAAGATTGAAGATGCCGCTTGATAGAAGACTTCAGCCCGATGATGGACCTCTTCAGCGCCCGCTTGGATCAAGACTTCAGCCCGATGATGGATCTCTTCAGCCCCCGCTTGGGCTTGGATGAAGACTTCGGAGGCTCCTCTGGACGGATCGGTGATACCTGGCGTGGTGAAGATAAGGTAGGGAGATCTTCAGGGGCTTAGTGTTAGGTTTATTTAAGGGGGGTTTGGGTTAGATTAGGGGTATGTGGGTGGTGGGTTGTAATGTTGGGGGGGGTATTGTATGTTTTTTTTACAGGCAAAAGAGCTGAATTCTTTGGGGCATGCCCCGCAAAAGGCCCTTTTAAGGGCTGGTAAGGTAAAAGAGCTTTTATATTTGTATTTTAGAATAGAGTAGGGCATTTTTTTATTTTGGGGGGCTTTGTTATTTTATTAGGGGGCTTAGAGTAGGTGTAATTAGCTTAAAATTGTTGTAATCTTTTTCTAATGTTTGTAAATTATTTTTTTATTTTTTGTAACTTAGTTCTTTTTTATTTTTTGTACTTTAGTTAGTTTATTTATTTGTATTTATTTGTAGGTATTTTATGTAATTAATTTATTTATAGTGTAGTGTTAGGTTTAATTGTAGATAATTGTAGGTATTTTATTTAATTAATTTATTGATAGTGTAGTGTTAGGTTTAATTGTAACTTAGGTAAGGATTTATTTTACAGGTAATTTTGTAATTATTTTAACTAGGTAGCTATTAAATAGTTATTAACTATTTAATAGCTATTGTACCTGGTTAAAATAAATACAAAGTTACCTGTAAAATAAATATTAATCCTAAAATAGCTACAATGTAATTATAATTTATATTGTAGCTATATTAGGGTTTATTTTACAGGTAAGTATTTAGCTTTAAATAGGAATAATTTATTTAATAAGATTTATTTCGTTAGATAAAAATTATATTTAACTTAGGGGGGTGTTAGTGTTAGACTTAGCTTTAGGGGTTAATAAATTTAATAGAGTAGCAGTGAGGTCCGGTCGGCAGATTAGGGGTTAATACTTGAAGTTAGGTGTCGGTGATGTTAGGGAGGGCAGATTAGGGGTTAATAGTATTTATTATAGGGTTATTGAGGCGGGAGTGAGGCGGATTAGGGGTTAATAACTTTATTATAGTAGCAGTGAGGTCCGGTCGGCAGATTAGGGGTTAATAAGTGTAGGTAGGTGGCGGCGGTGACGTTGGGGGCGGCAGATTAGGGGTTAATAAATATAGTATAGGGGTCGGCGGTGTTAGGGGCAGCAGATTAGGGGTACATAAGTATAACGTAGGTGGCGGCAGTGTGCGGTCGGCAGATTAAGGGTTAAAAAAATTTATTAGAGTGGCGGCGATGTGGGGGGGCCTCGGTTTAGGGGTGCATAGGTAGTTTATGGGTGTTAGTGTACTTTAGAGCACAGTAGTTAAGAGCTTTATGAACCGGCGTTAGCCCAGAAAGCTCTTAACTCCTGGCTTTTTGCTGCGGCTGGAGTCTTGTCGTTAGATTTCTAACGCTCACTTCAGCCAAGACTCTAAATACCAGCGTTAGAAAGATCCCATTGAAAAGATAGGATACGCAAATGGCGTAGGGGGATCTGCGGTATGGAAAAGTCGCGGCTGCAAAGTGAGCGTTAGACCCTTTCATGACTGACTCTAAATACCAGCGGGCGGCCAAAACCAGCGTTAGGAGCCCCTGACGCTGGTTTTGACGGCTAACGCCAAACTCTAAATCTAGGTGTAAGTTTCTTTAAAGGGATGTTTCACGTTACCTTTTACTGGTTTCATTAACCATAATAACTCGGATTTACTCAAATTAATTTTATACCCTGATACTAAACAAAAAAGATGCATAATTTTTAAAAGTTTCGGTAGATTAACTTCCAAATTATTTAGAAAGACCAGTAAATCATCTGCGTATAATGAGAGAATGAACTTATGCCCCAGAATAGAAATACCATCTAATTGATCTTGTAACATAACAGCCAGAGGTTCAAGTGAGATATTAAATAAGAGGGGGGATAGGGGACAGCCTTGCCTTGTGCCTCTATGAAGAGAGAAAAAATCTGTAGCTGCATTATTTATAATAATAGAGGAAACTGGGTTACTATAGATTAACTGAATAAAATTACTAAAATGACCATTAAACCCAAATTTTTCTATTGTCATGAACAAGTGACTCCAACTTATGTAATCAAATGCTTTCTCTGCATCTAATGTTAATATAGCAGCATCCAACATTTTTCCAGTCTTTCCTGATGAGTTATTCCAGAGATAGTCTAAAACAAGCATAGTCTTGCGAATGCTCTTTACTGGGTTTCTCCCCTGCATAAAACCTACTTGGTCCTCATGTATAATACCTTTAAGCACAGGTTGCAATCGACTAGCTACAATGGATGTTAATAGCTTATAGTCTGCGTTTAGTAATAATACAGGTCTATAAGACTCTACCTTCTCTGGATCCTTATTTTTCTTCAAAATAAGCGAAACATTGGATGCTGTAAAGTATCTAGAACATCTTGGTTGTGAGCTATAGTAGTTATTGAACAGGATACATAAAGTTGGAGTCACTTCCTCTTGCAGAATTCTATAGAACTCTATAGGTAGACAATCTGGTCCAGAGGCTTTATTGAGTCTGGCTTGTTTAATAGCCGTACTTATTTCTTGTAATGTAATTGGTAGATTTAACTCTTGTGCTTCCTCTATCGAGATTCTAGGGAGCTTTAACTTAGACCAAAATATATCTTTATCTACATAATTGGGGGGTTCTGCCTTATAAATTCCCTGAAAATAATTATAAAAAACTTTCTTTATTTCCCCTGTCTGCGTAAATCTGTTCCCATTCTGTCTAATAGCTGTAATCCAGTTGCTGTCTTTCGGTTTAGCAATTCTGGCCAAATATTTTGCAGCCCTACCAGTAAACCCTCTGTATAAGGCTTTTTGTTTTAACCCCTCTTGCATAGTCTTCTGTTTTAAGAAGATATCCCACTGAGTTTTAGCATCAATGTTTTTCTTCCAATTTCCATTGGATCTGGAGGCAATATATGCGTTATAACAGTTTCTCACTGTATTTGAAAGTTGTAACTCTATCTGCTTTGGGGTTTTTTTAAGTCTGCATAAGTAAGCCTTAATATGCCCTCTAAGTACAGCCTTTGAGGCTTCCCAGTAAATTTCTGTTTTCTCCATATAGCTCTCATTAAAGCTATGGTATTCTGCCCATTTGACCATTAAAAAATTCTGAAATTTGCTATTAGTTACTAAATATTTAGGGAAAAATAAACTATTATTACCTCCCTTCTTAAAAGCATTGCGGCCAAATTCCAGTGAGATAATAGCATGATCTGACAGGACAATATCTTTACTGTCAGTTGTCAGTATATTTATGAAAATCTTAGTAGTGCTCTCCAAATAATATATCAGCTTATGGTAGGGTTATAACACCATACAAATAATAATTTTCCTTAAAAATAGAAACCCTTAATCAACATGCATCTACCAGAAACCATACAATTAATATAAATACCTGAACTCTTTTATTTATTTAATATCCATGAACATTTTTGAAATATATTTGCATTACCAGAATATGATACAATATTATATGCATTAAAACTAACTATTAAGATATGCTATCCTTCTTATAAAACCCAGAAAAATGTATCTTTAAAACCAACCTTTCATTCAGAGCTGCATTTAAAATATTACAATGAGACTAAAATCTTTCGCTTTTAACACCCAAGCAATACGATTCTAAACAGTGCTTATAAACAATAGGATAATATATATTATACTATTTAACTGTAATTTCTCCTAATACAATATTAATTCATAATATCAGAACTTGCACAGATGAGTTACTTAGCCAATCAGATACAGATTTAAACAATATATAGGCTGTGACTACCAATTTAAAATACAATATACACTTCTGAATTATTATTATATATTTGCATAGATAAACAATTTAAGATTGGGATTAGTTTAACAATACATAGGCTATGAAATGCTAACTTGAAATATGCACTATTTTCTTAACTCTGCTGCATACAGCAATAGTAAATGTTTACTTTAAATGCTTGCATACACATGGGCAGGCTAAGAGCTATTCAAGGTTATGCAATACAATTTAAAAGCCAATTTGTTCTTTCCAATCTTCCAATTGTAATTTTACTGTAATGACTATGCGTATAATTTATCTTACCAAAAAAAAACCTTGTATACATTACCAAATAAACAGCAATCCAGTTTTCAATGTTTCTCAACAGATCCAATTTCACCTCAGAAATTCAAAATTGGGGATAATGCGTATGGCGTCCAATAGTAGGTGTGTGCTTTAATAATAACCACAGTAGTTATTCTTTCAGGAGTAGCCAACAACCTTTTTTATCAGTCTCTATGCTGGGGTTTAAATCATCTGATCTCACCCCTCCCCGTTTTTGATTATTATCAGTCATTGGTGAGTATTGGAAATGCCCACGGAAACCTTGTCTCGGATTGGTTCTTTGCAACTGAACATGGATTGGTTTATTTGGTAAGTGTGTTGTCAAGGAAAATGCATCCTTGCAACAACCAATCATCTCATGGCTGCAATTTCTCATCATAACACTAGGTGGCAGCAGACATACAAACAAAACAAATTCACCTTTACATTTCTAAAACATTTTTTTTTTGACAAGTTAATTATTCTCATAACATGGTTATTTAATCAGATCACACTCTTTGCATTAATCATATATAACCCCAATTATAGATGGTTAATATTAGGTTATTTTTTTTCTGATTATTCTGATACCAAATATGTTATATTATTAACATTTTATTATAATAAGGCAATTTAATACTGCTAATTATTAACTTAAAATGCATTACAATTTTATCAGTATCCTGGCATTTCTATAGAAATAACAGCCTATTTTTATATTTCCAATAGTTCTGCCTGCATTGTGTTCTAATATGAATATATCATATTTTATGTTTCTAATAAGTCCAGGATGTATGAACCTTCTTCATGCAGATCTGAAATGATATGTCTGAAAAATATAAACAATACAGAGGTTATTAAACATTTTTGACTGACTAAAACAGTTACCTCCCAAGCTTAGCAAATACCCATGTAATAATAGAGAATTAGACAATTTCCCAAATTTCTATATTTAATACATTCTGAGGCATGCATTCAAACAGAAAAAAAAAGATTATTTGCTGTATGTTCAGTAGGTTTTCAGAGTCACACCTTAGCATGTGTCTTTGAGATTCCAACAGTCTAATTTCCATCTCATCAAGCTTTAAAAAGGGATATTTCAGACACACCATCTATTACTCACCACATGGGGTCATTTTGCACCTAAATGTAACGCTGAAATCCTCATAAGATTTGTCACCTGAGTTGGATTCTTAGGTACATTGGGAAGGGTAAATAGATTTTATCTCACATTCTCAAGCAATCACACATATGGTTTCTGAAACTGTGGTTACATTTTAATTAAACCAAATGTTATATTGTTCTCACTTTAGCTAGGAATTTCTCTTTTAAAGTAATTTTTATTAGTTTCCTGTGTAATTGAAGAAGTGGGGGAGAACCAAACCTGTCTGAAGTCAGTTTGTCTGACAGAAATGAGTCCTTTCTGCTGACCAGTTCAGATCTGAATAAATATAATTGTATTGCATAGCCTTAAAATATATGATTAAAATATATATATTTATTTACCCCACATATACCTTGACATAAATCCCCCTTCCAATTTTAAATAGATGTAGGACACTTGTATTTAAATTGGCTTAAAGTCAATGGTATTTGGTGAGGATGTTGACTGTACACACTATAGACAGTCTTCTATGTAGATAGTCTGTCATTTTTGAGCCTTCATGCTCATCAGCTAGGCATCTTTAAACTACAGTATGTCTTTAGTGCATTTGGGGATATGACACTTCATTCTCCCTCTATGACTTGTAGTTGGGATCTGGGATGACATGCCCGCAATTGATTGATATGGACCCATTTATCTATGAAACTTTCATTTTTGGGGATCCTTATTTTATAGGCCATATTTTGTCAGTAATGACGAAAGGACCTTTCCATGAGGGAAGAAATTTATTTATCCCTAACCTGATCTCTTCCAAAGTTATAAAGATAAACTTTATCATTTATTTCATATTCCTTTTTGGATGTTTTGAGATCATAATAGGTTTTGGTGGCAGTTGCGGCTCTCTCTAAATTCCTTTGAGCAAATGCAAATGCATTTGTATATCTGACCATGGCATTACCATCCCCCTTTTCTGCAATGGTGCTCTATGCGTTGGTGCAGTGGGTTGGAACTGTGGACAGATTAAACACCCTTCACAGTAGGTTTGAACATCCTTCAACATGTGTGGCCAAAAAGCGTAATCACGCAATATTTCATACGTGAGTTTGGCACCACGATGACCAGATGTGGGAGCATCATGGGCATGTTGAAGCATTAGACCTCTGAACTTGGTGGGTACTACCCACTGCTGGATGCCAGTTTTGGAGGTTCTAATTAACAAACCATCCTGTAACTTGAATTGTGATCTAGATTTTATTAAGATTCTAAGATCTTCTTTGCCAATACAATCATCTTTTGAGATGGGGTTGCTTTCAGGATCTTCTATGTGTTTATAGAAGATGCCTACAATGGGGTATATTCTTTTTGACTAGTGATCAGGTCCTCACTAGGAGAATCCTGACTCCATTGTACCAAGTTAGGCTCACTCTGTTGTTTTGCTTGGTTTCTGGTAATGGCTTCCACCTGAATTGCACCCATTAAGTGGTCAATATTAAGGAGTTCTCCAGTTATGGCTCCTTGTTTGGCTAATGAATCCGCAAGGTCATTGCCTTCCTTATCCGGACCTAGAACTCTGGAATGACCCTTGGTCTTTTTCCAGTGTATGGTTAAATCATTGGATACCACCAGATTATCAATCTCGCAGAACAACTTGCCATGCTTGACTGGTTTGTTATTGCTTTTCTGCATGCCATTCCTTTTCCAAGTTGGCAGGTATTCAATAAAACTGTTGCGCACATAATTTGAGTCAGTTATGATCACATATTCATGAATACCATGTTCAATAGCCATTTCAATGGTTTTGAAAACAGCAGTTAGTTCTGCAACTTGACTGGATCTTGGTCCAATGTTGAAACCTATAGATATATTTGGGAATCCGTTTGCCCCAGTTATACCAATGCCAGCGACTAATCTGCGCTCATTATCAATGGTGGCATGGTAAGAACAACCATCAACATACACCCAAGGTAATGTTTGGCAATTTTCCTCATTGTACATTTTATATGGGGAAAGCAATTGTTCCTCCAGAAAATCATCTTCTGATAATTCTTCCCCAGGATCTCTAGCAGTACAGTCGTGGAGCTCAGCAAGCCCTTGTGCGACTGGATTCTTTTTATTCTGTTTGTAGCGAATCTCTAATGGCCAGCCTTGTAAGGAAAGAGTCCACGCTGTTATGCGGCTATTTGGCGAATTCCCATCTCTTATTCTTTCACTTTGCAAATATAGCAAAGGCTGGTGGGCCGTTTCTACAACAATTTTCTCGCCCTGTATATAGCTGCGGAAATTTTGTAGAGCCCATACAGTAGATAAGAGGGCTTTTTCACAATCGTTAAACTTTATTTCTACTGGGGATAGATTTTTGCTCGCATAAGCAATGGCTTTGTTCAAATTATCATGCTTTTGGTATAAAACAGCACTCATGCTTATATCTGTGTAACCTGTCTCTAAGAAGAAAGGTTTACCACCTTCAGGGTACGCTAAGCAAGGTGCTTGAGTGAGTTTTCTCTTCAGCTCTCTGATGGCTGTCTCTTGAGACTCACTCCAGTGCCATTTCACATCTTTCTTTAGAAGAAGTAGTAGTGTTTTGGCTAATTCTGCATAATTATCAATGAATTTGCGAAAATAATTTGTCATACCCAGGAATGATCTCAATTCCTTTAAGTTAGTTGGGTTTTTAGAATTCACTATAGCTTCCACCTTTTTCTTCTGGGGATTTAATCCTTCAGAGGTAACTTCATGTCCCAAGAAGTTTACACGAGTGCGGCACCATTGAGCTTTTTGTAGGGATAATTTGACACCTGCCCTTTTAAGTTGGCTGAGGACGTGTTTAAGCTCTGCGACATGTTTTTCAAAGTCTGTGCTTTTGATTAAAACATCATCAACATAAGATAAGGTCCCCCTTTAAAGTGCATTAGGCATAGCCTTATGCATGAATACAGCAAATTCATGTCCAGAATTTATGTATCCAAAAGGAAGTCTTTGAAATGCATATTGGACCTTTTGGAAGGAGAATGCTAGCTTATATTGATCCTCTTCATGTACCTTTATGGTCCAATATCCCTGTGCACAATCAATGGCAGTGAATATGTTGGATCCCTGCATTTGTGCTAGGCACTGGTCAATGTATGGTACAGGCCAGCCAGACATGTATACTCGTTTGTTTAGTTGTCTTAAGTCAGCACACAAACGCCATTGTCCATTGGGCTTAAGGACACCTAGAATAGGATTATTATAAGAGCTGTGCACCTGTCGGATAATACCTCTTTCTTCCAAATTCCTTATGATCTCTGCAAGAGAATCATATGAGGCTAAGGGAAGTCTGTATTGTTTGACAAATACAGGTGGTGCATCGGGATCTGTTTGTATCCTTGCAATGTGCAAGTCTGTACTACCACAGTCATAAGAATCCTTAGCAAAAATATCCTTGTACTCCATCAGGAGTTCTCGCAGCTGTTGGCATTCATCATCGCTGGAACAGCCATTAGCTAAGGATATTTGCTCTTCGACTATTTGCTGAAATCCTGGAAAGACTTCAGGCTGTCCTATTTCATAGGCTTCTTCCAACCTAGAGGTGAGATCCCCTTGGTTATAGTTTACATTGCTCCCATGACTCTGGGTATTGGGGTAATCTTGCTGTTTGATTGGCTGATCAAACACTAGAGAGGCTTCCTCAATTTTACAGATGCCTTCCTCTGAGCTGAAGGGATAAATAGACTGAATATTAAATAGACCCTCGGGCATAGATGCAAAGGATTGTTCTATTAATTGTTCTTCAGTTAAGTATCCTTCAGGTATTAGCCCAATTACATTATTCTGGAATCCAAAAGTGTAATAACTTGATTCCAGTGCATATCCTATGGTAGTTCCCTTGGATAATGTTATATCCTGTGGGGTCATGTTATGCACAACAATATGTATTGGAACAGTTCCAATATTCACCATAGGAGTGTAGGTTACTGTGACACCCAGATTTTGTATTCTATGGGATAGGCAAATCAGTGTTTCAGAAGTTTTTAATTTCTGACCTCTCTTTACCTGTAAGGGTAAAAGGAATTTATCAGCCCCAGCAGGAATTATAACATAGCTAGATACCTGCATATTCACAGCATATGGCAATTGCTGATTTGATTTCAGGGCTGCATTTTCATCCTGAAATACTTCAGGGTCCCCCTTTAACCTGCTCCAGAGGCAAGAGTTAATCAAATCTATTTGTATGGCATATCTATGTAAGATATCATTGCCAATGTATATTTGATTATGGGGAGTATTTAAAACTAAAAACAGGTGCTTCACTGACTTATTACCAATAGAGATAGATAATAAGCACTTAGCTGTGATGTTATAGCTTTCAGACCAGTCATCCAGGCCGTTGACATAGTGGTCTTGGGGAGAAAGATATTTAATCACTTTAGGTTCAGCTATTTGCGCTAATAAACCTTCGCTTATATAGCTAGCTTTCTGTTTTAAGTTTATTTTAGCATACTTGGTTTTACGAAGGTCATGTACTTGTATAGGGACAAATAGATCCTCTTTAACTCTCCCAATCCCTGTGAGGTATTGAGCGTGGCCTCCCCCCTTAGGGATTTTGTGATCCCCCTTGTGGAGTGATATGGTTAATACATCGCCATCTAGGGAAATATTTGCTATCTTTCCAGGCAATATTTTAAAAGTATTACCATCAGAGCCACTAAAAGGAGTCTGATCATCTATTTGTAGAATAGTGATTTCAGGTACAGAGTTATTCCTGAAATGAATCTCCACAGCATCTGGTTTCTCTTCCACCACGTGACAGCTATGTCGGGTGCAAGATATACCAGATTTTTCATAATTGATAGGCCGTTTAACTTGTGACCAAATTACATTATTTATGCAATCAATTATGGTGCTTAATCGCTTCAGGAGATCACTACCAATAATTAAACGATCAGTTGGCAGATCCACTATAATGACAGGGTGTCTTATGACCCTGTTCCCCAATTTAAATTTTAACCAGGCAGTACCGTAAACTTTTAGGGAGTCACCCCCAACACCTATTAGAGAACCGTCAAATTCTTTTATTTTAGGTTTGTGGGGTGTCAGCTCATTTAGCTGTGTGTAGTACCTGTGGGATAAGATAGTTGCCTGGGAACCGGTGTCAATTAATCCCATGATAGGGTTGGAGAATCTTGCTGCTCAACTAATACATAATACCTTCCTGCAGTTTCTACCATTTCACACATAAAGTTGGCGTTATCATACATTTGTGGGCTTCGCCACGTGTTACCTGAGTTTGCCATGCTTTCTGATGCAGAAGAAGCTTCATACCTACCGGTCTCCTCTATGACAGGTTCGGCTGGATTCTTGTGTACTGCATCTGTGGAAATAAGATTAAGAGAGTGCTGCAAAGGAAAGGATTTGTTAATTTTTCCCGGATGAGGTTGCTTGTCATCACGGCTAAATCGTCCGTTTTCGGTCTGTGGGGAGAGAACGTGATTAGTATCACTGATATTTATTATTACATTTTGTATATCTCTCCCCTCCCCTTCAGGTGATACTGCAGTATTTATAACTGTGCCTGTGGTCCACTGCTGACCACTGGCTGCACCCCTAAAAAAGTATTGTTCGGTTGCTGAGCCGTAGAAAGTTGACTCATATTAGCAAATTGTTCGCTCAACCGATTTAACTGGGTAAACAGAATATCTACCTGATTGTACAAGTTACCTCTACCCCTGGGCCTATCTCTTGGTGCCCCATGATAATGATTCCTGGACCATTGGATTCCCTCAGAATCAGGGCCGCTATTTCTATTCTGGCGTGGTTGCCCCTGGGGTTCAGCTTGCTCAGTATTAGTACTTTGGGGAGCATTATATACCTGGGGTGTCTGGTTACCCTGAGAATATCTTCGCCGTCTATTGTATCTACCCTTGCGCGGATACCAATTATTTGGTGAGTATTCTCTTTGTGAGTAATTATTCACCTGATTATGTCCCCCACTTTGGTTATAGTCTCCCTGCGCCTCAACCTGTGTAGGGGAGGGGGCAGATTTAAACCTCTGTGGAGATGGCCTGTTTTGACTGGCCACCTCTGCATAAGTTCTCTTTTTAGACTCCAAATTGAGGGGGTTAGGTGACACCCTAGTTTCTGCTACAATTTTGGGTTTTGACTCCTTTTTCACCCCCTGTTCACTGGATTGCTGAATAGAGTATAATTTTGTACTCTCTTTGATCAGCCATTCCAATGAGCAGTCCTCATCAAAATCTCTAGCTAAGTTAATTTTGATGGGTGTAGGCAATGCTTCAAAAAATAAATTTACAAATTCTGAGCCATCAAATCTGGGATTATCTTCAGCCATACTGTACGCATTTTTCAATACAGAAAGGAATTCGATTGGACTCTGATTCGCACGACACTTTAAACCATATACCGCTATTTTCGCGGCAGTTTTAGTGCGATATTGCCCGAATTTTTTTCTGCATTGTCGTTTTATCCCATTCCAGGAATGAATATTCATATCCTTTAGTGAAGCAAAGAATTTGTGATGCTTACTGTCAAATACCCAGGGCAGAAATTAAATTTTCAATTTCTCACTTGTAACATTCATTATAGCTAACGCATGTTCAAAAGCCTGTAAATGATCAATTACAGATGTTGTTCCCTTATTGGAGAATATAGGTACTGCACGTTGTACGAAGGTGATTATTTTATGGGAATCATATACTTTATTAGAATTATTTTGGAATTCTCTGTTAGAGTTTCCCTCCCCCGCACCAGCTGTGTTACAGCAGTCCTCTGGATTTACATCATGAGGTGACTGCCTATTTGGGAAATCTATTTCTGACCCATTAGGGGTCATTTCTCTATACTGTTCCATATATTTCTGTACCTCGTCCCTGACGCGTTCGCTAAAGGAGTTAGCATTATCTGCATTATTCTCACTGTTAATATAAGGGTATTCATTATGGCGATATTACCTTTTTAAATCGCTTAATTCTCTCTGGCTTTGTGCAAGCTGTTTATTTAAATCTTGTATCTGTGCGAGTAAGTCTATATTATGCTTATCTAAGGCGGTTAGGTTTTGGGCAAATTCATCCATTTTATTTTTGGCTATTTTTAAATCCTATTCGCGTCTGCGTGAGGAACGAATACTATTTTCTAGCTCCTGTATTTGCAATCGTTTGTCTATGACGCAAAACGACATTTCGTCAATAATGCATATTAAAAGGGGCCAAGATTTTAGTATTAGTTCCTCTCGCTTTTTGGGAGTTTTGCATTGATTAATCATTAATAATTCTTGGAAGAATTCATTCTCTTCATTCCACATATTATTATTAATGGTAATATTTTTAGCTCTAGTTTCAAGCATATCCATAAAATCATTTAATTCACCCACAATATTAAACTTCCCTTTAATGTAACTTAAGATATCTTTCTTAAGGACCTGACCTTTAGTAATAGGTATGGTAATGGGACCATTTTCATCGCTATGTATAGAATTAAATGAATCACTTCTGGCTACAGACATTATTATATTGGTTTAGTATTCAGTTAAATTAAAACGCTAATACAATTTTTGCCAATAAAAAGAGAGAAAAAAAATGTATATAAAAAAAAATAGTATTAATTTTGAAATATGAAAAATTAATATTTCGAAATATGAAAAATGAATACTTTTGATTAACTTTGAAAATATGAAAAATTAATATTTTTGATTAATTTTGAAATATGAAAAATTTATATTTTTATTAATCTTTCAAAAATTAATCTTTAATAATATTTCAAGATATTAATATCAATCTCGAAATATGAAAATTAATATTTCAACTTTTCAAAAATTATATCTTCAAAATATTAATATCGAAATATGATTTTTTTTCTCTCTTTTATAATAATTTCTATTTACTACAGTATATTATATCAAAAATTATGAATATTAATAAATCTTATGCAATGTGCCTCCATATATTATGTCAGTATATTGATGAAAATCTTAGTAGTGCTCTCCAAATAATATATCAGCTTATGGTAGGGTTATAACACCATACAAATAATAATTTTCCTTAAAAATAAAAACCCTTAATCAACATGCATCTACTAGAAACCATACAATTAATATAAATACCTGAACTCTTTTATTTAGTTAATATCCATGAACATTTTTGAAATATATTTGCATTACCAGAATATGATACAATATTATATGCGTTAAAACCAACTATTAAGATATGCTATCCTTCTTATAAAACCCAGAAAAATGTATCTTTAAAACCAACCTTTCATTCAGAGCTGCATTTAAAATATTACAATGAGACTAAAATCTTTCGCTTTTAACACCCAAGCAATACGATTCTAAACAGTGCTTATAAACAATAGGATAATATATATTATGCTATTTAACTGTAATTTCTCCTAATACAATATTAATTCACAATATCAGAACTTGCACAGATGAGTTACTTAGCCAATCAGATACAGATTTAAACAATATATAGGCTGTGACTACCAATTTAAAATACAATATACACTTCTGAATTATTATTATATATTTGCATAGATAAACAATTTAAGATTGGGATTAGTTTAACAATACATAGGCTATGAAATGCTAACTTGAAATATGCACTATTTTCTTAACTCTGCTACATACAGCAATAGTAAATGTTTACTTTAAATGCTTGCATACAAATAGGCAGGCTAAGAGCTATTCAAGGTTATGCAATACAATTTAAAAGCCAATTTGTTCTTTCCAATCTTCCAATTGTAATTTTACTGTAATGACTATGCATATAATTTATCTTACCAAAAAAAACCCTTGTATACATTACCAAATAAACAGCAATCCAGTTTTCAATGTTTCTCAACAGATCCAATTTCACCTCAGAAATTCAAAATTGGGGATAATGCGTATGGAGTCCAATAGTAGGTGTGTGCTTTAATAATAACCACAGCAGTTATTCTTTCAGGAGTAGCCAACAACCTTTTTTATCAGTCTCTATGCTGGGGTTAAAATCATCTGATCTCACCCTCCCCGTTTTTGATTATTATCAGTCATTGGTGAGTATTGGAAACGCCCACGGAAACCTTGTCTCGGATTGGTTCTTTGCAACTGAACATGGATTGGTGTATTTGGTAAGTGTGTTGTCAAGGAAAATGCATCCTTGCAACAACCAATCATCTCATGGCTGCAATTTCACATCATAACACTAGGTGGCAGCAGACATACAAACAAAACAAATTCACCTTTACATTTCTAAAACATTTTTTTTTTTGACAAGTTAATTATTCTCATAACATGGTTATTTAATCAGATCACACTCTTTGCATTAATCATATATAACCCCAATTATAGATGGTTAATATTAGGTTATTTTTTTTCTGATTATTCTGATACCAAATATGTTATATTATTAACATTTTATTATATTAAGGCAATTTAATACTGCTAATTATTAGCTTAAAATGCATTACAATTTTATCAGTATCCTGGCATTTCTATAGAAATAACAGCCTATTTTTATATTTCCAATAGTTCTGCCTGCATTGTGTTCTAATATGAATATATCATATTTTATGTTTCTAATAAGTCCAGGATGTATGAACCTTCTTCATGCAGATCTGAAATTATATGTCTGAAAAATATAAACAATACAGAGGTTATTAAACATTTTTGACTGACTAAAACAGTTACCTCCCAAGCTTAGCAAATAGCCATGTAATAATAGAGAATTAGACAATTTCCCAAATTTCTATATTTAATACATTGTGAGGCATGAATTCAAACAGAAAAAAAATTATTATTTGCTGTATGTTCAGTAGGTTTTCAGAGTCACACCTTAGCATGTGTCTTTGAGATTCCAACAGTCTAATTTCCATCTCATCAAGCTTTAAAAAGGGATATTTCAGACACACCGTCTATTACTCACCACATGGGGTCATTTTGCACCTAAATGTAACGCTGAAATCCTCATAAGATTTGTCACCTGAGTTAGATTCTTAGGTACATTGGGAAGGGTTAATAGATTTTATCTCACATTCCCAAGCAATCACACATATGGTTTCTGAAACTGTGGTTACATTTTAATTAAACCAAATGTTCTATTGTTCTCACTTTAGCTAGGAATTTCTCTTTTAAAGTAATTTTTATTAGTTTCCTGTGTAATTGAAGAAGTGGGGGAGAACCAAACCTGTCTGAAGTCAGTTTGTCTGACAGAAATGAGTCCTTTCTGCTGACCAGTTCAGATCTGAATAAATATAATTGTATTGCATAGCCTTAAAATATATGATTAAAATATATATATTTATTTACCCCACATATACCTTGACACAGTCTTACACTCAAGCCCCATCAGTACCTCTGCTATTAAAAATATGTCTATTCTGGATACACTTTGATGGCTTGACGACCCGGATTTTTCAAAAATTATGTGGTCAACTTGGGGTCAGAGATATCTGGATGGTTCAGCACCCAGACACTAAGGCATACACGTGTGTGTCGTCAAGCCATCAAAGTCTATCCAGAATAGACATATTTTTAATAGCAGAGGTACTGATGGGGCTTGAGTGTAAGACTGACAGTAAAGATATTGTCCTGTCAGATCATGCTATTATCTCACTGGAATTTGGCCGCAATGCTTTTAAGAAGGGAGGTAATAATAGTTTATTCTTCCCTAAATATTTAGTAACTAATAGCAAATTTCAGAATTTTTTAATGGTCAAATGGGCAGAATACCATAGCTTTAATGAGAGCTATATGGAGAAAACAGAAATTTACTGGGAAGCCGCAAAGGCTGTACTTAGAGGGTATATTAAGGCTTACTTATGCAGACTTAAAAAAAAAAAAAAAAAAGCAGATAGAGTTACAACTTTCAAGTACAGTGAGAAACTGTTATAACGCATATATTGCCTCCAGATCCAATGGAAATTGGAAGAAATACATTGATGCTAAAACTCAGTGGGATATCTTTTTAAAACAGAAGGCTATGCAAGAGGGGTTAAAACAAAAAGCCTTATACAGAGGGTTTACTGGTAGGGCTGCAAAATATTTGGCCAGAATTTCTAAACCGAAAGACAGCAACCGGATTACAGCTATTAGACAGAATGGGAACAGATTTACGCAGACAGGGGAAATAAAGAAAGTTTTTTATAATTATTTTCAGAGAATTTATAAGGCAGAACCCCCCAATTATGTAGATAGAGATATATTTTGGTCTAAGTTAAAGCTCCCTAGAATCTCGATAGAGGAAGCACAAGAGTTAAATCTACCAATTACATTACAAGAAATAAGTACGGCTATTAAACAAGCCAGACTCAATAAAGCCTCTGGACCAGATTGTCTACCTATAGAGTTCTATAGAATTCTGCAAGAGGAAGTGACTCCAACTTTATGTATCCTGTTCAATAACTACTATAGCTCACAACCAAGATGTTCTAGATACTTTACAGCATCCAATGTTTCGCTTATTTTGAAGAAAAATAAGGATCCAAAGAAGGTAGAGTCTTATGGACCTATATCATTACTAAACGCAGACTATAAGCTATTAACATCCATTGTAGCTAGTCGATTGCAACCTGTGCTTAAAGGTATTATACATGAGAACCAAGTAGGTTTTATGCAGGGGAGAAACCCAGTAAAGAGCATTCGCAAGACTATGCTTGTTTTAGACTATCTCTGGAATAACTCATCAGGAGAGACTGGAAAAATGTTGGATGCTGCTATATTAACATTAGATGCAGATAAAGCATTCGATTACATAAGTTGGAGTCACTTGTTCATGACAATAGAAAAATTTGGGTTTAATGGTCATTTTAGTAATTTTATTCAGTTAATCTATAGTAACCCAGTTTCCTCTATTATTATAAATAACGCAGCTACAGATTTTTTTCTCTCTTCATAGAGGCACAAGGCAAGGCTGTCCCCTACCCCCCCCCCTCTTATTTAATATCTCACTTGAACCTCTGGCTATTATGTTACGAGATCAATTAGATGGTATTTCTATTCTGGGGCATAAGTTCATTCTCTCATTATACGCAGATGATTTACTGGTCTTTCTAAATAATTTGGAAGTTAATCTACCAAAACTTTTAAAAATTATGCATCTTTTTGGTTTAGTATCGGGATATAAAATTAATTTGAGTAAATCCGAGTTATTATGGATAATGAAACCAGTAAAAGGTAATGTGAAACATCCCTTTAAAGAAACTAAGGCCTAGATTTGGAGTTTGGCGGTAGCCGTGAAAACCAGCGTTAGAGGCTCCTAACGCTGGTTTTAGGCTACCTTCGGTATTTGGAGTCACTCAAAATAGGGTCTAACGCTCACTTTTCAGCCGCGACTTTTCCATACCGCAGATCCCCTTACGTAAATTGCGTATCCTATCTTTTCAATGGGATTTTTCTAACTCCGGTATTTAGAGTCGTGTCTGAAGTGAGCGTTAGAAATCTAACGACAAAACTCCAGCCGCAGAAAAAAGTCAGTAGTTAAGAGCTTTCTGGGCTAACGCCGGTTCATAAAGCTCTTAACTACTGTACTCTAAAGTACACTAACACCCATAAACTACCTATGTACCCCTAAACCGAGGTCCCCCCACATCGTCGCAACTCGATTAAATTTTTTTAACCCCTAATCTGCCGACCGCCACCTACGTTATCCTTATGTACCCCTAACCTGCTGCCCGTAACACCGCCGACCCCTATATTATATTTATTAACCCCTAATCTGCCCCCCACAACGTCGCCGCCAGCTACCTACACTTATTAACCCCTAATCTGCCGTCCGCACGCCGCCGCCAGCTACATTATCCCTATGTACCCCTAATCTGCTGCCCTAACATTGCCGACCCCTATATTATATTTATTAACCCCTAACCTGCCCCCCACAACGTCACCGCCACCTACCTACAATAATTAACCCCTAATCTGCCGACCGCAAAGAGCCGCCAGCTACATTATAGCTATGTACCCCTAATCTGCTGCCCCTAACACCGCCGACCCCTATATTATATTTATTAACCCCTAACCTGCCCTCCCTAACATCGCCGACACCTAACTTCAACTATTAACCCCTAATCTGCCGACCGAATCTCGCCGCTATTCTAATAAATGTATTAACCCCTAAAGCTAAGTCTAACCCTAACACTAACACCCCCCCTAAATTAAATATAATTTACATCTAACGAAATTAATTAACTCTTATTAAATAAATTATTCCTATTTAAAGCTAAATACTTACCTGTAAAATAAACCCTAATATAGCTACAATATAAATTATAATTATATTATAGCTATTTTAGGATTAATATTTATTTTACAGGTAACTTTGTATTTATTTTAACCAGGTACAATAGCTATTAAATAGTTAAGAACTATTTAATAGCTAAAATAGTTAAAATAACTACAAATTTACCTGTAAAATAAATCCTAACCTAAGTTACAATTAAACCTAACACTACACTATCAATAAATTAATTAAATTAAATACCTACAATTACCTACAATTAAACCTAACACTACACTATCAATAAATAAATTAAATACAATACCTACAAATAACTACAATGAAATAAACTAACTAAAGTACAAAAAATAAAAAAGAACACTAAGCCCCTGAAGATCATCCTACCTTGTCTTCACCATACCAGGTTCACCGATCCGTCCTGGCTCCGATATCTTCATCCAACCCAAGAGGGGGCTAGACATCCATCATCCGATGGCTGAAGAAGTCCAGAAGAGGGTCCAAAGTCTTCATCCTATCCGGGAAGAAGAGTAGATCCGGACCGGCAACCATCTTCTTCCAAGCGGCATCTTCTATCTTCATCCGATGAGGACCGGCTCCATCCTGAAGACCTCCACCGCGGACCCATCTTCATCCGGCGACGTCCAACTGAAGAATGACGGTTCCTTTAAGGGATGTCATCCAAGATGGCGTCCCTCGAATTCCGATTGGCTGATAGGATTCTATCAGCCAATCGGAATTAAGGTAGGAATATTCTGATTGGCTGATGGAATCAGCCAATCAGAATCAAGTTCAATCCGATTGGCTGATTGGATCAGCCAATCGGATTGAACTTGATTCTGATTGGCTGATGGAATCAGCCAATCAGAATATTCCTACCTTAATTCCGATTGGCTGATAGAATCCTATCAGCCAATCGGATTTCGAGGGACGCCATCTTGGATGACGTCATTTAAAGGAACCGTCATTCGTCGTTCAGTCGTCGGCCAGGATGGATGTTCCGCGTCGGAGGTCTTCAGGATCCTGCCGCTCCGCTCCGGATGGATGATGATAGAAGATCCCGCTTGGATGAAGACTTCAATCGGATGGAGGACCTCTTCTTGCTCCGCTTGGATCAAGACTTCGGACCCTCTTCTGGACCGATCGCTGAACCCGGTGAGGTGAAGACAAGGTAGGGAGATCTTCAGGGGCTTAGTGTTAGGTTTATTTAAGGGGGGTTTGGGTTAGATTAGGGGTATGTGGGTGGTGGGTTGTAATGTTGGGGGAGGGGTATTGTATGTTTTTTTTTACAGGCAAAAGAGCTGAACTTCTTGGGGCATGCCCCGCAAAGGGCCCTGTTCAGGGCTGGTAAGGTAAAAGAGCTTTGAACTTTAGTAATCTAGAATAGGGTAGGGCATTTTTTTATTTTGGGGGGCTTTGTTATTTTATTAGGGGGCTTAGAGTAGGTGTAATTAGTTTAAAATTGTTGTAATATTTTTCTTATGTTTGTAAATATTTTTTTATTTTTTTGTAACTTAGTTCTTTTTTATTTTTTGTATTTTAGTTAGTTTATTTCATTGTAGTTATTTGTAGGTATTGTATTTAATTTATTTATTGATAGTGTAGTGTTAGGTTTAATTGTAGGTAATTGTAGGTATTTTATTTAATTAATTTATTGATAGTGTAGTGTTAGGTTTAATTGTAACTTAGGTTAGGATTTATTTTACAGGTAAATTTGTAATTATTTTAACTATTTTAGCTATTAAATAGTTCTTAACTATTTAATAGCTATTGTACCTGGTTAAAATAAATACAAAGTTACCTGTAAAATAAATATTAATCCTAAAATAGCTATAATATAATTATAATTTATATTGTAGCTATATTAGGATTTATTTTACAGGTAAGTATTTAGCTTTAAATAGGAATAATTTATTTAATAAGAGTTAATTAATTTCGTTAGATTAAAATTATATTTAATTTAGGGGGGTGTTAGTGTTAGGGTTAGACTTAGCTTTAAGGGTTAATACATTTATTAGAATAGCGGTGAGCTCCAGTCGGCAGATTAGGGGTTAATAATTGAAGTTAGGTGTCGGCGATGTTAGGGAGGGCAGATTAGGGGTTAATACTATTTATTATAGGGTTAGTGAGGCGGATTAGGGGTTAATAACTTTATTATAGTAGCGCTCAGGTCCGGTCGGCAGATTAGGGGTTAATAAGTGTAGGCAGGTGGAGGCGACGTTGTGGGGGGCAGATTAGGGGTTAATAAATATAATATAGGGGTCGGCGATGTTTGGGCAGCAGATTAGGGGTACATAGGGATAATGTAAGTAGCGGCGGTTTACGGAGCGGCAGATTAGGGGTTAATAATAATATGCAGGGGTCAGCGATAGCGGGGGCGGCAGATTAGGGGTTAATAAGTGTAAGGTTAGGGGTGTTTAGACTCGGGGTACATGTTAGAGTGTTAGGTGCAGACGTAGGAAGTGTTTCCGCATAGCAAACAATGGGGCTGCGTTAGGAGCTGAACGCAGCTTTTTTGCAGGTGTTAGGTTTTTTTTCAGCTCAAACAGCCCCATTGTTTCCTATGGGGGAATCGTGCATGAGCACGTTTTTGAGGCTGGCCGCTTGCGTAAGCAACTCTGGTATCGAGAGTTGAAGCTGCGTTAAATATGCTCTACGCTCCTTTTTTGGAGCCTAACGCAGCCTTTATGTGGACTCTCAATACCAGAGTTATTTTTATGGTGCGGCCAGAAAAAAGCCAGCGTTAGCTTTTCGGGTCGTTACCGACAAAACTCAAAATCTAGCCGTAATTATATAAATTATCTGGGTATAGTTCTAAGTAATAACCCGTCAGAATGGTATGACCTGAATTTTCCAATCTGTCTGAAGGAAATCCAGAAACATCTAGATAATAAGACTAACCTCCCGATTTCACTTATACCACGTATCATGTTAATTAAGACAATATTATTTCCCAAATTGCTGTATCTGCTACAGAATATTCCTGTATTGATTAAAAATAGTGATATCTCGAAATTTAATCAAATGTGCTCTAAGTTTATTTGGAAAGGAGGGAAACCACGGATTGCGTTAATCAGGTTAATGAATGTCAACTTGGCAGCAGGGTTATCATTTCCCAACATCAAATATAATTGGGTCGCATTACTTAAATATGCTATTGACTGGATCACCGAAAAAGAATATATCACTCTATATCAATGTGAATCCAGTATTATCGCTCCATTTGACCTGAATGCTATTTTACATTGTCCAATTAGGAAATTGCCCTGCAATGTTAACAACCTAATAACGTTCAAGAATATCATCAGGACATGGCAAAAATACTGCGTTAAAATCCAGGTCAATCCAGATGCGACAGAATTTCTAACAATGCAGGGGAATCCGGAATTTCAACCTGGGTATGATACTCAAGTTTTCCAGGGTTGGCGGGAGAGAGGCTTAAAATATGTTAAACAGTTGTTGTTAACATCTGATACACCTGACTCATTTAACGCTATTAGGTGTAAGTATGGAATACAGAATAAGGATTTTTTCGCTTATTTACAGATCCGACACTATTTAACTCATATCCAAAAAGAATTTAAACCTAATTGGAATACGGGTCCACTAGCAGTTGGGATAAAAATATACCTAGCAGGAAGATTCTCAATATCAACCTTCTATAATATCTTGAACACTAATATTAAAATTAGACAAATTAAATATATACAGTTGATATGGTTAAGATACTTCCCAGAGATAGGTATTGCAGATATACAGGAAAGCCTTAAAATAATTAATGATACCTGGGTTCCCACATCATGGCATGAATCACACTTAAAATTACTATATAATGTATATATCACCCCGGGTAAAATGTCGGCTTGGTATAAAAAAGTTTATTTGTGCACAAGATGCAGTAAAGAGAGTGCAGATATACTGCATTGCTTATGGCTTTGCCCCAAGATCAGACAATTTTGGAATAAAATAAGCTATTGGATTAAGCGGGTAGTAGATCTATAATGAATATAGGCCCTCAAGACATTGTGTTCTTAATGAGTTTGTACTCCTTAAATCCTGCAACATATCTAACTAACACACTACTGATACTAGCCCGTAATACCATATTGAAAAATTGGAAAGCGGCACATGCGCCAAAATTTACAGAATTCAAGAAAGCAGTCATTATGCAAAAACCAATGGAACAGTACAATATACAAAATCTAAATTGTGAGCAGGTACAGCGTTTTTTTTATAAATGGGAGGGAGTAATTAAATCCCTCCCGAATAACACTCAAATCCAATTGGTTAATCCGATGAGTAATTCTATTTTTGTTCTTCAAAATATTCTTGCAGGCAGCTTTCCTAGAGGATGGTCAGATGGCGCTGACAATGCTATGAGGATGGTAGGGGGGAGAGAGGAGGAATAGGAAATTTTTTTGTTTTGTTTTTTTGTTATGTCTTTGGTCGGTATGAGTGCGCCAGTATGAGTGGTGTGGTATGAGCGCGTATGAGTGGTTGGTATGAGCGTGGTGTGTAGGATACATCTATTGAGGTTGGAATGCACTTCAACATAGACAATAAGTTAGGTTTTTGGGAAGGCTTTGCTATCTCCCTATTCGGGGGAATCTTATTCTTAGCATATGATCTAGGTGCGACACACTTTTCCTTTTTCACACCTTCCCTATTCTTCTGGTCTTTTTTTATTTTTCTGTTTATTACCATTTATATATTGTATCTTGAGTTAAAATGTTGCTTAAGATCGGTAATGGTTTTGTTTCTTTTGTATCTATGGTATTTATATTTGGTATATGATCCTAAGAAGGAGATGGTTAGGTTTCAATCTATTGTTATAAATGCTACATTTAGGTATTATGTTTGCTTTGTATATATAATTGTAATGATTCATCCATTACAAAATGTCATAAGTAGTGTGTCTACGTTGTTTGTGCATGTGAAAATTAATAAAAAGGAAATTAAAAAAAAAAAAATTCTGGGGGGTAGTTGTTCCCGTGGTATTGCACTATATATGAACATTTAATACTTTCTATAGTAAATCAGCACAATTCATAGTGTATTGCTTTAGTGACCAATTATCCCGGTTACTTAAAGGGCCACTGTAAGTAAATATTTTCTATGCCTGTTACTAACTAACTACTCCAAATACGCTTTTTATCAATAGCATTTCATTAACATATCTCTACCGTATATCAGAAATCTTGTCTGCAAATTTAATTGTTTTCCAAACCCACTCCGTGGGTATCCTTTGTTCTGTACCAATCCGTTTACAATACCTAGGTTTCAAAATGGCGCTTTAAACACAAAGTTATTGGTTTAAGTATTTTGAACACTCAGTGTTGAAAATAGTGGGCAGGATAACGTGACATCATTGGCGAATAAAAGATATAACTTTTAGAACGTTATGAAACTTCGTTTTGGATAAAATATAGGTCAGTAGGTTTTAATTAATGTTTATTAACTTTAATATGTTAGTTGTTTAGCTTAAAAATTATAACAGAAAGTAATCCTTTAATGAATGTGTTCATGGGGTGTATGTGTTGTAGTCTATCGTTGCGTTTTTATTACATGAAAACTCACTCTTCCACTATACATACTACCAGCTTAAGATCTCTACTTAACATAGTTAACAATACGTTATGGTATAAGTTGGTAAGGTCTGTGCTCCCCTACACTGTGCCTTCGCCAGTGGGTGTGGTGCTTTATGTTTAAACTTTGATCTGGACAGTAATGTTGCAAGGGGAGCCCTTCAACACAGCACATGTGTTCCACATATATGTGTGAATGCTGGGCCCTTTAACCATGCTCACGCAGCCCGAAGGTGCGTATTCCCTGTATTGTAGACTAGTGACATTCCAGAGACAGCAGGAAAACCCGCTGCCCTCAGAATGCGCTCGTGTGACCTGCGCCATGCTAAATGTTCCTCCCCTGGGCCTAAGCTTTGGTCTAAACAATGACAGGGTGATCGTTTATATGGGTCTCTTGCCTTTAAACTAGCCTCGCCATTAATGTCCCTTATGTTAGCAGCTCACAGACCAGCCTGAGCCTATGTGTGTATGTGTCCCTCCCCGTCTCTTTCTGGCTGGTGAGTAAATAGATTGTAATGCCATATTGGGGACTCTTCCTTGGTAACCATGTAACGACCTCGCATATACATATAGTGAAAGTAATAAAGAACATTAACTAAAAAACAGCAAGCTAATACATTTCAAAGGTTAACTAAGATTACATATAAACATGTGTTTAACAGTATACGACCTTTGAGTCCTTCATAAGTCCCCCAATCAGTGACTGGTGAGTTAGATATATATACTCCCGGTACCGGGCAATCAGAGAGTTCAGGAACAGAGAAGACCGCAGCCCCCAGGAATTTCATTACAATGTCCCTTGGAGGGGCCCTGCTTGGGGGTCTCGGACGTAAAGCCCTATGGGCTCTATTTGAGTGTCCGGTGCTGCGTCGTCATTTTTTAGGTATCTGATAAATTCTTGTAGTTTTGAAGGGCAGGAAGATCTATTATCTCGGGTATTCCTCGTAAACAAAGATTGTTCCTCCTGCTCCTATTTTCTAAATCCTCTATACGATCCATTAGTGTTTGTACTGACCCTTCCTGAGCTTTAAGATGACTAGACTGATGCTGTAAATCCGAATTAAGGATTTTTTTTAAGTTTTCAAAAGCTTTATTGAAAATTCAACAAAAGTGACAAAGAATTAGTAAAAGTCAACAAAATACAAATATGGTCAAAGAGCCTAAGAGTAACACATGTATTTTTACCCTTTAAACATCCAGAAATATAGGGTAGTAACCAATATCTGACTCCTCGTCATTAATATCATAAGGGAGGTCTAGGATTAAAAAAGAGTAGGACAAAATAGTCCTAATATGTAGCGTTTTATGGTTTAGGAAAAAAGAGGGAAGGGAAGAAAAGGGTTTGGGGGGGTAGCGTTAATTATGAAGCTAGAAAGGGGAGCTCTAACTAGAGGTCCATTCACCTTCAGTAGGGACTAGTTCAGTCAGCGGTCAAGGGATTAGGTTTCCATGCTGTGTCATATTTGTCTTTCCAGTCCGCCAAAATAAGTTCAAAGAGGTCTGAGTTGTCTAGTTTATAAAAAATGTCTTTCTCCATGGTATAAATGTATGCCATTGTATTAAGAATTCTAGCTCAATTTGGGGGGGGGGGGGGGAGTCCTTCCAGACACAAGCAATGGAGTTTTTGACAGTCGTAAAGAGGTAGATACATAAGTATGCGTGGTGTTTCGGCAGGGTGTGTGTGCCTATGTGCAGAAGGGCAATGGATGGAGACCTGGGAAAGAATATGCCCATGTTGGACAGAACTAGAAAACATGAATTCCACAGGGGGCAAATCTTAGGGCACTCCCACCATATGTGCATAGTATTACCTCTCTGTCTGCAGCCCCTCCAACAGTCAGGGGATGCATTGTGGAACATTCTGGTTAATCTAGTAGGGACATAGTACCAGTGAGCTAAAATTTTGTAATAAGTCTCATATAGGGTTATACAGTGAATTGCTTTTTTAGTGAGTTCTAGGGTGCGTTTCCAAATTTGTGGAGGTACTGGGGTTCCCAGCAGAGACTTCCATCACTGAAGATGAGGCAGCGGTTCAGAGAACGATTCACCCCAATTAATGAATAATGCACGGATAAAGGCCTAGGGAGTCTGTTACCTTGGCACCAGATGGTTTCCCATGGCGTAATCAGGCAGTGTAGCCCTGGTTTAAAGCCCTAAGTAAGAAGCTTTTAATTCTGTGGTATTCGAAAGGTAAGTATGGCAGAACTAGGGAGCTAGCCGCGAGCTGGGTAATGTGTCGAAATTGGTTTTGTGGGGAAGATGACCACAGGTCCAAGACCTTATTAACGCCTAGTTGGGCCCATTTGTTAGGATGTGTTTCCTGTAAACCAGTAAGTAAGTCGGCCAAAGAAGTTATGGGGGAAGGGTGCGGAGCGATAAGAGGGTAATGTCTAAGCTTGTCCCACATAGCGAGACAATCACAAACTATAGGGTTGACTATCTCTAATTCTCTACGACAGTGTGGTGGGGTCCATATTAGGTCCCAAAGTTGAATGTTATAAGGCAAAGAGGCTTGTTCGATCAATCTCCATTTGCACAGAGCGTTTAACACCCCATTGCACAATGTTAGTGGGCATAGCACCCTCATAATACCTAATCAGAGAAGACAATACCATATTTTGTGTGCTACTCTGGGTGGTTTGTTTTTCCAAATGTATTTCATCATTTCATTTTGGAATTGTAAGAAGATATGTTTGGGGACTATAATTGGGAGACACCTACATAGGTATGTGAGTTTGGGTAAGAAAGACATTTTTAATGAAGCTATTCTACCTAGCCAGGAGACGTGAGACAGGATCCAATTATTTTTAAGGGCTCTAAGCTCTGACAGGAGAGGGAGATAATTGTCCTTTATTACCTGATCAAAACTGCCTGAGAGTTTAACTTCTAGATGCAAAATAAATTTCTCTGTCCAGGTGAAGTTAAACCGGGATTGCAGAGGTAGTAATTGAATGTGTGTGAAATACCTTGAGTGTATATCTCTGTTTTGGAGAGATTTCATTTATAAAAAGAGTAGGTTCCGAATAAGTAATATAAAATTTTCATAAGCCTGGGGATAGTATGTTCGGGGTCCGAAGAAAATATAGTAACGTCGTCCGTGAACAAGGCGATCTTATGTACTGTACCAAATAGTGTGACTGCCTTCATATGAGAATCTGTTCTAATTTGCTTCGCCAGGGGTTCGATAGCCAAGGCAGTCAAAGGGTGACAAAGGGCAGTCTTGTCTAGTACCGTTCGATATGGGAATGAAGAAGAATGGAACCCAAGACCCCAAACTGAAGCAGTGGGGGTGGAGTAAAAGGCTTTAACAGCTGTAATTATCTCGCATGGAAATTTAAAAGTTCCCTAGGACCTCCCAAAGGTATTCCCACCATATACGGTCGAAAGCCTTCTCGGCATCTAGGGAGATAACCGATAGAGGCCTGTCGAGTTTAGAGGAAAGGCTACGAATATTTAGTAATCGTCTGGTATTGTCCGGGCCCTCTCTATGGGGGACAAACCGCACTTGGTTCAGATTAATAAGGTGGGGTAAGAGACCTGCAATGTGATTGGCTAATAATTTAGAATAAAATTTTATGTCAGTATTGATGAGAGATATCGGCCTATAGCTGGAGCATAGTGAAGGGTCTTTATTGGGTTTCAGGATGGTAATGATAGTGGCTTCTAAGAATTCCTGTTTAAAGCAGACTTCCTCTCTTCCTAAGTTGTAGAGCCTGAGCAGGAGGGGAGAAAGTTCTTGTGTAAAAGTCTTATAAAAATGTACCAGGAAACCATCTGGACCTGGGGATTTAAATGGTTTAGAGTTTTTAATGACTTGATGGATTTCCTTGAAAATAGGGAGTTCAGTGAGTCATGCTGGGGAGATTGAGTGAGTCAGGAATGTGCAGATGTTTTTTTGGGGGGTTGCCTGAGGTTTTTCGGAGCGCTCCAAGTAGTACAAATTCGAATAATTCTTGGCAAATTCGCTGCCTATTTGAGATGGGAGTTTGAGAAGTGAATCTGAACAATGTATGTGGTGAATGCTTGACGAGCCTACTCTGTTTCTAATTTTATTGGCCAGTAGGGTGTCTGCTTTATTGCTTTTATAATAAAACAGTTGTTTCATTTTAGTTAGTTGGTTTGTGTTCTGCGGAGTTCAATTTGGGAAATGTGGTTTTTAATGTTGGTAATTTGGAGTATTAGGGATGTGGAAGGGGTATTCCGGTTTTGTGTTTCCAAGTTTCTGAGTTGTATGTGGGCTTGTGATAGGAAAAGGCCAGCTTGTTTTCCAATCATAAGTCCCCTGATGGTGGCTTTTTCACGGCCCCCCATAAAGTGTCATCCCGTACTAGCACGTTGTCATTAGTCTGTATGAAATGGGTGATGTCTCTGCAGAGTTATTCTCTGAACGGGACATAGGACAGAAGGTGATGAGGCATGCGCCAAGGGGCCCTAGAATGTGAGTCGTTTGCCGAGAGGATATCAGCGAGGACATGGTCATGGTCAGACCAAGCACACAGAGAGATATTGGCTTGTTTAACTAAGTCCAGTGAGTCAGCCGAACAAAAAGATATAGTCAAGTCTGCAGTACAGTTTGTGTGGGTGTGAATAGTGTGTATAATCTTTGTCTCTGGGGTGGAAAGATCTCCAGATATCATAGTATCCAGAGCAGGACATTAGGTTGCTAAACTTGTGAGCTAGGAGTTCAGCAGGTGAATGGGCCTTTTCTGGAACGGTGGTTTTCCTGTCAACTCTATGATCCCAGACCATGTTAAAGACCCCAGCAAGAATAACTCTACCCTGTTTAGCTTGGTCAATTATGTGCAGGATTTGCTTCAAGCATTTGGGTTGATGGGTATTTGGCAGAAAAATGGAGGCTAGCGTATATACTACGTGGTTCAATTTGCAAATAAGGATTACATATCTTGCCTGAGGGTCCTTAATGACTTGGATCAATTTGTATGATAGTCTTCTATGGATTAAAATAGCAAATTCAATGTTGGTATATGACTTGGAGGAAAGCCTAAGGGTTCCGTCAGTAACCAATGTGTTTCCTGAACGAAGACAACATCAGGATTATGGTGTTTAAGTGAGCGCAGTAGTAAGCTGCGTTTATGTGGAGAATTAAGGCCTCTAGAAATGTGGGTTAGGACTCAGTGTTGACATTAATATGTTAGGTTACAACTAAACTGAAAAGGTAGGTGAAGTCTAGCTATGCAAGAGAGAGGAGGGGTGGGGACACAGGGTAGGGAGGGGCGGGGTAACAAACTAGAAACTAGAAAAGCGTCTGGAAGGTGTGGTGGAAATAGTCCACCTCAGAGGAACCCTAGTGTGGTCTTCTAAGTGGGGGGGAGAACAAAATGCAGAAGAGCAGAAAAAATAGGGACCAGCAGTGCCAGCCCCGCTCTATAATAAACATTATTATAAATCTAAACAGTAAACCTCAAAATAAAAGGGAAAAAGAGAAACAGACAAAACTTTACAACAAGTGCATACCTACATAAATGAAGGCACAAAAAGTCCAGGAGAGAGAATATATTATCAAACTACTCTCTCAAATACGTGGGGGAGTGGATTAGTTCTTTCAGGATGTAGGCCCTAGCTGAAGGAATCAAGCAGTGTCCCCTAGAGTCCTGATAGAGTCCTGGGGCTGAGGCATCCTAGGGCGTTTTAATCTTTGATCTTTTGCTATCCATTCTGGCTCAGAAGCGCGTAGTTTATGGTGAGTAGGTCCTTGTGAAGGAGGAGGCTCAGAAGAGAGACCCCAAGACGTAAGGAGAGAGTCCCTTAGAGATGGAGGAAGTCACAAGCGTTTGGTTATCTTTAGTGATAAGTCTAGTAGGGTAGCCCAACCTGTATTTTATGTTGGCTTTGCGGAGAATGATAGTGACAGGCTGGAACTGTCGGCGCTGTTGGAGAGTATTGGCTGAGGGATCAGACAGGAGTTGGACATCTTTAAATCTCTCATTGAGGGACGGCTTCTTAAAGGCAGCTTGCATCAGTCTATCCTTGTACAGAAAACTGTGAAAGCAGACTATCACATCTCTCGGCTTGTCCTGTGCCACAGCTCTGGAATGAAGAGCCCTGTAGGCTCGCTCATTGGTGCCCATCAGACCCTCAGGAAATCCCACAAGTTCCTGGAACAACGCTTGCAAGTAGTCTTTTTTTTCTTTTCTTCTTATGTCCTATGAATTGGTTTAATAAAAGAATTTAAAAAATAAACAAATAAATAAATAACGTGATATACTTAGGCAGGTAAATCCAGAAAGCAAACTTTTGTATTTTTTTTTTAAAAACCAGGTGGGAGGCTTTTTTTGAGCTCCTAATGTAAGGCAGTAAAATATAGGCCCCCAGGTTGGGGAGAAACTGGTTTCAGGTTTCCTAAAGCTGCACCGCCTGAGGCTTGTAATTAGCTTTAATGGAGTGGATCTAATCCAGGATATGAAAGCAGTGAATGTGAACACCGCTTGTTACAGAAGCTTGCCTCTGGTTTGGGTCTTGAAGGTGGATTGATGGAATGAGAGGGGAGGTATTAGCTATGTTATACCGCTATGTGTGCTGTGCAGTACTGTAAGGGAAAAGTATGTCTCACCCAGTAATCAGAGTTACCAACACTCTGAAGATCATGGCTCTCTAGATGTCATGGTTCAGCCTGGAATTGAACCTGGGACCTGTCTCTATTTCTGCAGCTGTTATTTCCCAGCCTGTTGTTTTACCACTATGCCACCAGATGGCTTGATCACAGGAAAGGAATATTGTGTTTTTCTGTTTGCTGCAACTTTGGCTCTCTGGCTCCACCTGCTTGCCAGCTGAAAGAAATCATTTAATCAGCAGCCTGCTTTATCTGGGAGGTTTGTTTGCAATTTTGTGCTTTCACATTGAGAGTTATACTCTGAAACACTCTCTGCTCCTGTGTCCTGTGTGAAATACAGATTTGTTGGATTTCTTGGATCCTGATTTCTGCTACAATTACTGACTACTCTTCTGGATAATCCCTTGGCACTGTGATTCATTTTTGGGACTGATTTCCTGGCAATTGATCTTGCCTAAAACTCTCTTTCCTAAGGACTGACTCAGGTTCCAGTCTACAGCATATGCAAATATCCTGTTTGTTATTACAAAGCTCTGCATTCCTGCTTGTTATTACAAAGCTCTGCTTTCCTGAGTGTTATTACACAGTTCCAGTCTACAGCATATGCAAAAATCCTGTTTGTTATTACAAAGCTTTGCTTTCCTGAGTGTTATTACACAGCTCCAGTCTACAGCATATGCAAATATCCTGTTTGTTATTACAAAGCTCTGCATTCCTGCCTGTTATTACAAAGAACTGTATTCCTGCCTTATACTACAACCTATAGACTTTGTCTTATCTAATTGCATATCTCTACATTGCTTTATCCTATAAATAAAACCATCTCCTTTATTTCCTAAAACGTTGTACCTGTTTAATTATGCCTAAAAGGAAAGACTCACGCAGACAAAACACAACATTAACCCCAAAACCTGACACCTCTGCACAACAGCTCCTTACTCCTGAACCTGCTCCCTTGCAGAGTATGACACTAGATGGCTCCAGCTGTGGAAAGATAAGCAGGGCAGACTCTGGAGCCCTAATAGAGAGGGTCTATGGCACCTATTCTTGACAGGCACAAGCCGATTGTGCAGTTGGTGACTGGTAACTCCGGAGTTTCTGTGTAGGCCACGGAGTCAAGATGGCAGCTGTTCTCGCCACTCCGCATTTCGCCGACTCCTACTGCTTCTTCCGATGTGGCATTCACTGGGAGTCCTTCCAGTGTCTGGACTGTTGCAGATTATCTGCCCAGGCGGCCTCCAGAATCCGACCCGCCTCTCAAGCTGCAGCTGACCGCAAGTAGCGGCTGCTCTGGACCAACAAGGCCACAGGATCGCTAGGCAATGGCGTCACCTCAGCACCCAGCTCTCCGTGTCTCCAGGCTCACACCCTCCTCCTGATTTGTCCTCTGTGACTCCGGAGCGGATCCCCAACCCTCCAGAGTAATGTCTGCAGGCAGATGAAGGTGGGTGCAGACGTTGTAGGCTAGCAGGTTGTTAGGCGGTTGCACTCCCAGACAGTCAAACTGCTCCTTAAAGCAGCTGATTATTGCCAGGCTCAGCTATTAGGCTAAATAAAGTGCCCAAACAGTTCCCACTATAGGATGGAGAAATTTCAGAACAAAAAGCTAACTTATTATTAAATTTGTAGTAGGCTGAAGCCTGGAGAGATATAGTGGTAGATGGCGCTGGTCCTTTAAACTTGTGATCCCTCTGATAACAAAGAGAGACAGGCTTGATGTGTATGTTTAAAAGCCAATTAAAAAAGTGCAGTATACTCACTCCTTGAGTTGCATATGATCTGCTTGTTAGGAGTATCTCACTCAGGTGACCGATGTTGTTGATCCACAAAGGATTCAAAGAAGCTAAGAGTGGAATGGAAACTCCAATAAGAAGTATGTATAGTTGTTTGCAATAAAAATCAATAATAACTTACTCCATAAGAATAAGATTTCCGTCCGTCACAGCAAAAAATGAAAAAGATTTTCCAGTTATGATAAAAGAAATGTATTGGCTCTACGCGTTTCAACGTCTAAAAAACATATTTTTCAAGAGCAAGTGACAAGTAGGTTAAAACAAGTAAAATGTTGTATGAGCTGTGACAATTCAGGCCGGTTTATATACAGGTGTGCAGTGTTCCAATTTCCTGTCTAAAGCAGGAAATTGAACTTACAAGGAGCAAGATATATGTAACATTCTCAATATAAATATTCATGCCCAATCGAACAAATATAACATAATGAAATAGTAATTAATAACTATGCCGTTTTTTGTATTTAAATTTCGTTACGAACAGTGATTAAGCATGAATATTGACATCTACCAATAGAAATTGATCTAACTACGTGATAGCCAATGAAAAAGCTTCTCGGTAAGCAGTCCTCAATCGAGTAGTGTTAGGCAGAAAGTTCCGTTTCAGGTCCGCTTTATATCACGTGATATCCTCGTCCTATCCGGAGTGGGTTGTAATGCTTTACGCTGAGCTGCGTTGTATGGCTCTGTTGCGAGTCTCTCTTAAATGTTATTGGTCTATTTCAAGGAGGGCAGTCCACAATATTTTCCTTGAGTAAGTGAACAAATCATCTGCAATGCAAAATAAACAAGTGAACAGTAGATGTTCTTGATCGCATTGAGTTCTGTAACAAAAGCACTCGCAAATTGGTTTGCACCTAACAACATACAGATCCGACATTGAATCAAAGAACATAAAGGCAACTATATTATATATGTTACTGGTTAAATTACGTGCATGGTAGTTCCATCACTTTGGAAATTACATTGCATACATGGAATTCACAATTGTATAGTGTAAGTGACATTAAATGACATTTTAGTATTAAGTGACATTGCTATTGACATCCGTATTGCATATTTTAAAAGTTCCAATGCATATTTGGAACCTTTATAATAATTACATCCGTATTGTATATTTTAAAAGTTACATTGCATAGATGGAATCCTTATAATAATAACAATTACATAAACTAAGTAAAATTCTCGCTAGTGTTCAGCCCAAAATTTGGCAACCTGAAGTAAAAGATTTTTACATTGAATTGAACATATTGTTATTAAATATAACTTAGTATATTCTGGATGTTAAAAGCATGTTATTAGCTGAGATTTAAATTTATTGGACATTTATGATTGTATTTCCTTATATAGCTTTGAAAGGACACTATGTTCATTTCACCCGTTTTTACATTTTTAATTGGAAAAATTAAATATGGATCTCTTTCTGATAATATTCAAATGAATTATGAACAAATGATTTTAATGAATAAGTGAGTTTAATGTATAATTTGCCTAATTAAATATGAGTCTTTCTCTAATAAATTGTGAACAAATAATTTTCATAAATACATGAATTGAATATTTGGTTTGCCTAATTGATGTATTGGTATCATATAAAAGCTGCTATTCTGATATCTTTATTGAGACCCCAATGATTATGTTTTTAATGTATGTATCCACCAGAGTTCCCTTCTGTCTAGTTCATCTTCTAATTTGCCCCCCCTCCAATGTGTGGACACTCTTTCTATGCCCATCCACAAAAAGTTTTTATTATCAAATTTTTCACATGTGTTACAATGTAAGGGTACCCCATGATCTTCGTGTTTTTTAATCTATTTTGTTGAGATGTTCCAGGATACGTGTCTTGAGAAACCTAGTGGTTTGCCCCAAATATTGCATTACAGTTACATTGTAATAGATATATGACATTGGTGGTCTTACAAGTAATAAAATGTTTGATTGTGAATGTTTTACCTGTAGTGGATGAGGTAAATGATTTATTTACTCTTTTAGTGTAGTTACAACCTTTACAACGACCACATGTGTAAAAACCTTGTAAGTTCGAAATGGATAATGGGATTTTTGGACTCATTCCTTTTATTAGGGAAGGGGCTAGTTTTTGTTTAAAATTGTTGCCTCTTCTAAAAGTAATCTGTGGTTTGGGAGGTATGATCTTTTCCAAAACTTCGTCATTCTGCAAAATGTGCCAGTGTCTTTTAATGATGTTCTTAATCTGGTTATGTCCAGAATTATAAGTAGTGACGAACCTTGGAAAAGCTGATTGGCTTGCTGGTATTTGTTCACGACCCTTTAGCAATTTTTCCCGATCTAAATTTTTCACTTTCTGTCTGTCTAATTCTAATTCTTTTACTTTATATCCTTTTTGTAAGAATCTTGATTTTAACATTTTTGACTGTTCTTCGTAATCCTCGATTCTATCGCAATTACGTCTTATACGTTGGAATTGGCCTTTTGGTATCGCCTTAAGCCATGAGGGGTGGTGCTGACTGTCGTGTTTAATGTAAGTGTTGACATCACATTCTTTAAAAAAAAAAAATTGTATGTATAGATCCATCAACAACTGAGATAGATAAATCTAGAAAAGTGGCCCCTGTTTCATGTATTGCAGGGGTCAATATAATATTCATATTGTTGTTATTCAAATGTGTAATGAACAATTGTAGAGTCCTGATCTCCCCTCCAGATGCAAAGCATCAATATATCTCCGCCATGTCACCAGGCTTGCCCCATGTGCGCCAACAGACCATACGTAGAGGTGTTCAAAGTGGTCCATATAAATATTAGCTCTGCACATAAGCGTCTGTTCACCACGACGGTTAGCTCCGCCCCCATTGTGTTTAATTTTTACCAAGTTCCTTTAGCTACTAATTACTATATTATTTTGGTTTTTTTTTTTTTAACAGCTGTCTCCTGATCTTCCAATTACTGTGTTCCAACTTCACCATGTTATGTGACCTTGATGATTTCATTTAAAGAAATATAAAATAAATATTTTATAATAGTAGTTTTTAAATATAATTAGGTGTGTGTTCTTTATTTCCTTAAGTTGTCAACTTGATTTTCCGACTGCAACATAAAACAAATGTTAAAAAACATAAATATGGAATGAGGCTGGATGAATAAAGGAAAATACACATCAAGTCATGTTGAAATCAACATAATTTTTTTTATTTTTAAAGATTATTCACAAAAGTTTTTCATCTACAAACTTAAATTATAGCTCTACAATTCCCTTTCTGAAAGGGATATATGGCACAAAATAAGGCACATCAGGAAGTAGACAGGTGTATAAAATAGGAGTAGTATGGAATGCAATTTGGAAGACAGCTCCTGTCGACTTTACTAGTACAGTAGTCATGGGATTCACTTCAAGGGACGAGTGCGCCTAACGGAGTGTGACCAGTTCCTCTGATGAGGTGGGGTGAATAGCAACTGTGTTATCAAAGTCTTTCTTTGTAGCGCCCATTTTGATTGCCACTGCAAACCCTTGCAGCATTTCATCACACCCTAGACCTTGCATGTGTAGTCCAACTACCTGTAAAACAAAAGTTGTTTTTTTTCTTTAGATTCGATGAACACAATACATTAAACTTAAAGGGACATGGAACTAAAAATGTTTTATCATGCATATAAAATAGAGCAGCTTTAAAATGTAAAAAAAAACACGTTCTTTTGTAATTCCTACTAATCCTCACTATCTTAAAGGGACACTGAAACCAATGTTTTTCTTTCGTGATTCAGATAGAGCACAAAATTTTAAGCAACTTTCAAATTTACTCCTATTATCAAATTTTCTTAATTCTCTTGGTATCTTTATTTGAAATGTAAGAATGCAAGTTAAGATGCCGGCCCATTTTTGGTGAACAACCTGGGTTGTTCTTGCTGATTGGTGGATAAATTCATCCACCAGTCCAGAGTACTGAACCCCAAAAAAAAAAAGCCTAGATTAGATGCCTTCTTTTTCAAATAAAGATAGCAAGAGAACGAAGAAAAATTGATAATAGGAGTAAATTAGAAAGTTGCTTAAAATTGCATGCTCTATCTGAATCATGAAAAGTGTTCAGTGTCCCTTTAATAGTATAACTGCCTGTGATATACTGATGGAAAACATCTCTGCAAGTCTGAGAAGAAAACATTTGGTTTATTCAGGTACAGGGTTTTTTAAAAAAAAACAAAAAACAATAAAATACATTTTAAAATGTACTCTTAGATGTGCAGCATTTAAACATGGTAATTTTTTCCCTAAAAAGGCGAGTTAAAAGACTTTAAATGTATATTAAGGCTAATACAGCTGTACTAGTTTTTTACTTCCTGCTAAGGATTATTGCGTGATAGATACTTCCTGTTTAATGCTCATTGGTTGAAATGTACTTCCTGCAAATGCTTTTTTGACTGACCCCTAGCATTTGCATCTTACAGCAAATACTGTAAACATTAGCAGGAAATACTTAACCAATACAGGTCTTTTAGTTCAGTTAAATTAAAAACAGCCTCTACCTTCTTAGCAAAGAAAGAGAAAGTATACACTTCTAGCACTCCTAGGTCTAAAAGTAAATTAAATCTAACTGGATGATACAAATTATTCCCTAAGGAATAAGTGGAAGGGGAGAAAACAGATTGCAAATTAAAATATAACTTTTATTGGGTTACGTTTAAAATAGGAATACACTTAAAATCACACTTAAGCACCGATTTTATTGATGTCAGCAAATAAGTACAAGTTAGGGTTATTGCTCCTAGTACTTTAGTGTTAAATGTGGGCTGGAGTAAGGACTGCTATATACTTGTATCTGCAGATCTGATACACCAAATTATCTGTGTCCGAAGTTACCAATTCTTATGTAAGAATTAAGTATAAGTAGAACTAACTGAGAGACTAATCTCAAGAGGTTATAGTAAAAGAATAATAAAAAAAGCAGAATTTAGAGCTAAAAATACCATGAGACATGAACTGTTGAAAACGAAAAATAAATCAAAACAGGAACATGTGAGATTTATCTCCACCTACAATCCTAAAAGCTCTCAAATTCTTAATATTATGCAAAATAATTGGCACATCCTAACCTCTGATCCTGTAATCTCCAAAATCGTGGGAGAAAAAGTACAAACTGGCTTCAGAAGAACACGCAATCTCAAGGATCTTATCAGCCCCAGCCACTTACAGGGACCAAGAACCTTGGGAGCCTTCAAGAAAGGATCATTTAAATGCGGAACATGCAGCACATGCAGCTTCATGGTCAATAAACAAGAAATCACTGATCACTTTGGGAAAATCCATAAAATTGAATCCTACATCAATTGCCATACAGAAGGAGTCATATACGTTTTACAATGCAAATGTAATCTGTTATACGTTGGTATGACAACAAGAAAAATAAGACAAAGACTCCAAGAACATCTGAGGAATATAAAAAATAAAAAATGCAACTAAAGATCTGCAAGAAGGTAAAAATCTGACATCTGTAGCTCGACATTTCTTGAAAAGACACAATTCCAAACAGTCTGATCTGAAATGCTTTGGGATCCAGAAAATACATTTGGGCATAAGGGGTGGCAATGTAGAGAATGTCCTACTCAGAGCGGAGAGCAAATGGATCTTTCTTTTGAATTCAGTTCAACCGTATGGATTAAATGAAGTAAATAATTTTACTCCTTTCTTGTAAAAACAGATTGTCTATGTAAGGTAGACAGCAAATCATAGAAACCTTATTATTTTTTTCACGTTACACCAAAACACACTTATACACTAAGTTCAACACCACTCAACATGATTTTTATTATGATTTATCAACGCACCCATATTATGTTAATAAATCTTTTTCTCATATCTCTTCTATAAGACCAAAATTATTATTACACAAGTAATTGCACTCCTCAGGGGTCTATAAATCCCCCATGTTCACAATATAAGCACACATTAATTCTAGTTAGGGTTGAGGTTATAATTTAAACACTTCCCCTCTCCTTCCATGTTCTATTCCTTATTTTTATTTATTAATCTTTTCATCTTTATTTTTCTTTCCAATGTTTGCAATCACGATTTAACACGTTACTTCACATTATAGTCATCCCCATACCACATATTTAGCAGATTAGGCTTCACACAGATCACAATCTCGGGTACAGTTCTGATTTTACCTCTATCAGACCTATCAATATGATAAATATAATAACATCTCAGGATAAGCCAATTGAAAATAGTATTCATAACAATACAAACTTATGTACAGAGTCACTGTGGTTAACATAATAGTGGCCACCTCCGTTAACATATTTGGCAAATAAAAACTATTTTGAACAGGTTAACTATTTTTACTATACCATCTTTGCATCATTATCTATTAGCAGGTTTGGGAACGAATTCAAGAATAAGCTAGCAATTAGAATCAAATAAACCGCTCTAACAGTAGAATTCAGATGCGTCTCTACACGTCAATCATGAGCTCATCTCATATCATTGGTCTGAATTACAACACACGCCTATTGGGGGCGTGTTTCCAACGGCCTTAAAAAGCCGCGAATATTGCGGCGCGTTCACCTTTGAAAAAGCAACGTTAAGTTGCGAAACATGTTAGGGACGATAGGGCAATGGTGAGGAGTCCTAGGAGCTCCTGTGTTTTTAGACAGCCTTAAGCTACCGCAAATTACTGTAGTCAGCCACGGTTTCACTTAATAATGGACGCTCAGATTTAATCGTGTTAATATATGGTGCTGGTACCGAATATTGTTGCAAGTACTATCCCTCCTATAATAGCTAACTTTAATATGTAAAATACACAAAGACTCAATAATAGAATTTTGTTTGGGGCTATTTCCTAATAATTTAAAATCAACCTCGAGGTGCACTGGGTATACATTCACGATACCGCTTGTTGTAAGATAGCTCTATTTTATAAAACCAAGGTGCACAAAGTATATTTAGAGCTCTATTATATTAGCCTTGGGTTAGATTATTAAGTGCAGCTTGATCACGTAAGCATAATTTCCGCCGTTAATACGGCTTATACAACAGAGCAGTGCATAAACCTAATCTGTGGTAATCCTGTTTGTATGCAAGGTGGAATGTACACAGACTAGTACAATTAGCTGCGAGTGTGGAAATTCAAACGAACAGTAGGTTTAACTCCATAGACTCACAATACAAGCGGAACTTTTGTACATCTATCTGCTAAAACTCTGGTGTCACTGAGAACAGATACGTCTCATTGTACTAAGAAACTACACTATTTAATCACCGGTACACTGTGAGTTATCCAAATAGGTACTCAATTAAATCTGTGATGATAGGAACAAATAAGCTCCATTGTTGTAACATATAAGATTATTTAACTGCCGCATCACAGAGAGCTACTTAAACTGGCATTAAAAGAAACTGTGAGCAGATAAATTTCACCGAAGTTCGTTCATAACATCAAAACTATGTATGATTCACAAGTCGTGTAATATACCACTCAGGCATATCCTGAACTACAGCTTTAGCAGAGAAACCAAACACATAAAAGTCTATTAAGTTGAACAACGATATACATTGTTTCAATAAACATCAATTGTATTATAATTCAGTTCAATTATTTATATACAATCTAAAAGCACTTATGTAAGTTAGCTTTTGATACTGTGGAGGGAATAGCCTACACTTTAATCTTTTGGTAGGCAACTGCTAATACAAAAGCGGAGTTATTTTGAACAAGTTAAGAGATTTTATTTAGAATCCTAATAATAAGTGGGGTATATATAATCTCAGCTGGAAACAAGCAGAAATATTTAAAATTATATACCCACTGTTCAATTCTAATCAAGCTTCGCATAGAAAGATATATTACTATGGAGACATAAAGAATACATTATATACTTAATTCTTACATAAGAATTGGTAACTTCGGACACAGATAATTTGGTGTATCAGATCTGCAGATACAAGTATATAGCAGTCCTTACTCCAGCCCACATTTAACACTAAAGTACTAGGAGCAATAACCCTAACTTGTACTTATTTGCTGACATCAATAAAATCGGTGCTTAAGTGTGATTTTAAGTGTATTCCTATTTTAAACGTAACCCAATAAAAGTTATATTTTAATTTGCAATCTGTTTTCTCCCCTTCCACTTATTCCTTAGGGAATAATTTGTATCATCCAGTTAGATTTAATTTACTTTTAGACCTAGGAGTGCTAGAAGTGTATACTTTCTCTTTCTTTGCTAAATACGGTTTTATACACAGCACCCACATCCTGACAAACTATTGAATAAGTGTAGGAATCAAGGTCTCATACGTTAGTAGTGCCATTGGTATCTTTTCAAATTCCAGCCTCTACCTTCTTATCAGGCAAAACAAAAAAAACATAATTTATGTAAGAACTTACCTGATAAATTCATTTCTTTCATATTGGCAAGAGTCCATGAGCTAGTGACATATGGGATATACAATCCTACCAGGAGGGGCAAAGTTTCCCAAACCTCAAAATGCCTATAAATACACCCCTCACCACACCCACAATTCAGTTTAACGAATAGCCAAGCAGTGGGGTGATAAAGAAAGGAGTAGAAAGCATCAACAAAGGAAATTTGGAAATAATTGTGCTTTATACAAAAAATCATAACCACCATAAAAAGGGTGGGCCTCATGGACTCTTGCCAATATGAAAGAAATGAATTTATCAGGTAAGTTCTTACATAAATTATGTTTTCTTTCATGTAATTGGCAAGAGTCCATGAGCTAGTGACATATGGGATATCAATACCCAAGATGTGGAGTCTTCCACTCAAGAGTCACTAGAGAGGGAGGGAATAAAAATAAAAACAGCCATATTTCGCTGAAAAAAATAATCCACAACCCAAAAAAATAAGTTTATTTCATTTTTGAAAGAAAAAAACTTAAATCAAAAAGCAGAAGAATCAAACTGAAACAGCTGCCTGAAGAACTTTTATACCAAAAACTGCTTCCGAAGAAGCAAATACATTAAAACGGTAGAATTTAGTAAATGTATGCAAAAAGGACCAAGTCGCCGCTTTGCAAATCTGATCAACTAAAGCTTCATTCTTAAAAGCCCACGAAGTGGAAACTGATCTAGTAGAATGAGCTGTAATTCTCTGAGGAGGGGCCTGACCCGACTCCAAATAAGCTTGTTGAATCAAAAGTTTCAACCAAGAAGCCAAGGAACTAGCAGAAGCCTTCTGACCTTTCCTAGGACCAGAAAATAAAACAAATAGACTAGAAGTCTTCCTGAAATCTTTAGTAGCTTCCACATAATATTTCAAAGCTCTTACCACATCCAAAGAATGTAAGGATCTCTCCAAAGAATTCTTAGGATTAGGACATAAGGAAGGGACAACAATTTCTCTACTAATGTTGTTAGAATTCACAACCTTAGGTAAAATTTTAAAAGAAGTCCGCAAAACTGCCTTATCCTGATAAAAAATCAGAAAAGGAGACTCACAAGAAAGAGCAGATAGCTCAGAAACTCTTCTAGCAGAAGAGATAGCCAAAAGGAACAACACTTTCCAAGAAAGTAGTTTAATGTCCAAAGAATGCATAGGCTCAAATGGAGGAGCCTGTAATGCCTTCAAAACCAAAATAAGACTCCATGGAGGAGAAATTGATTTAATGACAGGCTTAATACAAACTAAAGCCTGTACAAAACAGTGAATATCAGGAAGTATAGCAATCTTTCTGTGAAATAAAACAGAAAGAGCTGAGATTTGTCCTTTCAAGGAACTTGCAGACAAACCCTTATCCAAACCATCCTGAAGGAACTGTAAAATTCTAGGAATTCTAAAAGAATGCCAGGAGAATTTATGAGAAGAACACCATGAAATATAAGTCTTCCAAACTCTATAATAAATCTTTCTAGAGACAGATTTACGAGCTTGTAACATAGTATTAATCACTGAGTCAGAGAAACCTCTATGACTTAGAGCTAAGCGTTCAATTTCCACACCTTCAAATTTAATGATTTGAGATCCTGATGGAAAAACGGACCTTGAGATAGTAGGTCCGGCCGTAACGGAAGTGGCCAAGGCGGGCAACTGGACATACGCACCAGATCCGCATACCAAAACCTGTGTGGCCATGCTGGAGCCACCAGCAACACAAACGACTGTTCCATTATGATTTTGGAGATCACTCTTGGAAGGAGAACTAGAGGCGGGAAAATGTAAGCAGGATGATAACACCAAGGAAGTGTCAGTGCATCCACTGCTTCCGCCTGAACATCCCTGGACCTGGACAGGTATCTGGGAAGTTTCTTGTTTAGATGAGAGGCCATCAGATCTATCTCTGGAAGCCCCCACATCTGAACAATCTGAGAAAACACATCTGGATGGAGAGACCACTCCCCTGGATGTAAAGTCTGGCGGCTGAGATAATCCGCCTCCCAATTGTCTACACCTGGGATATGTACCGCAGAGATTAGACAGGAGCTGGATTCCGCCCAAGCAAGTATCCGAGATACTTCTTTCATAGCTTGGGGACTGTGAGTCCCACCCTGATGATTGACATAAGCCACAGTTGTGATAAAATATTTATTGGTAATCTCGCCTCTTGAGATTTCCAAACCCCTTGTGCTGTCAGAGATCCCCAAACAGCTCCCCAACCTGAAAGACTCGCATCTGTTGAGATCACAGTCCAGGTTGGCCGAACAAATGAGGCCCCTTGAACCAAACGATGGTGATCTATCCACCATGTCAGAGAGTGTTGTACATTGGGATTCAAGGATATTAATTGTGATATCTTTGTATAATCCCTGCACCATTGATTCAGCATGCAAAGCTGTAGAGGTCTCATGTGAAAACGAGCAAAGGGGATCGCGTCCGATGCTGCAGTCATGAGACCTAAAACTTCCATGCACATAGCCACTGAAGGGAATGACTGAGACTGAAGGTACCGGCATGCTGCGACCAATTTTAAACGTCTCTTGTCTGTTAGAGACAGAGTCATGGACACTGAATCTATCTGGAAACCTAAAAAGGTGACCCTTGTCTGAGAAATCAAGAAACTTTTTGGTAAATTGATCCTCCAACCATGTTTCCGAAGAAAAAACACTAGTTGATTCGTGTGAGATTCTGCAGTATGTAAAGACTGAGCTAGTACCAAGATATCGTCCAAATAAGGAAACACCGCAATACCCTGTTCTCTGATTACAGATAGTAGGGCACCCAGAACCTTTGAAAAGATTCTTGGAGCTGTTGCTAGACCAAATGGAAGAGCAACAAATTGGTAATGCTTGTCTAGAAAAGAGAATCTCAGAAACTGATAGTGTTCTGGATGAATCGGAATATGAAGGTATGCATCCTGCAAGTCTATTGTGGACATATAATGTCCTTGCTGAACAAAAGGCAGAATAGTCCTTATAGTCACCATCTTGAAAGTTGGTACTTTTACATAACGATTCAAAATTTTCAGATCCAGAACTGGTCTGAACAAATTTTCTTTCTTTGGTACAATGAATAGGTTTGAATAAAACCCCAAACCTTGTTCCTGAGGAGGAACTGGCATGATTACCCCTGAAGACTCCAGGTCTCAAACACACTTCAGAAAAGCCTGAGCTTTTACTGGATTTACAGGGATGCGTGAGAGAAAAAATCTTCTCACAGGAGGTCTTACTTTGAATCCTATTCGATACCCTTGAGAGACAATGCTCTGAATCCAATGATTTTGGACAGTTTTTATCCAAAAATCCTTGAAAAACCTTAATCTGCCCCCTACCAGCTGAGCTGGAATGAGGGTCGCACCTTCATGCGGACTTAGGGGCAGACTTTGGTTTCCTAAATGGCTTGGGTTTATTCCAATTTGAGGAAGGCTGCCAACTGGAAGCAGATTCCTTTGGAGGAGGATTGAGTTTTTGTTCCTTATTCTGACGAAAGGAACGAAAACGGTTAGAAGCCTTAGATTTACCCTTAGGTTTTTTTATCCTGAGGCAAAAAAACTCCTTTTCCTCCAGTGATAGTTGAAATAATGGAATCCAACTGAGAACCAAATAAATTATTACCTTGGAAAGAAAGAGATAGTAATCTAGATTTAGATGTCATATCAGCATTCCAAGACTTAAGCCACAAAGCTCTTCTAGCTAATACAGCTAAAGACATGGATCTAACATCAATTTTGATAATATCAAAAATGGCATCACAAATAAAATGATTAGCATGTTGCAGTAAGCGAACAATGCTAGATATGTCAAAATCCAATTCGTGTTGCGCTAAATTTTCCAACCAGAAAGTTGATGCAGCCGCAACATCACCCAAAGAAATAGCAGGTCTGAGAAGATGACCTGAATATAAATAGGCCTTCCTTAGATAAGATTCAAGCTTCCTATCTAAAGGATCCTTAAAGGAAGTGCTATCTTCCATAGGAATAGTGGTACGTTTAGCAAGAGTAGAAATAGCCCCATCAACTTTGGGGATCTTTTCCCAAAACTCTATAGATTTTGCTGGTAAAGGATACAATCTCTTAAACCTTGAAGAAGGAATAAAGGAAGTACCTGGCTTATTCCATTCCCTAGAAATCATATCAGAAATAGCCTCAGGAATGGGAAAAACACCTGGGGAAACCACAGGAGGTTTAAAAACAGCATTTAAACGTTTATTAGACTGAACGTCAATAGGACTGGTTACCTCAATATCCAAAGTAATTAACACTTCTTTAACAAAGAACGCATATACTCTATTTTAAATAAATAAGTAGATTTGTCAGTGTCAATATCTGAGGAAGGATCTTCTGTTTCAGATAGATCCTCATCAGAAGAGGATGAATTATTATGTTGTTGGTCATTTGAAATTTCATCAGCTAAATGAGAAGTTTTAAAAGACCTTTTACGTTTATTAGAAGGTGGAAATGCAGACAAAGCCTTCATAATAGAATCAGAAACAAATTCTTTAAAATTTACAGGTATATCATGCACATTAGAAGTTGAAGGAACTGCAACTGGCAATGTACTATTACTGATAGAAACACTATCTGCATGTAAAAGTTTATCATGACAACTATTACAAATGACATTCGGTGGAATAGTGTGATTTCTCTCCATGCCGGCAAAGTTTTGAATATCAGGCCTCACGTCTCTTTAATATTTTGCTCTTTTAAGGTAGATTATCAGTTTTTCATCAACAATCATGATAGGAAAAAACACACTTTGCCATAAGAGTTGGCATACTAGGTATTCTGTATGTGAACATTACTGTGTATATATATATATATATATATATATATATATTTAGCTATTAGATTACTGGGAGTTAGCTGCTGATTGGCATTTGCACATATCTGTCAGGGTTACTAACCCTTCCTTGTTTCTTGGAGTCCAGGCATGTTTCTGGCTTCTCTTGCATTGTTTTTGACACTGTGTGTTCCTCCCACAAGCCCTCTTATGGGCAGGCTTATGAACATCATCACTCTGCTACTACTGGCAACTTCCTGTCTCACAGTGATGATGTAATGCCTGTTAACTATATAGCCAATCCCCTGTCCACTCTGTCGCACATCTTGTGTGAGTCCAGACACTTCTATTTTTGTTCTCATTCTCTGTGTTAACCCTGTCTTTGGCTGACTGATTTTCTGGTTCCTGACTCCAGCTATTATTGTTCCTGCTCTCTGTGTTCCCTGACCCAGCTCAGCAGAATACCTAACTTACTTTGGTATCTGACCCCTGGCTTAGTACTGACTATGTTCTAGATTTTTTTATTGTTAATTTCATATAACTCCATTTATTTTTAACCCTGCACTTTCCATTTCGATCTGGTTTATTGGTCCCCTGACATTATGCCTCTTGCCACTGGTTCACTCATTGAGGCCTGTTTATCAAATGTCTGTCTGACCTGATCCGACAGTGGTCCGACAGACATTGCTGAATGCGGAGAGCAATACGCTCTCCGTATTCAGCATTGCCCCCTGCAGACTTGCGGCCGCTAGCAGGGGGTGTCAATCAGCCCGATTGTACTCGATCGGGTTAAATTGTGGCGATCTCTGTTCGCCTGCTCAGAGCAGGCGGCCAGGGTAATGGAGCTGCTGCTCCATAACTTGCGTTTCTGGCGAGTCTTCAGACTCGCCAGAAACACGGGCCCTCAAGCTCCGTTCGGAGCTTGATAAATGGGCCTCATTGTGTTCAGCTACATCCCAGTAGTGCATTGCTGTTCTTTCAACAAATGATACAAAGATAATGTAGAGGATTTGATAATAGAAGTAAATTGAAAGTTTAAAATTGTATGCAAAAAAAAAAAAATCTGGTTTAATTTTCCTTTACTATAAAGGAGACATTTAAAGACACATGACATTCATAAAAAACTTTTTATACTTCCTGTTACTTTCACTTCATATTAAACACGTTCATGATTCAGATAGAGCATACAATTTTAAACAACTTTCTAATTTACTTATATTATCAATTTTGTTAAGTTCCCTTGGTATTCATTGTTAAAAGAATAACTATAGGTGAGCTTAGGAGCGTGCACATGTCCTTAGCCATCAAGCAGAAGGGTTTTCAATATTATGAATAGTTGCAAACTCTGCTGCCGTTGAGTGTCTGTAGCATTCTATGGTAGCAGTGTTTGTAACTATGTATAATATTGCTATAAATATTGTTGCAAACACTGCTGCCAGATGGCTAAAGGACACGTGCACACTCCTGAGCTCAGCTCATCTAGAGTTACTGTTAGTTTAATTTGCTTCCATTATTAAAATGTGCACAGTAATTTTTATGCACACTTTCTGAGACACCAGCTCCTAATGAGCATATTCAAGAGTTCACAGTATATATGTATATGCATTTTGTGATTGGCTGATATCTGTAACATGATACAAGGTGAGGGGAAATGGAAGTCACTTTAAAATCTGTGTTCTGCATTTGTTGATTATGCAATTCTACAGTTTTTACGGGTCCTTTAAGTTTTTGCATATACATTGAGAGTGTGGGATTGCATCACTACTTACCTTCTCCTCTTTATCAACACAGACTAGTTTCATGACACACTTGGTTTTCCTCCTGGTTACTGCGTGATACATTGGTGAAAAAGAGGTTGTGTAAACTTTAACATTCTCCCTGCCCTTCAAGGTCACTGCTTCTTCTGTGAATAAAGACAAAAGGCAGGAAAATCTATTTACAAAATGAATTTTGTCTACCAACTCTTCATATTAAAGGGACATTAAACTCTGTGAGATTGTTACTGTATCAGCTCATTAAAAACTTTTCATAACTGGCCTCAGCAGGGGAGATAAGATAAGGAGATCAGGGTTTTATATCTAGTAAAATTATGGTGTCCATTTAAGATATCTTTCTCATCTGTATTTCCAGAGTGTCTAGGACAATGTTACACATTATTACAGTGTATATTATAATATAAAAATAGAAAAAGGCAGCACCAGCATTATACTTCAAAAAAATCCTTTATTTTCCTTGGAGGCAAACAAATGTGACACAGAATGAACGTCTGACGCGTTTCACGCCCCCTAGTGGCGTTTCATCAGAGACAACAGGTGTTCCTAAACATGGCCCTCTTATACTGGGACATATTACATGCATATTTAACCCCTTAATATCAAAAACAAACAAACATTAAAAGTATATGTAACTAACATAAAATATGCTACAGTATGCATTATCCAATGTTCATTACAGCTGAATCAAACTGAAAAAACAAATATTGAGTTAACATAGAAAGCTGGGTTGAAAATCTTGCCAATATCAAGGTGTATAATATTTCCTGTGCCCTCAACATAGATTATAGCAAATCAATCTTGGTATGTTAGTCAGGCTATTAGGTATTATTCCCAATGTTAAGATATATATATATATATATATATATATATATATATATATATATATATATATATATATATATATATATATATATATATATATATATATATATATATATATATATATATAGGGAAATTATAACAACAGACTATTTATTCAATATAAATTAACCCTGACAGTCCCACTATCTAAATATATTGGTCAGGCTATAAGGTATTATTCCCAATACTAAGATATATACAGGGAATTTTTAAAACAATAGACTATGTGTTTAATATAAATTAATTAATTAATTGGATTCAATACTTCAGCCGATAGTGAAAAAGTTGTTTAGTTATTTGAGAGACTCATCTCATTTGCTGGAAGGTTTTAAGAGCATTAGGTGGAGTAAGAATTACTGCTGGGTAGTAGTAGATATTGTATCCCTATACACAGCCATCCCACATAACATGGGGATTTTGGCTGTGAGATATTTTTTGGATAAATATACAGCGTATGATGAAGAAGTTAAGGTTTACATTTGTGCAATTTTAGAGTTTGTGCTTACCCATAATTTTTTGACATTTGATGGTAAGTTTTACCTCTCTAATAGACATAGTCTATTGTTTTAAAAATTCCCTGTATATATCTTAGTATTGGGAATAATACCTTATAGCCTGACCAATATATTTAGATAGTGGGACTGTCAGGGTTAATTTATATTGAATAAATAGTCTGTTGTTATAATTTCCCTTTATATATATATATCTTAACATTGGGAATAATACCTAATAGCCTGACTAACATACCAAGGTTGATTTGCTATAATCTATGTTGAGGGCACAGGAAATATTATACACCTTGATATTGGCAAGATTTTCAACCCAGCTTTCTATGTTAACTCAATATTTGTTTTTTCAGTTTGATTCAGCTGTAATGAACATTGGATAATGCATACTGTAGCATATTTTATGTTAGTTACATATACTTTTAATGTTTGTTTGTTTTTGACATTAAGGGGTTAAATAATGCATGTAATATGTCCCAGTATAAGAGGGCCATGTTTAGGAACACCTGTTGTCTCTGATGAAACGCCACTAGGGGGCGTGAAACGCATCAGACGTTCATTCTGTGTCACATTTGTTTGCCTCCAAGGAAAATAAAGGATTTTTTTGAATTATAATGCTGGTGCTGCCTTTTTCTATTTTTGTATTGCTGATTGTGGCAATCGATTCGTTGCCTATTTAGGCATTGCACCCAGTCACCGCATGCCCTATTTGCCCGTTTTGCCAATACCACGGCGGCGTCCGTGACGTCATCATCCTGAGCCGCAGTCCGGGCCGGCCTGAGAGTTTGGAGAGGCCGCTTGCCTTTTAACTGTGTCGGATTGAATAAAATTGGGGCCTGTCTCGCTTGAACGCATCGGCGCAACACTTCTCCAAGGAAACAAGAGGTATTGGTCTCAGACCATTTAAATATATTATTTACGGCATGCTTACTGTATGGCTCTTAGCAAATAACGGCGCAGTGTAAATGCACAGTGTGAAGGACTAATAAGTGGTTGCACCGCGGTCTTAAGTTGCAGTGATTACACACAGTATCTGGTATCCGTTTAATGCAAGGACCTTTATGTTGTCAATAGAATAAGGTATCCTCTTGAGCACATGTTTAATGTGTATACAAGAATAATTAATAAACATTTTCCTGGAAGTGGAGAGAAGTAGTGTATTAAGGACAACAAAGGGCTCAGTGTGCTTATGAAGTGTTTGGGATATTAAATTTGCTTTTGCATGCGTGTGACTGGTTCAGCATTTTTTTGCATTGCTTATATGCAGTAAGGCACAATTGTTGACATGGATCTTGATAATACAGTTTTATCCAGTTCATTATATAATGCTGAATCAAGGAAAGAACTTTTCAGACGTGTGTTTGCTGCAGACAGATGTGAAGGGTTCAGTCCATGTATGGAATCACAATTTAAAGCTTTGGAAAAGCTGTTAGTGGCTGACTTGCGGCTAACTTGGGACATTGAAGCTTTGAGCACTATGTAGAGTTATCCAGAATACCACGGGGGTTAAGATTGAATAAATTTCCAACCTTTGAGGTTGATAACCCTGAGATAATACAGGAATGGAATGATGCACTCACAGAATGCTCTATAAAATTATTGAATATTCTTATCAAATGTAAGGTGCAAAAGAGGCTAAGTCTTAAAGAAAGAATGGTAAAAATTGAGAAGGAATTAAAGAAATTTGAACAACATGAAGATTTCCTGGAATAGAAAAAACTAATGAAGGAGCATGTTGATAAATTGGATGCCATTCTTGCTGAACGCAAGGGAGAAAAATTTAACAGAGATAGATTTGACTATGAAACAAATCGAGTATATCAATGGCCATCAGCCCAGAAAAACACCTGGAAAGCCTACTCTGGTAAAGGAAGGAGGTGGAATAGCAAGAAGAACTACAAAGATGACAAGCAAAATCCAAAACCAATTTTGAAGAATAAAACGCCAAAAAAAGTGTTTTTCTCATCAACTGAAGCTGAGTAATCTGATCAAGAGTTAATGGAATCAGCAGAGTCATCCTCTTCTCCTTCCCCCTCTTCCTCATCTTCCTCCTCTGTTTCTTTTCATTCTCTACAGGTTACCAGTGCTGAGGATACTGAAAGTGAAGGTCCATCTACGAGATCAAAAGAACCCAGAGAACAGAAGAAGAATAATAAGAAAGAGTCCAAGAAAGGTCCCAAGGTCCCTTTAGACGGGTCAGAAGGTCAAAAAACAAAAAGAAAAAAGAAATAACAACACAAAGATTGGGACAATTGGATTTAAATGTTATTAACCTTTCTTCTTTTGTGCTAAACAAAGATCAAATCAGTGTACTTAGCAGGGGTTTGGGTTTTGCACCTACTAAAGATTTTTCACCATTTAATACATTAATAGATGTTAACAGGTTTGTTCGCAAGTTGACTTTGAAAAGATTTTTTGCTTTACAACCAGACAACACTAGTAACATTGAGAAACAGGACAACACTCAGAAACAACTAGAGGAGGAAGTTTCCTTTCAGGATGCTTGTGTGTTAAGTACAATGATAGATTTACAGAATTCTTATGATGTACTGTCTGAAGAAACTGCCCCTAGAGGACCCAAAAAGTATGGTTCAGATTTTTACCCTATTCAGTTTAGGGGAGGTGCAGTTAATTTGTTTCAAAAGACAGTGGAAAGAGAGATCTTGAATCTATCATTGACCAAAAAGAAGGTTAGAAATAATCTATCAAGGGCAGAAAAATTGGCGGTAGATTCCCTCAAAGAGAATCAGAGCTTAGTCATTAGAAACTCTGATAAGGGAGGGAATATTGTAATTTTGAACAAAAATGATTACTTAGAAGAGGCTCAGCGCCAATTAAATGACTCTATTACATACACTCCTCTAACTGGAAATCCAACTATTATGTTTAAACGAGAATTGCTATCTCTGTTAGATGATGGTATTTATTTAGGGGTCTTTAAGCCTGAGGATGTGGAAGTGCTTGTGCCTGAATTTCCCATTACGCCACTTTTTCACTATCTGCCCAAATTACATAAAAATCCAATACGGCCACCGGGAAGACCAATTGTGTCGGGCATTGGGTCCCTGCTTGAACCTCTTTCCGAGTGGTTGGATTCAATACTTCAGCCGATAGTGAAAAAGTTGTTTAGTTATTTGAGAGACTCATCTCATTTGCTGGAAGGTTTTAAGAGCATTAGGTGGAGTAAGAATTACTGCTGGGTAGTAGTAGATATTGTATCCCTATACACAGCCATCCCACATAACATGGGGATTTTGGCTGTGAGATATTTTTTGGATAAATATACAGCGTATGATGAAGAAGTTAAGATTTACATTTGTGCAATTTTAAAGTTTGTGCTTACCCATAATTTTTTGACATTTGATGGTAAGTTTTACCTCCAGCGTTGTGGCACGGCAATGGGGGCAAAATTTGCCCCCTGCTTTGCCAACTTGTATGTAGGGTACTGGGAGGTTAAATATCTCTATAATAGCGAATATGCACTGTTTACTGGTAACATACACTACTACAAAAGGTTAATTGATGATCTGATTATGATCATTGATAAGCCTTGGGATGATAACAAATTTCAGAGCTTTCTAAACTTCCTTGATAATAATGAGATGAGTTTAAGGTTTGTAGGATGTTATAGCCATAAATGTGTTGACTTCTTGGATGTATCATTGGAGGGGGTAGCTGAGACTGGAATGATAGTGTCCAAAACATTTCGTAAACCAACAGCAGGTAACACTATTTTACATGCGAGCTCATGCCATCCCCCCCCATTTGATAAAGGCTATCCCGAAAGCACAATACATTAGGCTGCGAAGGAATACCAATGATGATCAAATTTATTCCCAGCAAGCGGATGAACTCACTATGAGATTGACCGCTAGAGGCTATGACTGTACAAAACTGGAAAAGACAAAAAGGGATGTTGGAAGGTTGAAAAATAGGATTACATCCGTGGACGGTAAAGACTCTTCTCTGCAATTCGATAATAGCATAGTTTTTACAACAGAATACACTAATCATTTTTTTGATATTGTTGGAATATTGAAGAAGAATCTGTCAATATTAAGTGGTGATAATATTCTGCAGAACTATGTATCGAGTTGCAGATTTGTGTCAAAAAAGCCCGTAACTTTGGCTGCGAAGCTAGCTCCCAGTATGGTCACTAGTGGAGAGACCAGTAGGGGAGAGAATTGGTTAAGGAAACAAGGTTGTTTCAGATGTGGAGCAAGGACATGTCTGACATGTGATATGATGGAAAGGGCCACTACATTTAAATCTACTATAGATGGACAGGAGTACAAAATTCCCTTTTATGCCAACTGCAAAACTAAATTTGCAGTGTATTTGTTGGAATGCAAACTTTGCAAAATCCAATACATAGGAAAAACGACAAGAGAAGTCAATGTGAGGGTGAGAGAACATGTCAATGATGTTAAAAACTATTGTAAGGATTCCACAGTGGCAAGGCATTTTAACCTGTTTCATTTTACCAATGAAGGAAACTTTAAGGTTAAAATTATTGATGTAGCTAAGGTCCCTTTAAGAGGTGGGAACAGGTACAAAATTTTGGACAGGAAAGAATTATACTGGATTTACCATCTTAAAACTAGGATTCCTGATGGCCTGAACCTGGAATGGGACATTAGCTACTTCGTGTAACCAGCAAAGTCATAGTAATTGGCAAAAAATTGAAGGGATATCATAAGGGGGAGATGAGTAGTAATTTGGATGTGGTACCACCTATTTCTCACATATTTGAAGGGCTTACTAGGATTAATTTATATTAAACACATAGTCTATTGTTTTAAAAATTCCCTGTATTTATCTTAGTATTGGGAATAATACCTTATAGCCTGACCAATATATTTAGATAGTGGGACTGTCAGGGTTAATTTATATTGAATAAATAGTCTGTTGTTATAATTTCCCTTTATATATATATATCTTAACATTGGGAATAATACCTAATAGCCTGACTAACATACCAAGGTTGATTTGCTATAATCTATGTTGAGGGCACAGGAAATATTATACACCTTGATATTGGCAAGATTTTCAACCCAGCTTTCTATGTTAACTCAATATTTGTTTTTTCAGTTTGATTCAGCTGTAATGAACATTGGATAATGCATACTGTAGCATATTTTATGTTAGTTACATATACTTTTAATGTTTGTTTGTTTTTGATATTAAGGGGTTAAATATGCATGTAATATGTCCCAGTATAAGAGGGCCATGTTTAGGAACACCTGTTGTCTCTGATGAAACGCCACTAGGGGGCGTGAAACGCGTCAGACGTTCATTCTGTGTTACATTTGTTTGCCTCCAAGGAAAATAAAGGATTTTTTTGAAGTATAATGCTGGTGCTGCCTTTTTCTATTTTTGTATTGCTGATTGTGGCAATCGATTCGTTGCCTATTTAGGCATTGCACCCAGTCACCGCATGCCCTATTTGCCGTTTTGCCTATACCACGGCGGCGTCCGTGACGTCATCATCCTGAGCCGCAGTCCGGGCCGGCCTGAGAGTTTGGAGCGGCCGCTTGCCTTTTACCTGTATATTATAATATGTAGCCAGGTATTTGGATATTATAAAATACTGACACTTTAAATATGGAGTCAAAATACATACAGGGATAGAAAAACAGAATTTATGTTTACCTGATAAATTTCTTTCTCCAACGGTGTGTCCGGTCCACGGCGTCATCCTTACTTGTGGGATATTCTCTTCCCCAACAGGAAATGGCAAAGAGCCCAGCAAAGCTGGTCACATGATCCCTCCTAGGCTCCGCCTACCCCAGTCATTCGACCGACGTTAAGGAGGAATATTTGCATAGGAGAAACCATATGGTACCGTGGTGACTGTAGTTAGAGAAAATAAATTATCAGACCTGATTAAAAAAACCAGGGCGGGCCGTGGACCGGACACACCGTTGGAGAAAGAAATTTATCAGGTAAACATAAATTCTGTTTTCTCCAACATAGGTGTGTCCGGTCCACGGCGTCATCCTTACTTGTGGGAACCAATACCAAAGCTTTAGGACACGGATGAAGGGAGGGAGCAAATCAGGTCACCTAAATGGAAGGCACCACGGCTTGCAAAACCTTTCTCCCAAAAATAGCCTCAGAAGAAGCAAAAGTATCAAACTTGTAAAATTTGGTAAAAGTGTGCAGTGAAGACCAAGTCGCTGCCCTACATATCTGATCAACAGAAGCCTCGTTCTTGAAGGCCCATGTGGAAGCCACAGCCCTAGTGGAATGAGCTGTGATTCTTTCGGGAGGCTGCCGTCCGGCAGTCTCGTAAGCCAATCTGATGATGCTTTTAATCCAAAAAGAGAGAGAGGTAGAAGTTGCTTTCTGACCTCTCCTTTTACCTGAATAAACAACAAACAAGGAAGATGTTTGTCTAAAATCCTTTGTAGCATCTAAATAGAATTTTAGAGCGCGAACAACATCCAAATTGTGCAACAAACGTTCCTTCTTTGAAACTGGTTTCGGACACAGAGAAGGTACGATAATCTCCTGGTTAATGTTTTTGTTAGAAACAACTTTTGGAAGAAAACCAGGTTTAGTACGTAAAACCACCTTATCTGCATGGAACACCAGATAAGGAGAAGAACACTGCAGAGCAGATAATTCTGAAACTCTTCTAGCAGAAGAAATTGCAACTAAAAACAAAACTTTCCAAGATAATAACTTAATATCAACGGAATGTAAGGGTTCAAACGGAACCCCCTGAAGAACTGAAAGAACTAAATTGAGACTCCAAGGAGGAGTCAAAGGTTTGTAAACAGGCTTGATTCTAACCAGAGCCTGAACAAAGGCTTGAACATCTGGCACAGTTGCCAGTTTTTTGTGAAGTAACACCGACAAGGCGGAAATCTGTCCCTTCAGGGAACTTGCAGATAATCCTTTTTCCAATCCTTCTTGAAGGAAGGATAGAATCCTAGGAATCTTAACCTTGTCCCAAGGGAATCCCTTAGATTCACACCAACAGATATATTTTTTCCAAATCTTGTGGTAAATCTTTCGAGTTACAGGCTTTCTGGCCTGAACAAGAGTATCGATAACAGAATCTGAGAATCCTCGCTTCGATAAAATCAAGCGTTCAATCTCCAAGCAGTCAGCTGGAGTGAAACCAGATTCGGATGTTCGAACGGACCCTGAACAAGAAGGTCTCGTCTCAAAGGTAGCTTCCAAGGTGGAGCCGATGACATATTCACCAGATCTGCATACCAAGTCCTGCGTGGCCACGCAGGAGCTATCAAGATCACCGACGCCCTCTCCTGATTGATCCTGGCTACCAGCCTGGGGATGAGAGGAAACGGCGGGAACACATAAGCTAGTCTGAAGGTCCAAGGTGCTACTAGTGCATCCACTAGAGCCGCCTTGGGATCCCTGGATCTGGACCCGTAGCAGGGAACTTTGAAGTTCTGACGAGAGGCCATTAGATCCATGTCTGGAATGCCCCACAGCTGAGTGACTTGGGCAAAGATTTCCGGATGGAGTTCCCACTCCCCCGGATGCAATGTCTGACGACTCAGAAAATCCGCTTCCCAATTTTCCACTCCTGGGATGTGGATAGCAGACAGGTGGCAGGAGTGAGACTCCGCCCATAGAATAATCTTGGTCACTTCTTCCATCGCTAGGGAACTCCTTGTTCCCCCCTGATGGTTGATGTACGCAACAGTCGTCATGTTGTCTGATTGAAATCGTATGAACTTGGTCCTCGCTAGCTGAGGCCAAGCCTTGAGAGCATTGAATATCGCTCTCAGTTCCAGAATATTTATCGGTAGAAGAGATTCTTCCCGAGACCAAAGACCCTGAGCTTTCAGGGATCCCCAGACCGCGCCCCAGCCCATCAGACTGGCGTCGGTCGTGACAATGACCCACTCTGGTCTGCGGAATGTCATCCCTTGTGACAGGTTGTCCAGGGACAGCCACCAACGGAGTGAGTCTCTGGTCCTCTGATTTACTTGTATCTTTGGAGACAAGTCTGTATAGTCCCCATTCCACTGACTGAGCATGCACAGTTGTAATGGTCTTAGATGAATGCGCGCAAAAGGAACTATGTCCATTGCCGCTACCATCAACCCGATCACTTCCATGCACTGAGCTACGGAAGGAAGAGGAACGGAATGAAGTATCCGACAAGAGTCCAGAAGTTTTGTTTTTCTGGCCTCTGTTAGAAAAATCCTCATTTCTGAGGAGTCTATAATTGTTCCCAAGAAGGGAACCCTTGTTGACGGGGATAGAGAACTCTTTTCCACGTTCACTTTCCAGCCGTGAGATCTGAGAAAGGCCAGGACGATGTCCGTGTGAGCCTTTGCTTGAGGGAGGGACGACGCTTGAATCTCGTCCAGGTAAGGTACTACTGCAATGCCCCTTGGTCTTAGCACCGCTAGAAGGGACCCTAGTACCTTTGTGAAAATCCTTGGAGCAGTGGCTAATCCGAAAGGAAGCGCCACAAACTGGTAATGTTTGTCCAGGAATGCAAACCTTAGGAACCGATGATGTTCCTTGTGGATAGGAATATGTAGATACGCATCCTTTAAATCCACCGTGGTCATGAATTGACCTTCCTGGATGGAAGGAAGGATAGTTCGAATGGTTTCCATCTTGAACGATGGAACCTTGAGAAATTTGTTTAAGATCTTGAGATCTAAGATTGGTCTGAACGTTCCCTCTTTTTTGGGAACTATGAACAGATTGGAGTAGAACCCCATCCCTTGTTCTCTTAATGGAACAGGATGAATCACTCCCATTTTTAACAGGTCTTCTACACAATGTAAGAACGCCTGTCTTTTTATGTGGTCTGAAGACAACTGAGACCTGTGGAACCTCCCCCTTGGGGGAAGTCCCTTGAATTCCAGAAGATAACCCTGGGAGACTATTTCTAGCGCCCAAGGATCCAGAACATCTCTTGCCCAAGCCTGAGCGAAGAGAGAGAGTCTGCCCCCCACCAGATCCGGTCCCGGATCGGGGGCCAATATTTCATGCTGTCTTGGTAGCAGGGGCAGGTTTCTTGGCCTGCTTTCCCTTGTTCCAGCCTTGCATTGGTCTCCAAGCTGGCTTGGCTTGAGAAGTATTACCCTCTTGCTTAGAGGACGTAGCACTTTGGGCTGGTCCGTTTTTACGAAAGGGACGAAAATTAGGTCTATTTTTTGCCTTGAAAGGCCGATCCTGAGGAAGGGCGTGGCCCTTACCCCCAGTGATATCAGAGATAATCTCTTTCAAGTCAGGGCCAAACAGCGTTTTCCCCTTGAAAGGAATGTTTAGTAGCTTGTTCTTGGAAGACGCATCAGCCGACCAAGATTTCAACCAAAGCGCTCTGCGCGCCACAATAGCAAACCCAGAATTCTTAGCCGCTAACCTAGCCAATTGCAAAGTGGCGTCTAGAGTGAAAGAATTAGCCAATTTGAGAGCATTGATTCTGTCCATAATCTCCTCATAAGGAGGAGAATCACTATCGAGCGCCTTTATCAGTTCATCAAACCAGAAAAATGCGGCTGTAGTGACAGGGACAATGCATGAAATGGGTTGTAGAAGGTAACCCTGCTGAACAAACATCTTTTTAAGCAAACCTTCTAATTTTTTATCCATAGGATCTTTGAAAGCACAACTATCCTCTATGGGTATAGTGGTGCGTTTGTTTAAAGTAGAAACCGCTCCCTCGACCTTGGGGACTGACTGCCATAAGTCCTTTCTGGGGTCGACCATAGGAAACAATTTTTTAAATATGGGGGGAGGGACGAAAGGAATACCGGGCCTTTCCCATTCTTTATTAACAATGTCCGCCACCCGCTTGGGTATAGGAAAAGCTTCTGGGAGCCCCGGCACCTCTAGGAACTTGTCCATTTTACATAGTTTCTCTGGGATGACTAACTTTTCACAATCATCCAGAGTGGATAATACCTCCTTAAGCAAAATGCGGAGATGTTCCAACTTAAATTTAAATGTAATCACATCAGGTTCAGCCTGATGAGAAATGTTCCCTGAATCAGTAATTTCTCCCTCAGACAAAACCTCCCTGGCCCCCTCAGATTGGGTTAGGGGCCCTTCAGAGATATTAATATCAGCGTCGTCATGCTCTTCAGTATCTAAAACAGAGCAGCCACGCTTACGCTGACAAGGGTTCATTTTGGCTAAAATGTTTATGACAGAATTATCCATTACAGCCGTTAATTGTTGCATAGTAAGGAGTATTGGCGCGCTAGATGTACTAGGGGCCTCCTGAGTGGGCAAGACTCGTGTAGACGAAGGAGGGAATGATGCAGTACCATGCTTACTCCCCTCACTTGAGGAATCATCTTGGGCATCATTGTCATTGTCACATAAATCACATTTATTTAAATGAATAGGAATTCTGGCTTCCCCACATTCAGAACACAGTCTATCTGGTAGTTCAGACATGTTAAACAGGCATAAACTTGATAACAAAGTACAAAAAACGTTTTAAAATAAAACCGTTACTGTCACTTTAAATTTTAAACTGAACACACTTTATTACTGCAATTGCGAAAAAACATGAAGGAATTGTTCAAAATTCACCAAATTTTCACCACAGTGTCTTAAAGCCTTAAAAGTATTGCACAAATTTGGAAGCTTTAACCCTTAAAATAACGGAACCGGAGCCGTTTTTAACTTTAACCCCTTTACAGTCCCTGGTATCTGCTTTGCTGAGACCCAACCAAGCCCAAAGGGGAATACGATACCAAATGACGCCTTCAGAAGTCTTTTCTAAGTATCAGAGCTCCTCTCACATGCGACTGCATGCCATGCCTCTCAAAAACAAGTGCGCAACACCGGCGCGAAAATGAGACTCTGCCTATGCTTTGGGAAAGCCCCTAAAGAATAAGGTGTCTAAAACAGTGCCTGCCGATATTATTATATCAAAAAACCCAAATAAAATGATTCCTCAAGGCTAAATATGTGTTAATAATGAATCGATTTAGCCCAGAAAAAGTCTACAGTCTTAATAAGCCCATGTGAAGCCCTTATTTACAATCGTAATAAACATGGCTTACCGGATCCCATAGGGAAAATGACAGCTTCCAGCATTACATCGTCTTGTTAGAATGTGTCATACCTCAAGCGGCAAGAGACTGCACACTGTTCCCCCAACTGAAGTTAATTGCTCTCAACAGTCCTGTGTGGAACAGCCATGGATTTTAGTTACGGTTGCTAAAATCATTTTCCTCATACAAACAGAAATCTTCATCTCTTTTCTGTTTCTGAGTAAATAGTACATACCAGCACTATTTCAAAATAACAAACTCTTGATTGAATAATAAAAAACTACAGTTAAACACTAAAAAACTCTAAGCCATCTCCGTGGAGATGTTGCCTGTACAACGGCAAAGAGAATGACTGGGGTAGGCGGAGCCTAGGAGGGATCATGTGACCAGCTTTGCTGGGCTCTTTGCCATTTCCTGTTGGGGAAGAGAATATCCCACAAGTAAGGATGACGCCGTGGACCGGACACACCTATGTTGGAGAAAGCAAAATGGCAGATAGTTAAAGTGATGGCAAATTATACTATTAAAGGGCCATAATACCCAAATGTTTAAACACTTGAAAGTGATGCAGCATAGCTGTAAAAAGCTGACTAGAAAATATCTCCTGAACATCTCTATGTAAAAAAGAAAGATATTTTACCTCAAAAGTTCCTCAGTAGCCACCTCCCATTGTAAATGATTTCTAAGCAGCATATTAGTCTGTCTGTCCTGGGACAGCTTAGGGGATGAGCATCGTGCACTCTCATTATTTCCCTATTCAGCTTACTATGAAATCTCATGAGAGTTAAGTCAAATCTCATGAGATCACAGTAAAAGAGTGCATGACCTCAGCACTGCTGATGCTGATTGGCTGCTGTTCATTTCTTCATTTTTTTTAAAAAATTTTTTACCTGCAGCTGTGAGCAGCTGAGTATAACTTTTTACACAGAACTTACTCTGCTGAGCTGAGGAGATTGTGAGGTAAAATATCTTTCTTTTTTACATAGAGATGCTCAGGTGATGTTTTCCTGTCAGCTTTTTACAGTTATACTTCATCAGTTTCAAGTGATTTAGCATATGAGTATTATGTCCCTTTAATGAAAGATATGATTCCACTCATCATTATATCCTAAATCAAACTGCATTATTATATTTTGTTTAAAATACATTTTTTTTGAGCTGTCAATCATGATCCGCACGTCGGCCCCCTGATCTGATGCTTTATTCAATGTAGTGATGTGTAGAGCGGCCCCACCCACTGTACAAGTATTACCCAAAGCACGATAACAAAACATAAAGAACTTTGATAAAACAAATGCAATTAGTAAGAAGAATGACATAAATGGAATGTAAACAACACTATTTATTACACTAACAGAAATAATAAAAAACAATTTTAGCATTATTTAAAGGGATAGGAAAGTCAAAATTAAACTTGCTTGATTCAGATAAAACATGAAATTTTAATACACTTTCAAATTCACTTCTATTTTCAAATGTGCTTCGTTCTCTTGGTATCCCTTGTTGAAAAATAAAAACGCTCATATCCCACTAGTGGGGAGAAGCTACTGATTTGTGCTTCCACACATTAGTCTCTTGTGATTGGCTAACTATATGTGTTCATTTAGTTGCCAGTAGGGCAATGCTGTTCCTTTAGCAAAGGATAACAAGAGAATGTAGCAACTTTGATAATAGAAGTAAGTTGAAAAGTTGTTTAAAATTGTATGTTCTATCCAAATCATGAAAGAAATTTTTGAGGTTTCCTGTCCCTTTAAGCCCTATATTTCTAAAAATAAAAAAACTTGTAAGTCGAAGTTTACCATAACTCTTTAGTGGCATGAAACAGATATGGTTTATTTTGATTCATACCTTCCGTAAGTCCAACCGTTCCTATGGGTGGATGACTAAACACCACTGTTGGAATATTGTTGTAGTCCAATTTGGAATCCTCTTGTCCTTCAAATAATCGTTGGGACAGTCTCCTACCGGCTGCTATGGCGACTGCAGAGAAGCAAAACATGCCATAAAATACTAAGTACAAGACATATTTCTTGGCAAATATGTTGCCTACCAATTATTTTACCAATTAATTAAGTAGGATATATGTCCTCTATTACTGAACTGATATTTTTGTTGAAGGGTCATTCATGTCCTTGATACTAAAAGGATAGTATCTCTAATATTGCTGTGTAAGAGGTAGAATTGTGTAAGTGCTTAGAAAATGTGTTAGTTTTAGGGGAAATGCTGAAGGGGACTTACAAACAACATTTTCACCCAAAAATATTAATAATACATAAATATTGAGCCATAGGGGCATATTTATCAAGGTCTGGCGTACCTGATCCGACACTGCGGATCAGGTCCGCCAGACCTCGCTGAATACGGCGAGCAATACGCTCGCCGTATTCAGCATTGCACCAGCAGCTCACAAGAGCTGCTGGTGCAACCCCGCCCCCTGCAGACTCGCGGCCAATGGGCCGCCAGCAGGGAGGTGTCAATCAACCCGACCATACTCGATCGGGTTGTATTGTGGGGATGTGTCTCCGCCTGCTCAGAGCAGGCGGACAGGTTATGGAGCAGACTCGCCAGAAACAGGGGCCATCAAGCTCCATACGGAGCTTGTTAAATAGAGCCCATCATGTAATTGGTTGTAATAAAATGTAAATACCTGGTGTCAAAAGTGCTCTTCCGCATACATCTCCTACAGCGTAAATTCCCTTTCTGCTGGTGTTCTGGAATTCATCCACCACAATGTGACCTTTATCATCTAACTCCAGACCCTATAATTAAGATTCAGCCTAAAAATTATACTTAAAATCAGATAATAACATTAAGGATAACATTTTTTACTGTTAAAGAAAAACCTTGCAGTTCTGACATTTAGAGTGTTCTGAGTTAAAGGGACATGGAACACATTTTTTATTCTTTCATGATTTGGATAATACAAACAATTTAAAACAACAATCCAATTTACTTCTATTATCAAATTTGCTTTATTATTTTAGTATTCTTTGTCGAAGGAGCAGCATTGCACTACTGTAAGGTAGTTGAACAAGTCAGGTGAGCCAATGCCAAAGAGGCATATATGTTCAGCCACCAATTGGCAGCAAGCTGTCATTAGTGCAGTGCTGCCCCTGAGTTAGGTATGATTTTCAACAAAGGATACAAAGAGAATGAAGAAAACTAGTAACAGGAGTAAATTAGTAAGTTTTTTAAAATTGTATGTTCTATCTGAATCATGAAAGAGAAATTTAGGTTTCATGACCCTTTAAAGACACAGTAAAATCCCAAATGATGTCTTTATGATTGAGATAGAACATGCCATTTTGAACAACCTTTGTGTAGCAACCAATCACCAGCTAGCTCCCAGGGCGCATCGCTGTGAGCCATGAGCCTACTTAGATATGCTTTTTAGAGCACTTAAGATAATAAAAGCACATTGGATAGTTGTTTAAAATTGCATGCTGTATCTGAATCATTCAAATAATTTTGACTTTACTCTCCTTTTAAGATTTTTTTAAATTGCATAGAATACAACATGAGAAGCATTTATTTTGTTACAAATACTGCAAATACTCTTGTCATGTGAGGTCAATTACAACTGGACATTAAAAAGACTGTCCATTAGAAAATTGCAGTCTATGCTCATTTTTGTTGGTGACAAATATTTCGTTTTTTCCCCCCAATAAAAATGGTTCAACTTAAAGTAATACAGCAATATTAGGTTTTGTAAATACATTTCCCATGATGTTGAGCTAGCATTTCAGCTGGCTGAGCATCATGGGAAATGTAGTTCCAAAACCTCTGGAGGGCCACAATTTATGACCCCTATATAGACCACCTTTCACTGTTTTCTAAATTTCAGTTTTTAAAAAAAATGCAAAACTATAATTTATGTGATTGAAATTTATACTATAAGTGCTTCTGAAATCCCTCCAAGATAGTTGCCACCTTTCTTGGAAAAAAATTGGCGGCCATGCTCATTAACATCAATTTACTTACATAATTATACAGCATAAAATTAAATCTGCTAGGAGGCAACCCTACGCTAAGATACAAACCTGTTTTAGTAAATGAAAGTTAAGGGAAATATACTTTTAAAATGCTGCATTCAATTTCAGTTCTGCAACACAGTTGTGGCATTTGGAATGTCAAAAAACTACATCCAGCTAGATCCATACTGCATATCTGCATGTTCGGAAATGTACTAATAATAAGTTTTGTACATGCAAAAGATAGTAATAAAACAAGCTTATTCACACTATATAATATGCTGCACCTTTGGCTTCTTCATTTAAAGGGATATTAAACCCAATTTTTTTTTCTTTCATGATTCATATAGAGCATGTAATTGTATACAACTTTCTAATTTACCCCTATTATAATTTTTTTCTTTGTTCTTTTGGTATTTTTATTTGAAAAAGCAGGAATGTAAGCTTAGGAGCCAGCCCATTTTTGGTTCAGACCCTGGGTAGCGCTTTCTGATTAGTGGCTACATTTGTTGGACTATTTGCCACCAGTGTAAACAATAAAAGCATACTCATTAAAATAAAAATGAACTTTTTAGGTTAAAGGACCTCTAAACACAGTAGAATACTATAATCAATAAATGCACAATAAACAGACAATGTAAAATCGCCTAGTTTGTCATAAAAAATCTACTACCCATGTGAAATTCAAAGTTAATTTAATTTTTCTTCTCACTGCATCAGCAAATCAGAAAATGCATATACGTATAATTTATTAATCTTGCACATGCTCAGTAGGAGCTGTTGCCTCAGAAAGTATGCATATAAAATGATTGGGCATATTTAGATCATGGATGTGAATGTGAACTGGAAACTTATTTAAAATTGTGTGCTCTATCTGAACCATAAAAGTTTAATTTTGACTGTAGTGGTCCTTTTACTCTTAAACGCAGCACTTATGATCCCTTAACACCAATCTCTGTAGAAACAATTAGCTGATAAACCAGTGTATATCATGAACAACTAACTTTATAAAGCTAAAGACATTGGTGGTCATGTACACATATGTGTCTTGTCATTGGCTCACCAGAGTATTCAGCTAACTCCATGTCGTGCATTGCTGCCCTAGTGCAGACTTCAACTTTGTGTTCTAGACAAGCAATAGTGCAATAATAGAATGCTCCATCACAATATGTACAGGTGGCCCTCGGTTTACGCTGGTTAAATTTGCGCCGTTTCAGAATAACAACCTTTTTTTCAGTCATGTGACTGCTATTGAAAAGCAGTGCACTAATTAAAATAGCCACTAGGTGGAGCTGTCCGATTGTTTTGCAGCAAAGTTATGCAACTTAACAAACTGAAATTGATCTATGTACACAGAGCAGACATTAGATATCGAGCAACAAGATTTAGCAACCACTTCCCCATTATCTTCCTGTCCAGCAGCTTGAGGTGAGGGTGCCTAACTGCCTATTAATCACTGCAGATCGAAATGCATAGAATAGGTGCAGATCCAATATTATCTAACATGCTAACAATGCAGAGAACTGATTGCTGAAAAATGCAAGTAAAAAACGTTTTTGTTCATTAAACTTAGTTTGATGACGATTGAGTCTGTTGTGTGATTATTTAATTAGGTGCTGTTAGCAAATGTTTTTGCTCATTAAACTTAGTTTGATGATGATACAATCTATATTATTAGGTTTATAATGCTGTTTAGCATTTAAAGTCTTCATTTCAAAGCTTTAAAAATAATGTATTAGGTGTTACTTATGACAATTTTGAGAGGGGCCTGGAACCTAACTCCCTCACTTCCCATTGACTTACATTATAAACTGGGTTTCAATTTACAATGGATTCGATTTACAATCATTCCACCTGGAACCTAACCCCGGTGTAAACTGAGGGCTACCTGTACCTATAAATAAAATAGACAAATGAAGAAACGTGTTATCTGTGCCAACAAATATTAATACATGATATAACAAGTCTTCTCACCAGTTTGTCCAGGTTTAGACCCTCCGTGTTGGGGTCTCTTCCAATGGCCCATAGCAAGCAGTCAACATCCTGGATGGTCCTCACAGTTGGTTTGCGACCAGGCACTGTGCACTGCACTTTAATTTCTAGACCGCTAGAGGTTTTTTCAACTGACTTCACCTAAAAGCAACCACATAGAAATTGTCATGGAGTATTCTCATGTGCATTTTGTCTCCTTCTACTTCAATCCAAGTATACTTGTGCATCGTTGCTCACAGTTTGATGAGGTGTGAATCATCATGGATGTTGCCATTTTACCTTTCTATAAAATGCAACATTCTACACAGTAATTGGTTAGGCCAGAGCACATATTTATTTACATCCTTCCCTAATTGGCCACAGCAAAGGAGTCTAGTAACATGGATTTCAAAAAGGCGTATCTCTGATCTGATTTGAAAAACCCTGTAAATTGTGGTTACAAAAGAACGTTAAATTATTTTTAATATTATTTTATAAGGCAGTTCTTAATTTATGCTATATGTGTAATGTCCTCATAAGGATAACTGTATGTGTAGTGGGCATTAAATTTTAGTAAAAAATAAAATATGTCCTGATATTAAGGCTAGACAATATTTTATTAAAGGGACACTGAACCCAAATTTTTTCTTTTGTAATTCATAAAGAGCATGCAATTTTAAGCAACTTTCTAATTTACTCCTATTATCAATGTTTCTTCGTTCTCTTGCTATCATTATTTGAAAAAAGAAGGCATCTAAGCTTTTTTTTGATTTCAGTACTCTGGACAGCACTTTTTTATTGGTGGCTGAATTTATCCACCAATCAGCAAGGACAACCCAGGTTGTTCACCAAAAAAGGGCCGGCATCTAAACCTACATTCTTGCATTTCAAATAAAGATACCAAGAGAATGAAGAAAATTTGATAATAGGAGTAAATTCGAAATTTGCTAAAAATGACATGCTCAATCTGAATCACGAAATAAAATTTTTGGGTACAGTGTCCCTTTAATAGAGAGGCTAATATGAACATAGGAAATTTCCACTGTAATTATATATATATATACACACACACATTTTTTTTAATTTTTTTTTAATGAGTGCACTTTACAACTGCCCATTAAATCTATAGTATGTTCTATATATGTACAATGCCTTGCAAAAGTATTCACCCCCCTTGGCATTTTTCGTGTTTTGTTGCCTCACAACCATGGATTGTTTGAGGATTTGCCTCATTTAATTAACAGAACATGCCCACAACTTTGAAGATGTTTTTTTTTTTAATTTTATTGTGAAGCAAACAACAAATAGGACAAAATAACAGAAAAAGTCAATGAATGTGCATAACTATTCACCCCCCTAAAGTCAATACTTTGTAGAGCCACCTTTTTGCGGCAATCATACCTCCAAGTCGCTTTGGATAAGTCTCTATGAGATTGCCACATCTTTCCACTGGGATTTTTGCCCATTCCTCCTTGCAAAACTGCTCCAGCTCCTTCAAGTTGGATGGTTTGCGCTTGTGAACAGCAATCTTTAAGTCTGGCCACAGATTTTCTATTGTATTGAGGTCTGGGCTTTGACTAGGCCATTCCAACACATTTACATGTTTCCCCTTAAACCACTCAAGTGTTGCTTTAGCAGTGTGTTTGGGGTCATTGTCCTGCTGGAAGGTGAACCTCCGTCCTAGCCTCAAATCATGCACAGAGTGGTACAGGTTTTGCTTAAGAATATCCCTGTATTTAGCACCATCCATCTTTCCCTCAACTCTGACCAGTTTCCCAGTCCCGGCTGCTGAAAAACATCCCCACAGCATGATACTGCCACCACCATGTTTCACTGTGGGGATGGTGTTCTTTGGGTGATTCGATGTGTTGGGTTTGCGCCAGACACAGCGTTTTTTTTGAAGGCCGAAAAGTTCAATTTTAGTCTCATCAGACCAGGGCACCTTCCTCCATACATTTTAGGAGTCTCCCACATGCCTTTTCACAAACTCAAAACGTGCCATTTTGTTTTTTGCTGAATGTAATGGCTTTCTTCTGGCCACTCTGCCATAAAGCCCAACTCTATGGAGCGTACGGCTTATTGTAGTCCTATGTACAGATACTCCAGTCTCTGATGTGGAACTCTGCAGCTTCTCCAGGGTTAACCTAGGTCTCTGTGCTGCCTCTCTGATTAATGCCCTCCTTGCCCGGTCCGTGAGTTTTGGTGGACGGCCGTCTCTTGGCTGGTTTGCTGTTGTGCCATGTTCTTTCCATTTGGTTACGATAGATTTGATGGTGCTCCTGGGGATCATCAAAGATTTGGATATTTTTTTATAACCTTACCCTGACTTGTACTTCTCAACAACTTTGTCCCTTATTTGTTTGTTGAGTTCCTTGGTCTTCATGGCAGTGTTTGGTAAGTGATGCCTCTTGCTTAGGTGTTGCACCCTCTGGGGCCTTTAAAAAAAGGTTTGTATATGTAATGACAGATCATGTGACACTTAGATTGCACACAGGTGGACATTATTTCCCTAATTATGTGACTTCTGAAGGTAATTGGTTGCACCATAGCTTTTTATGGGCTTCATAACAAAGGGGTTTCTTTCTTTGGGACAATGAATAGATTTGAATAAAACCACAGACCCTGTTCCTGAAACAGAACTGGCATGATTACCCCTGAAAACTCCAGGTCTGAAACACACTTCAGGAAAGCCTGAGCCTTAACTGGATTTGCTGGGATGCGTGAGAGAAATTTTTTTCTCACAGGAGGTCTTACTCTGAATCCTATTCGGTACCCCTGAGAAACAATACTCAGAATCCATTGATTTTGGACAGAATTTATCCAAACATCCTTTAAAAATCTTAATCTGCCCCCTACCAGCTGAGCTGGAATGAGGGCCGTACCTTCATGTGGACATACGCACATGCCAATTTTCTGTTTTCTATTTCTAAAAAATAGTTTTATGTATATATTTTTCTCATTTCACTTCACCAACTTAGACTATTGTGTTCTGATCCACCACATAAAATTCACCTTAATAAAACATTGAACTTAAGGCTGTAATGTAACAAAATAGGTAAAAAGTCAAGGGGGGTGAATACTTTTGCAAGGCATTGTATAATTTGTATCAGTTGTGTTGTTAAAATGCTGCTCTTTTTTAAAGGGACACTGAACCCAAATTGTTTCTTTCGTGATTCAGATAGAGCATGCCATTTTAAGCAACTTTCTAATTTACTCCTATTATCAATGTTTCTTCGTTCTCTTGCTATCTTTTTTGAAAAAGAAGGCATCTAAGCTTTTTTCTTGGTTCAGAACTCTGGACAGCAGTGTTTGATTGGTGGATGAATTTATCCACCAATCAGCAAGGACAATCTAGGTTGTTCACCAAAAATGGGCCAGCATCTAAAATGTCATGCTCTATCTGATTCACGAAAGAAAAAATTGAGCTCCATAACGCACTCCAATACCAGTGCTGCTTAAGTCAGCGGTGAGCTGGTTGTACGTGCTCGTGCACGATTTCCCCATAGACATCAATGGGGAGAGCCGGCTGAAAAAAAGTCTAACACCTGCAAAAAAGCAGCGTTTAGCTCAGTAATGCAGCCCCATTGATTCCTATGGGGAAACACATTTTATGTTTATACCTTACACCCTAACATGAACCCAGAGTCTTAACACCCCCAATCTTACACTTATTAACTCCTAATCTGCCGCCCCCGACATCGCCGTCACCTTCATTATATTTATTAACCCCTAATCTGCCACTCCCAACATCGCCGCCACTATAATAAACATATTAACCCCTAAACCGCCGCACTCCCAAACACTAGTTAAATATTAATAACCCCTAATCTGCCGCCCCTAACATTGCAGCCACCTACCTACATTTATTAACCCCTAATCTGCCGCCCCCAACGTCGCCGCCACTATAATAAATTTATTAACCCCTAAATCTAAGTCTAACCCTAACACCCCCTAACTTAAATATAATTAAATAAATCTAAATAAAACCTACTATTATTACCTAAATAATTCCTATTTAAAACTAAATACTTACCTATAAAATAAACCCTAAGATAGCTACAATATAACTAATAGTTACATTTAATCTAGCTTAGGTTTTATTTTTATTTTACAGGCAAGTTTGTATTTATTTTAACTATGTAGAATAGTTACTAAATAGTTATTAACTATTTACTAACTAACTACCTAGCTAAAATAAATACAAATTGACCTGTAAAATAAAACCTAACCTAAGTTACACTAACACCTAACACTACACTACAATTAAATACATTATCTAAATTAAATAAAAATAAATACATTAAATACAATTACCTAAATTACAAAAAAACACAAACACTAAATTACACAAAAAATAAATAAAATTACAAGATATTTAAACTAATTACACCTAATCTAATAGCACTATCAAAATAAAAAAGCCCCCCCCCCCAAAATAAAAAAAACCCCTAGCCTAAACTAAACTACCAATAGCCCTTAAAAGGGCCTTTTGCGGGGCATTGCCCCAAAGAAATCAGCTCTTTTACCTTGAAAAAAAATACAAACAACCCCCCAACAGTAAAACCCACCAACCACACAACCAAACCCCCCAAAACCCTAACTAAAAAAACCGAAGCTCCCCATTGCCCTGAAAAGGGCATTTGGATGGTCATTGCCCTTAAAAGTGCTTTTAGCTCTATTGCGGCCCAAAGCCCTAACCTAAAAATAAAACCCACCCAATAAACCCTTAAAAAAAAACTAACACTAACCCCTGAAGATCCACTTACAGTTTTGAAGATCCGACATCCATCCTCAATGAAGCCGAGAGAAGTCCTCATCGAAGCCGGGAAAAGTCTTCATCCAAGCCGGGAGAAGTGGTCCTACAGACGGGCAGAAGTCTTCATCCAGACGGCATCTTCTATCTTCATCCATCCGGCAGGGAGCGGGTCCATCTTCAAGACATCCGGCGCGAAGCATTCTCATCCAACGAAGTCTTCTTCCAGAATGAATGTCTCTTTAAGTGACGTCATCCAAGATGGCGTCCCTTAGATTCCGATTGGCTGATAGAATTCTATTAGCCAATCGGAATTAAGGTTGAAAAATTCCTATTGGCTGTTGCAATCAGCCAATAGGATTGAGCTTTCATCCTATTGGCTTTTCCAAACAGCCAATAGAATGTGAGCTCAATCCTATTGGCTGATTGGATCAGCTAATAGGATTGAAGTTCAATCCTATTGGCTGATTGCATCAGCCAATAGGATTTTTTCAACCTTAATTCCGATTGGCTGATAGAATTCTATCAGCCAATAGGAATCTAAGGGACACCATCTTCGATGACGTCATTTAAAGAGACATTCATTCTGGAAGAAGACTTCGTTGGAAGAGGATGCTCCGCGCCGGATGTCTTGAAGACAGACGCGCTCCGTGCCAGATGGATGAAGATAGAAGATGCCGTCTGGATGAAGACTTCTGCCCGTCTGTAGGACCACTTCTCCCGGCTTGGATGAAGACTTCTCCTGGGTTCGTTGAGGACTTCTTGACGCTTCGATGAGGACTTCTCCCGGCTTCGTTGAGGATGGATGTCGGATCTTCAAAACTGTAAGTGGATCTTCAGGGGTTAGTGTTAGTTTTTTTTTTAAAGGTTTATTGGGTGGGTTTTATTTGTAGGTTAGGGCTTTGGGCCGCAATAGAGCTAAATGCCCTTTTAAGGGCAATGCCCATCCAAATGCTCTTTTCAGGGCAATGGGGAGCTTAGGTTTTTTAATTAGGGTTTTATTTGGGGGGTTTGGTTGTGTGGGTGGTGGGTTTTACTGTTGGGGGGGGTTGTTTGTATTTTTTTTCCCAGGTAAATAGCTGATTTCTTTGGGGCAATGCCCCGCAAAAGGCCCTTTTAAGGGCTATTGGTAGTTTAGTTTAGGCTAGGGTTTTTTTTTATTTTGGGGGGGCTTTTTTATTTTGATAGGGCTATTAGATTAGGTGTAATTAGTTTAAATATCTTGTAATTTTTTTCATTTTGTGTAATTTAGTGTTTTTGTTTTTTTTGTAATTTAGGTAATTGTATTTAATTTATTTAATTGTATTTAATTTAGGTAATTTATTTAATTGTAGTGTATTGTTAGTGTAACTTAGGTTAGGTTTTATTTTACAGGTAAATTTGTATTTATTTTAGCTAGGTAGTTAGTAAATAATTAATAACTATTTAGTAACTATTCTACCTAGTTAAAATAAATACAAACTTGCCTGTAAAATAAAAATAAACCCTAAGCTAGATACAATGTAGCTATTAGTTATATTGTAGCTAACTTAGGGTTTATTTTACAGGTAAGTATTTAGTTTTAGTTTTAAATCGGAATTATTTAGTTATTAATAGTAGGTTTTATTAAGATTTATTTTAAGGGGTTAATATGTTTATTATAGTGGTGGGGATGTCGGACGCGGCAAATTAGGGGTTAATAATTTTATTTTAGTGTTTGCGATGCGGGAGGGCCTCGGTTTAGGGGTTAATAGGTAGTTTATGGGTGTTAGTGTACTTTTTAGCACTTTAGTTAAGAGTTTTATGTTACAGCTTTGTAGTGTAAAACTCATAACTACTGACTTTAGAATGCGGTACGAATCTTGACGGGATAGGGTGTACCACTCACTTTTTGGCCTCCCAGGACAAGCTTGTAATACCGGCACTATGGAAGCCCATTGAAAAAAAGACTATACGCAATTTGCGTAAGTTGATTTGCGGTAAGGCCAAAAAAGTGTACAGTGCCCCTAAATCTGCAAGACTCTTAATACCAGCGGTAGTGAAAAAGCAGCGTTATAACCCGGTAACGCTGCTTTTTCACCTTACCGCAAAACTCGTAATCTAGCCATTTATTTGGAAATAGTTTACATATAAAGCTTATATATAGTGTTCATGAATTTTAGTTTCTCAAACAAAGAAGACAAAGATCAACTTTTATATTTTAATATCTCTTTTCTAGTTCTATAACACACCAAAATAAAATAAACAAAATCAAGCTGAAATATATTATTGTACCCGATTATAAATGGCAAATCCTTTTGACTATGACATTTTAGTAGCTTTATTTATTTGTTTTAATATTAAAGATATTTCTTTATTCTGAGCTACTTTATAAAGTTTTTATGCAGGTTTATAATATTCATATTTAAGATGGCACATTTAATATAAATTACCTCGGAATATTTCCAGACATCAACACCAGCATTCTCTAGTTCTTCTGTACAGTTTGAACTAATCATTGAATCAAACGTTCTCAGGACCTGCAATAATATATACATGTATAAAATTGCTGTCATGTTATTAACAGGGCCTTTATAGTAGAAAAATGTTATTATCTTTTTAATAAGAGCATGTCATTTTAGCACTAGCAAATGAGTTAAACACATAGTTGAAGTATCACTAAACAGCTGCAGAGAACTTCTAATCCTGAGCAGAAACTGACGGGGGCCAATCAACAGCGGCAGTTGCACAGCTGGGCCATGGGACTACTACAGCTGATTGGGTCACCATACAAAGGGCTTCAAAGCACTTATATATATGTCTACATTTGTATTTATGTATTTATACAAGTCTGTAAATACATATAAATAAACACATATGCACATATAAATATATATATATATATATATATATATATATATATATATATATATATATATATATATATATATACACATACATACACACACACATACACAGTTGTATGCAAAAGTTTAGGCAACCCTGACAATTTCCATGATTTTTATTTATAAATAATTGGGTGTTTGGATCAGCAATTTCATTTTGATCTATCAAATAACTGAAGGACACAGTAATATTTCAGTAGTGAAATGAGGTTTATTGGATTAACAGAAAATATGCAAAATGCATTTAAACGAAATTAGATAGGTGCATAAATTTGGGCACAGAAACAGAACAGAAATATTGCATCAATATTTAGTAGAGCCTCCTTTAGCAGAAAGAACAGCATCTAGACGCTTCCTATAGCCTGTAATGAGTGTCTGGATTCTGGATGAAGGTATTTTGGAACATTCCTCCTTGCAAAACATCTCCAGTTCAGTTAGGTTTGATGGTTGCCGAGCATGGACAGCCCGCTTCAAATCACCCCACAGATTTTCATTGGTATTCAGGTCTGCGGACTGCAGTGGCCATTCCAGAACATTGTACTTGTTCCTCTGCATAAATGCCAGAGTAGATTTTGAGCAGTGTTTTGGGTCGTTGTCTTGTTGAAATATCCAGCCCTGGCGTAACAAACTTTGTGACTGATTCCTCAACATTATTCTCAAGTATCTGCAGATATTGATTGGAATCCATGCGACCCTCAACTTTAACAAGATTCCCAGTACTGGCACTGGCCACACAGCTTCACAGCATGATAGAACATTCACCAAATTTTACTGTGGGTAGCAAGTGTTTGTCTTGGAACGCTGTGTTCTTTTGCCGCCATGCATAACGCCCCTTGTTATGACCAAATAACTCAATCGTTGTTTCATCAGTCCACAGCACCTTCTTCCAAAATGAAGCTGGCTTGTCCAAATGTGCGTTTGCATACCTCAAGCAACTCTGTTTGTGGCGTGTGTGCAGAAAAGGCTTCTTCCGCATCACTCTCCCATACAGCTTCTCCTTGTGCAAAGTGCGCTGAATTGTTGAACGATGCACAGTGGCACCATCTGCAGCAAGATGATGTTGTAGGTCTTTGGAGGTGTTCTGTGGGCTGTTTTTGACCGTTCTCACCATCCTTTGCCTTTCCGATATTTTACTTGGCCTGCCACTTCTGGCCTTAACAAGAACTGTGCCTGTGGTCTTCCAGTTCCTCACTATAATCCTCACAGTGGACACTGACAGCTTAAATTTCTGCAATAGCTTTTTGTAGCCTTCCCCTAAACCATAATGTTGAACAATCTTTGTTTTCAGGTCATTTGAGAGTTGTTTTGAGGCCCCCATGTTGCCACTCTTCAGAGGAGAGTCAAAGAGAACAACAACTTGCAATTGGCCACCTTAACCCTTTCGTGACAGGGTTAAAGTGTCTACATCGGAACACCTGTTTTTCCGATGTAGACAAATTGAAACTACGCGATCGTGCATACGATCGCGAGATTTCAATTATTGGATCGCATCTGGGGGGCGTCCCTACAACCCTAGGAACGCCCTCCAGACCGCAATCAAGTCCTTGAAGCGCAGAAGGCTTCAGGATAGCCGTTTGTTATGACGTTCTATTCCGTCATAACGGCTTTAAAGCCCAGTGTAAATATGACGGAATAGAACGGCATAACGGCGTTAAAAGGTTAAATACCTTTTCTCATGATTGGATGCAGCTGTCTATGAAGTTCAAGGCTTAATGGGCTCACCAAACCAATTGTGTGTTCTAATTAATCAGTGCTAGGTAGTTACAGGTATTCAAATCAACAAAATCACAAGGGTGCCCAAATTTATGCAGCTGTCTAATTTCGTTTTTGATGCATATTGCACATTTTCTGTTAATCCAATAAACCTCATTCACTACTGAAATATTACTGTGTCCTTCAGTTATTTGATAGATCAAAATGAAATTGCTGATCCAAACACCCAATTTTAAATGTATTTTGTGACAGTTTTTTGACTCACTTAACAGTGAACCAGAGCTCTGAAATCGCGCTATCCTATTGCGCATTAATTTCAATTGCTCTCAAGCGATTGTGTTTACTTTCAACCTGTAATACGCGCGCTACTTCCGATGCATGCAAAGAGCAGCAGTAAACCCCATTTTGCTTGCACGCAACAGTTAGTGCACCACTCGTAATCTAGCCCTGTATTGGAAAATATGAATTTGTCCTGAAAGAGGAAGGCGCACAGCATACTGGAATTAACTGCATTTTATATTGTATTGTTGTGGTTAAACTGTCCTAAGATACATTTACATAATTGGACGAGAACTTGGTCACAGATTTCACAAGACAGACATTTTTTTGCCAGTTCAGAATGATAAAAAAGGAGGAGATAATTTAGCATTTTCTCTGACTTTACAATCATGCCACAGATAAATAATAGAATATTTCAGTTAACACTTTATTCACAATGCTGTTGAAATTCATGTATGCCCTGTAAATTTAGTGGGATAATTTTATTTTAATGTTAAAGGAACATAAAGTCAAAATAAAAAACTTTAATTGTTCACAGCATGCAATTTTAAGAGACGTTTCAATGTACTTCTATCATCATATTTACTTAATTATCTTGGGAGCTAGCTAGCGACTTGTGTCTACACACATATGCCTTTTTGTCATTGGTTAACTAGATGTGCCCAACTAGCTCACAGTAGCACATTACTGCTCTAAAATCGGTGTGTAATCCCTTTGCAGTTGTTATACGCATAGCTATGTACAATCTATAGAGCAATAACAAAATGCTGTAACACTTAGTAGTGTTGTTTTGTACCTTTTCTGTCCCTTTAAAAAGATTTATTTATTTTTACCTTGTCTTGGCGAATCAGCAAAGCAGCCCTGGATCCCAAAGCCGACAGAATTCCAGCTATTTCCACAGCAATGTAACCCGCACCAACAATAACACTGCGTCTAGAACAAGCACAGAAAGTCAATCACTAGGTACACAGCTTTGCTTATTAAAAATGTTTTATTTATTAGATGAAGCATGCAAGTGCATAGTAAAATAACGTTTGTCTGACATAAGTGGAAAAATGAAAATATAATTCCAAGTATTATGTTAGTTTTTAAAAATACTTTAATAGTTCTCTAGAAGAGATGTGCAGATGGGGAATAAAAGTGCAATGCACTTTCAGAATATATTGTTATTGTGCCTGTTTGCACTCATACAGCCTGCACAGTGATTGGTTAAGTGCAGAAACATGTTTATATCTGTCTCTTAATTGGCTACTGCAAAGGACATAAGAAAAATATAATTCAAGGGGCTTTTTATGGGGTGTGTAAGTTGATTTTAATGTCCCTTTAAGTTTTCAAATTTGACTTAGATGTATCCAAATTTTAAACAACTAAAAAACAATCCGTCCTGTAACAAAATCACACCTTGCAATGAACATGGAGCAGTTTACTCTGTCTATATATAATAATGTACACATTATACCTTGGTAATTCTTCAAGTTCAAAAAAGCCATCACTTGTGATTCCTAAATTGGCTCCTGTAACAGAAATCAGAGAATCCAGTGTTCAAATAAGAATAAAATCCATTCAGTTTCACATTTCAGTAATCAGATGTCATCTTTGAGAAACAGCAATGTGAAACGCGTCACTTGGTGGTAAAATACCAGACCAATTTGTTTGCAGTTACAGAAGTATTTTAATGGATTCTAATAAAATTAATATTTCATTGCTATCAGTATTATTAGCACTTTGCTTAAATTGATTGTGTTGCCAAAATTTTCTCTATATTACAAGTAAATTGATTGATTGTGTTGCCATAATTTTCTCTATATTAAAAGTAAATTAACTTAAGTGTCCACTAAACCTCAATCTGTTTTTTACAGAAATATTTTGCGCTTCCATAAAGGTTTCGAGAGTTTTTAACTAATAACTATGGCACTTATGATAGTCTGGAATGAAAACCACATAAAAAAAAATAAAAATATATAATAATAATGATAATCAGGCTGTTATAAAAACAGAATTTATGTTTACCTGATAAATTACTTTCTCCAACGGTGTGTCCGGTCCACGGCGTCATCCTTACTTGTGGGATATTCTCTTCCCCAACAGGAAATGGCAAAGAGCCCAGCAAAGCTGGTCACATGATCCCTCCTAGGCTCCGCCTTCCCCAGTCATTCGACCGACGTAAAGGAGGAATATTTGCATAGGAGAAATCATATGATACTGTGGTGACTGTAGTTAGAGAAAATAAATCATCAGACCTGATTAAAAAACCAGGGCGGGCCGTGGACCGGACACACCGTTGGAGAAAGTAATTTATCAGGTAAACATAAATTCTGTTTTCTCCAACATAGGTGTGTCCGGTCCACGGCGTCATCCTTACTTGTGGGAACCAATACCAAAGCTTTAGGACACGGATGATGGGAGGGAGCAAATCAGGTCACCTAGATGGAAGGCACCACGGCTTGCAAAACCTTTCTCCCAAAAATAGCCTCAGAAGAAGCAAAAGTATCAAATTTGTAAAATTTGGTAAAAGTGTGCAGTGAAGACCAAGTCGCTGCCTTACATATCTGATCAACAGAAGCCTCGTTCTTGAAGGCCCATGTGGAAGCCACGGCCCTAGTGGAATGAGCTGTGATTCTTTCAGGAGGCTGCCTTCCGGCAGTCTCATAAGCCAATCTGATGATGCTTTTAAGCCAAAAAGAGAGAGAGGTAGAAGTTGCCTTTTGACCTCTCCTTTTACCAGAATAAACAACAAACAAGGAAGATGTTTGTCTGAAATCCTTTGTAGCCTCTAAATAGAATTTTAGAGCACGAACTACATCCAAATTGTGCAACAAACGTTCCTTCTTTGAAACTGGATTCGGACACAAAGAAGGCACGACTATCTCCTGGTTAATATTTTTGTTAGAAACAACTTTCGGAAGAAAACCAGGTTTAGTACGCAAAACCACCTTATCTGCATGGAACACCAGATAAGGAGGAGAACACTGCAGAGCAGATAACTCTGAAACTCTTCTAGCAGAAGAAATTGCAACCAAAAACAAAACTTTCCAAGATAATAACTTGATATCAACGGAATGTAGGGGTTCAAACGGAACCCCCTGAAGAACTGAAAGAACTAAATTGAGACTCCAAGGAGGAGTCAAAGGTTTGTAAACAGGCTTGATTCTAACCAGAGCCTGAACAAAAGCTTGAACATCTGGCACAGCCGCCAGCTTTTTGTGAAGTAAAACAGATAAAGCAGAAATCTGTCCCTTCAAAGAACTTGCAGATAATCCTTTCTCCAAACCTTCTTGAAGAAAGGATAGAATCTTAGGAATTTTTATCTTGTTCCATGGGAATCCTTTAGATTCACACCAACAGATATATTTTTTCCATATTTTATGGTAGATTTTTCTAGTTACAGGCTTTCTAGCCTGAACAAGAGTATCAATGACAGAATCTGAGAACCCTCGCTTTGATAAAATCAAGCGTTCAATCTCCAAGCAGTCAGTTGGAGTGAGGCCAGATTCGGATGTTCGAACGGACCTTGAACAAGAAGGTCCTGTCTCAAAGGTAGCTTCCATGGTGGAGCCGATGACATATTCACCAGATCTGCATACCAAGTCCTGCGTGGCCACGCAGGAGCTATCAAGATCACCGATACCCTCTCCTGTTTGATCCTGGCTACCAGCCTGGGAATGAGAGGAAACGGTGGGAACACATAAGCTAGGTTGAAGCTCCAAGGTGCTACTAGTGCATCCACTAGAGTCGCCTTGGGATCCCTGGATCTGGACCCGTAGCAAGGAACCTTGAAGTTCTGACGAGACGCCATCAGATCCATGTCTGGAATGCCCCACAATTGAATTATTTGGGCAAAGATTTCCGGATGGAGTTCCCACTCCCCCGGATGAAATGTCTGACGACTCAGAAAATCCGCTTCCCAATTTTCCACTCCTGGGATGTGGATTGCAGACAAGTGGCAGGAGTGAGTCTCCGCCCATTGAATTATTTTGGTCACTTCTTCCATCGCCAGGGAACTCCTTGTTCCCCCCTGATGGTTGATATACGCAACAGTCGTCATGTTGTCTGATTGAAACCGTATGAATTTGGCCTTTGCTAGCTGAGGCCAAGCCTTGAGAGCATTGAATATCGCTCTCAGTTCCAGAATATTTATCGGGAGAAGAGATTCTTCCCGAGACCAAAGACCCTGAGCTTTCAGGGGTTCCCAGACCGCGCCCCAGCCCACCAGACTGGCGTCGGTCGTGACAATGACCCACTCTGGTCTGCGGAAGCTCATCCCTTGTGACAGGTTGTCCAGGGTCAGCCACCAACGGAGTGAATCTCTGGTCCTCTGATCTACTTGTATCGTCGGAGACAAGTCTGTATAATCCCCATTCCACTGACTGAGCATGCACAGTTGTAATGGTCTTAGATGAATTCGCGCAAAAGGAACTATGTCCATTGCCGCGACCATCAAACCTATTACTTCCATGCACCGCGCTATGGAAGGAAGAAGAACAGAATGAAGTACTTGACAAGAGCTTAGAAGTTTTGATTTTCTGGCCTCTGTCAGAAAAATCCTCATTTCTAAGGAGTCTATTATTGTTCCCAAGAAGGGAACTCTTGTTGACGGAGATAGAGAACTTTTTTCTACGTTCACTTTCCACCCGTGAGATCTGAGAAAGGCCAGGACAATGTCCGTATGAGCCTTTGCTTGTGGTAGAGACGACGCTTGAATCAGTATGTCGTCCAAGTAAGGTACTACTGCAATGCCCCTTGGTCTTAGCACCGCTAGAAGGGACCCTAGTACCTTTGTGAAAATTCTTGGAGCAGTGGCTAATCCGAATGGAAGTGCCACAAACTGGTAATGCTTGTCCAGAAAGGCGAACCTTAGGAACCGATGATGTTCCTTGTGGATAGGAATATGTAGATACGCATCCTTTAAATCCACCGTGGTCATGAATTGACCTTCCTGGATGGTAGGAAGAATTGTCCGAATGGTTTCCATTTTGAACGATGGAACCTTGAGAAATTTGTTTAGGATCTTGAGATCTAAGATTGGTCTGAATGTTCCCTCTTTTTTGGGAACTATGAACAGATTGGAGTAGAATCCCATCCCTTGTTCTCCTAATGGAACAGGATGAATCACTCCCATTTTTAACAGGTCTTCTACACAATGTAAGAATGCCTGTCTTTTTATGTGGTCTGAAGACAATTGAGACCTGTGGAACCTTCCCCTTGGGGGTAGCTCCTTGAATTCCAGAAGATAACCTTGGGAGACTATTTCTAGCGCCCAAGGATCCAGAACATCTCTTGCCCAAGCCTGAGCGAAGAGAGAAAGTCTGCCCCCCACCAGATCCGGTCCCGGATCGGGGGCCAACATCTCATGCTGTCTTGGTAGCAGTGGCAGGTTTCTTGACCTGCTTACCTTTGTTCCAGCCTTGCATTGGCCTCCAGGCTGGCTTGGTTTGAGAAGTATTACCCTCTTGCTTAGAGGATGTAGAACTTGAGGCTGGTCCGTTTCTGCGAAAGGGACGAAAAACAGAATTTATGTTTACCTGATAAATTACTTTCTCCAACGGTGTGTCCGGTCCACGGCGTCATCCTTACTTGTGGGATATTCTCTTCCCCAACAGGAAATGGCAAAGAGCCCAGCAAAGCTGGTCACATGATCCCTCCCAGGCTCCGCCTACCCCAGTCATTCGACCGACGTTAAGGAGGAATATTTGCATAGGAGAAACCATATGTTACCGTGGTGACTGTAGTTAAAGAAAATAAATTATCAGACCTGATTAAAAAAAACAGGGCGGGCCGTGGACCGGACACACCGTTGGAGAAAGTAATTTATCAGGTAAACATAAATTCTGTTTTCTCCAACATAGGTGTGTCCGGTCCACGGCGTCATCCTTACTTGTGGGAACCAATACCAAAGCTTTAGGACACGGATGAAGGGAGGGAGCAAATCAGGTCACCTAAATGGAAGGCACCACGGCTTGCAAAACCTTTCTCCCAAAAATAGCCTCAGAAGAAGCAAAAGTATCAAATTTGTAAAATTTAGAAAAAGTGTGCAGTGAAGACCAAGTCGCTGCCTTACATATCTGATCAACAGAAGCCTCGTTCTTGAAGGCCCATGTGGAAGCCACAGCCCTAGTGGAGTGAGCTGTGATTCTTTCAGGAGGCTGCCGTCCGGCAGTCTCATAAGCCAATCGGATAATGCTTTTAATCCAGAAGGAGAGAGAGGTAGAAGTTGCTTTTTGACCTCTCCGTTTACCAGAATAAACAACAAACAAAGACAAAGTTTGTCTGAAATCCTTAGTAGCTGCTAAGTAAAATTTGAGAGCACGAACTACATCCAAGTTGTGCAACAAACGTTCCTTCTTTGAAACTGGATTAGGACACAAAGAAGGCACAACTATCTCCTGGTTAATGTTTTTGTTAGAAACAACTTTTGGAAGAAAACCAGGTTTAGTACGCAAAACCACCTTATCTGCATGGAACACCAGATAAGGAGAAGAACACTGCAGAGCAGATAATTCTGAAACTCTTCTAGCAGAAGAAATTGCAACCAAAAACAAAACTTTCCAAGATAATAACTTAATATCAACGGAATGTAAGGGTTCAAACGGAACCCCCTGAAGAACTGAAAGAACTAGGTTGAGACTCCAAGGAGGAGTCAAAATTTTGTAAACAGGCTTGATTCTAACCAGAGCCTGAACAAAGGCTAGAACATCTGGCACAGCTGCCAGCTTTTTGTGAAGTAACACAGACAAGGCAGAAATCTGTCCCATCAAGGAACTTGCAGATAATCCTTTTTCCAATCCTTCTCGAAGGAAGGATAGACTCTTAGGAATCTTAACCTTGTCCCAAGGGAATCCTGCAGATTCACACCAACAGATATACCAAATTATGTGGTAATTTTTCTGGTTACAGGCTTTCAGGCCTGAACAAGAGTATTAATAACAGAATCTGAGAACCCTCGCTTTGATAAGATCAAGCGTTCAATCTCCAAGCAGTCAGCTGGAGTGGGTCGAACGGACCTAGAACAAGAAGGTCTCGTCTCAAAGGTAGCTTCCATGGTGGAGCCGATGACATATTCACCAGATCTGCATACCAAGTCCTGCGTGGCCACGCAGGAGCTATCAAAATCACCGACGCCCTCTCCTGATTGATCCTGGCTACCAGCCTGGGGATGAGAGGAAACGGCGGGAACACATAAGCTAGTTTGAAGGTCCAAGGTGCTACTAGTGCATCCACTAGAGCCGCCTTGGGATCCCTGGATCTGTACCCGTAGTAAGGAACTCTGAAGTTCTGACGAGAGGCCATCAGATCCATGTCTGGAATGCCCCACGGTTGAGTGACTTGGGCAAAGATTTCCGGATGGAGTTCCCACTCCCCCGGATGCAATGTCTGACGACTCAGAAAATCCGCTTCCCAATTTTCCACTCCTGGGATGTGGATAGCAGACAGGTGGCAGGAGTGAGACTCCGCCCATAGAATGATTTTGGTCACTTCTTCCATTGCTAGGGAACTCCTTGTTCCCCCCTGATGGTTGATGTATGAACTTGGCCCTCGCTAGCTGAGGCCAAGCTTTGAGAGCATTGAATATCGCTCTCAGTTCCAGAATATTTATCGGTAGAAGAGATTCTACCCGAGACCAAAGACCCTGAGCTTTCAGGGATCCCCAGACCGCGCCCCAGCCCATCAGACTGGCGTCGGTCGTGACAATGACCCACTCTGGTCTGCGGAAGGTCATCCCTTGTGACAGGTTGTCCAGGGACAGCCACCAACGGAATGAGTCTCTGGTCCTCTGATTTACTTGTATCTTCGGAGACAAGTCTGAATAGTCCCCATTCCACTGACTGAGCATGAACAGTTGTAATGGTCTTAGATGAATGCGCACAAAAGGAACTATGTCCATTGCCGCTACCATCAAACCTATCACTTCCATGCACTGCGCTATGGAAGGAAGAGGAACGGAATGAAGTATCCGACAAGAGTCTAGAAGTTTTGTTTTTCTGGCTTCTGTCAGAAAAATCCTCATTTCTAAGGAGTCTATTATAGTTCCCAAGAAGGGAACCCTCGTTGACGGAGATAGAGAACTCTTTTCCACGTTCACTTTCCATCCGTGAGATCTGAGAAAGGCCAGGACAATGTCCGTGTGAGCCTTTACTTGAGGAAGGGACGACGCTCGAATCAGAATGTCGTCCAAGTAAGGTACTACAGCAATGCCCCTTGGTCTTAGCACCGCCAGAAGGGACCCTAGTACCTATGAGAAAATCCTAGGAGCAGTGGCTAATCCGAAAGAAAACGCCACGAACTGGAAATGCTTGTCCAGGAATGCAAACCTTAGGAACCGATGATGTTCCTTGTGGATAGGAATATGTAGATACGCATCCTTGAAATCCACCTTGGTCATGAATTGACCTTCCTGGATGGAAGGAAGAAGTGTTCGAATGGTTTCCATCTTGAACGATGGAACCTTGAGAAACTTGTTCAAGATCTTGAGATCTAAGATTGGTCTGAACGTTCCCTCTTTTTTGGGAACTATGAACAGATTGGAGTAGAACCCCATCCCTTGTTCTCCTAATGGAACAGGATGAATCACTCCCATTGTTAGCAGGTCTTCTACCCAATGTAAGAATGCCTGTCTTCTTATGTGGTCTGAAGACAACTGAGACCTGTGGAACCTCCCCCTTGGAGGAAGCCCCTTGAACTCCAGAGAATAACCTTGGGAGACTATTTCTAGCGCCCAAGGATCCAGAACATCTCTTGCCCCAGCCTGAGCGAAGAGAGAGAGTCTGCCCCCCACCAGATCCGGTCCCGGATCGGGGGCCCGCATTTCATGCTGTCTTGGTAGCAGTGGCAGGTTTCCTGGCCTGCTTTCCTTGTTCCAGCCTTGCATAGGTCTCCAGGCTGGATTGGCTTGAGAAGTATTACCTTCCTGCTTAGAGGACGTAGCCCTTGGGGCTGATCCGTTTCTGCGAAAGGGACGAAACTTAGGTTTATTTTTGGTCTTGAAAAGACCTATCCTGAGGAAGGGCGTGGCCCTTGCCCCCAGTGATATCAGAGATAATCTCTTTCAAGTCAGGGCCAAAGAGTGTTTTCCCCTTGAAAGGAATGTCAAGCAATTTGTTCTTGGAAGACGCATCCGCTGCCCAAGATTTTAACCAAAGCGCTCTGCGCCACAATAGCAAACCCAGAATTTTTTCGCCGCTAACCTAGCCAATTGCAAGGTGGCGTCTAGGGTGAAAGAATTAGCCAATTTAAGAGCACGAATTCTGTCCATAATCTCCTCATAAGAAGAAGAATTACTAATAATCGCCTTTCCTAGCTCATCAAACTAGAAACACGCGGCTGCAGTGACAGGGACAATGCATGCAATTGGTTGTAGAAGGGAACCTTGCTGAACAAACATCTTTAGCAGACCTTCTAATTTTTTATCCATAGGATCTTGGAAAGCACAACTATCTTCTATGGGTATAGTGGCGCGCTTGTGTAGAGTAGAAACCGCCCCCTCGACCTTGGGGACTGTCTGCCATCAGTCCTTTCTGGGGTCGACTATAGGAAAACAATTTTATAAATATGGGGGGAGGTACTAAAGGTATACCGGGCCTGTCCCATTCTTTACTAACAATGTACGCCACCCGCTTGGATATAGGAAAAGCTTCGGGGGGCCCCGGGGCCTCTAAGAACTTTTCCATTTTACATAGTGGTTCTGGAATGACCAGATAATCACAATCATCCAAATTGGATAACACCTCCTTAAGCAGAGCGCGGAGATGTTCCAACTTAAATTTAAAAGTAATCACATCAGGTTCAGCTTGTTGAGAAATGTTTCCTGAATCTGAAATTTCTCCCTCAGACAAAACCTCCCTGGCCCCCTCAGACTGGTGTAGGGGCCCTTCAGAAACCATATCATCAGCGTTCTCATGCTCTACAGAATTTTCTAAAACAGAGCAGTCGCGCTTTCGCTGATAAGTGGGCATATTGGCTAAAATGTTTTTGATAGAATTATCCATTACAGCCGTTAAATGTTGCATAGTAAGGAGTATTGGCGCACTAGATGTACTAGGGGCCTCCTGTATGGGCAAGACTGGTGTAGACGAAGGAGGGGATGATGCAGTACCATGCTTACTCCCCTCACTTGAGGAATCATCTTGGGCATCATTTTTACTAAATTTTTTTATGACATAAAATACATATAGTTAAATGAGAAGGAACCTTGGTTTCCCCACAGTCAGAACACAATCTATCTGGTAGTTCAGACATGTTAAACAGGCATAAACTTGATAACAAAGCACAAAAAACGTTTTAAAATAAAACCGTTACTGTCACTTTAAATTTTAAACTAAACACACTTTATTACTGCAATTGCGAAAAAGTATGAAGGAATTGTTCAAAATTCACCAAAATTTCACCACAGTGTCTTAAAGCCTTAAAAGTATTGCACACCAAATTTGGAAGCTTTAACCCTTAAAATAACGGAACCGGAGCCGTTTTTATATTTAACCCCTTTACAGTCCCTGGAATCTGCTTTGCTGAGACCCAACCAAGCCCAAAGGGGAATACGATACCAAATGATGCCTTCAGAAAGACTTTTCTATGTATCAGAGCTCCACACACATGCAGCTGCATGCCATGCTGTCCTCAAAAACAAGTGCGCCATACCGGCGCGAAAATGAGGCTCTGACTATGATTAGGGAAAGCCCCTAAAGAATAAGGTGTCAAAAACAGTGCCTGCCGATATAATCATATCAAAATACCCAGAATAAATGATTCCTCAAGGCTAAATATGTGTTAATAATGAATCGATTTAGCCCAGAAAAAGTCTACAGTCTTAATAAGCCCTTGTGAAGCCCTTATTTACTATCTTAATAAAAATGGCTTACCGGATCCCATAGGGAAAATGACAGCTTCCAGCATTACATCGTCTTGTTAGAATGTGTCATACCTCAAGCAGTAAGAGACTGCACACTGTTCCCCCAACTGAAGTTAATTGCTCTCAACAGTCCTGTGTGGAACAGCCATGGATTTTAGTTACGGTGCTAAAATCATTTTCCTCATACAAACAGAAATCTTCATCTCTTTTCTGTTTCTGAGTAAATAGTACATACCAGCACTATTTTAAAATAACAAACTCTTGATTGAATAATAAAAACTACAGTTAAACACTAAAAAACTCTAAGCCATCTCCGTGGAGATGTTGCCTGTACAACGGCAAAGAGAATGACTGGGGTAGGCGGAGCCTGGGAGGGATCATGTGACCAGCTTTGCTGGGCTCTTTGCCATTTCCTGTTGGGGAAGAGAATATCCCACAAGTAAGGATGACGCCGTGGACCGGACACACCTATGTTGGAGAAATTTGGTTTATTTTTAGCCTTAAAAGACCTATTCTGAGGAAGGGCGTGGCCCTTACCCCCAGTGATATCTGAAATAATCTCTTTCAATTCAGGGCCAAACAGCGTTTTCCCCTTGAAAGGTATGTTAAGCAATTTGTTCTTGGAGGACGCATCCGCTGACCAAGACTTTAGCCAAAGCGCTCTGCGTGCCACAATAGCAAACCCTGAATTTTTCGCCGCTAATCTAGCTAATTGCAAAGTGGCGTCTAAGGTAAAAAAGAGTTAGCCAACTTAAGTGCTTGAACTCTGCCCATAACCTCCTCATAAGAGGATGCTTGATTGAGCGACTTTTCTAGTTCCTCGAACCAGAAACACGCTGCTGTAGTGACAGGAACAATGCATGAAATTGGTTGTAGAAGGTAACCTTGCTGAACAAACATCTTTTTAAGCAAACCCTCTAATTTTTTGTCCATAGGATCTTTAAAAGCACAACTATCTTCTATAGGGATAGTGGTGCGTTTGTTTAGAGTAGAAACCGCCCCCTCGACCTTGGGGACTGTCTGCCATAAGTCCTTCCTGGGGTCGACCATAGGAAATAATTTCTTAAATATAGGGGGAGGGACAAAAGGTATGCCGGGCCTTTCCCATTCTTTATTTACAATGTCCGCCACCCGCTTGGGTATAGGAAAAGCTTCGGGGGGCACCGGGACCTCTAGGAACCTGTCCATTTTACATAATTTCTCTGGAATGACCAAATTGTCACAATCATCCAGAGTAGATAACACCTCCTTAAGCAGAGCGCGGAGATGTTCCAATTTAAATTTAAATGTAATAACATCAGGTTCAGCTTGTTGAGAAATTTTTCCTGAATCTGAAATTTCTCCCTCAGACAAAACCTCCCTAGCCCCTTCAGACTGGTGTAAGGGCATGTCAGAACCATTATCATCAGCGTCCTCATGCTCTTCAGTATCTAAAACAGAGCAGTCGCGCTTTCGCTGATAAGTGGGCATTTTGGCTAAAATGTTTTTAATAGAATTATCCATTACAGCCGTTAATTGTTGCATAGTAAGGAGGATTGGCGCACTAGATGTACTAGAGGCCTCCTGAGTGGGCAAGACTGGTGTAGACATAGAAGGGGATGATGCAGTACCATGCTTACTCCCCTCACTTAAGGAATCGTTTTGGGCAACATTATTATCAGTAGTATCATTGTCCCTACTTTTTTTGTCACATTTATCACATATATTTAAATGGATAGGAACCTTGGCTTCCGAACATACAGAACATCGTCTATCTGATAGTTCAGACATGTTAATAGGCATAAACTTGGTAACAAAGCACAAAAAACGTTTTAAAATAAAACCGTTACTGTCTCTTTAAATTTTAAACTGAACACACTTTTTTACTGAATATACGCAAAAGTATGAAGGAAATGTTCAAAATTCACCAAAATTCCACCACAGTGTCATAAAGCCTTAAAAGTATTGCACACCAAATTTGAAAGCTTTAACTCTTAAAATAACGGAACCGGAGCCGTTTTTACATTTAACCCCTATACAGTCCCTGGTATCTGCTTTGCTGAGACCCAACCAAGCCCAGAGGGGAATACGATACCAAATGACGCCTTCAATAAGCTTTTTCAGTGGATCTGAGCTCCTCACACATGCATCTGCATGCCTTGCTTCTCAAAAACAACTGCGCATTAGTGGCGCGAAAATGAGGCTCTGCCTATGACTAGAAAAGGCCCCCAGTGAAAAAGGTGTCCAATACAGTGCCTGTCCGTTTTTTTAACAAATTGCCAAGATTAAAATAACTCTCCTAAGTTATAAACCATTAAACATGCTTATATAGTAATCGTTTTGGCCCAGAAAAATGTCTACCAGTCTTTAAAGCCCTTGTGAAGCCCTTGTATTCTTATATTGAAAATTAAGAAAATGGCTTACCGGATCCCATAGGGAAAATGACAGCTTCCAGCATTACCAAGTCTTGTTAGAAATGTGTCATACCTCAAGCAGCCAAACTCTGCTCACTGTTTCCCCCAACTGAAGTTAATTCCTCTCAACAGTCCTGTGTGGAAACAGCCATCGATTTTAGTAACGGTTGCTAAAATCATTTTCCTCTTACAAACAGAAATCTTCATCTCTTTTCTGTTTCAGAGTAAATAGTACATACCAGCACTATTTTAAAATAACAAACTCTTGATTGAAGAATAAAAACTACATTTAAACACCAAAAAACTCTGAGCCATCTCCGTGGAGATGTTGCCTGTGCAACGGCAAAGAGAATGACTGGGGAAGGCGGAGCCTAGGAGGGATCATGTGACCAGCTTTGCTGGGCTCTTTGCCATTTCCTGTTGGGGAAGAGAATATCCCACAAGTAAGGATGACGCCGTGGACCGGACACACCTATGTTGGAGAAATGCTTTCATATGAGAATTTCATGGATTTTAAATGTATTCACATGCAGTATATTTAGCAGATCATGCTATTTTATGCATGGTACTTACCAGGAACTTTACTTTCTGAGGGCACAGTAGGTTTTCCTCCTGTAGCAATAAGAATGTGTGGCGCTGTATACTTCTGACCATTAACTTCCAGCGTTGGTTCGGGGTCAGACGTAAAGGAAGCATGACCCCGGATAATTTCTACCTGAGCCTAAAATGCAAATAAATGTATTTTTCAAATAAAGTTTGCTGGAGAAACAAAAAAAACAAACTAAATGCATTTAAAATGTGATCTGAAGCCTAGTTTTTCAGATATTTGGAGTATTTGCAAAAGGTACTCCAAGGTTTGCCTTTTAATTATTATTGTGTAATTGATCATTTTTTTTTTGGTCTAATGCAACAAAGGTAGAGGTTTAGGGGTAGATTAATTAATGTGCAGGCGGACATGATCTGCTGTAGAGGATTATGTCCGCTGCACATCGATAAATGCAGACAGCATACACTGTCGGCATTTATCATTGCACAAGCATTTCTAGTGAAATGATTGTGCAATGCCGCCCCCTAAATATTCGCGGCCAATCGGACGGTAGCAGGGGGTGTCAATCAACGCGATCAGGCTGATTGCGGTCCACCACCTCAGAGGTGGCGGACGAGTTAAGGAGCAGCGGTCTTATGACCGCTGCTTCATAACTTACATTTCCAGCGAGCTGGAAAGTACAGGGGTAGATAGCAGCATCCACTGTTTGGTAAATCTACCCCTTAGTGTATCTTAGAAAGCAGCGTTCATCAACTGCACCCTCAAGCAACACTAACAGGCCAGATTATGAGTATGCCCATGCCTAAACTGGTCAGCTGTTCACTAACTGTGACTAACTCACCTGAACTTAGGTTCAGAATCCGGTCTATTAGGCTCATTAGAGGACTGAAGTTTAGAAATGCTACATGAAAATTGCTATCACTGTAAAATGGTACAATAACGTTTATCTTACTCAAGTACATCATAGTGAGATAAGACAGATGAAGACATGAAAAGAAGTTAGATGCAGAAAGGTACTATGGATATTGATTTTCCCTCAACAGCTGTAATTTTTTTATTTATTTTTTTAAATGCAAGATACTCAGTATTCAAGGGCTACATATATGTGTTATGTCTTTATTCTCTTTGGTTAATGGTCTAAGATGTTTACTATAAACCACTGGTTTTCAAACCTGTCCTCGGGCCTCCCTAACAGGCCAGGTTTTCAGGATTACCTTTAATGAGAGCAAGTAAAAACATAAATTATACTTACCTGATAATTTCATTTCCATCGAGGGGAGGAGAGTCCATGGCTTCATTCATTACTGTTGGGAATTAAGAACCTGGCCACCAGGAGGAGGCAAAGACACCCCAGCCAAAGGCTTAAATACCTCCCCCACTTCCCTCATCCCCCATTCATTCTGCCGAGGGAACAAGGAACAGTAGGATAAATATTAGGGTATAAATGGTGCCAGAAGATTAATTAAATTTAGGTCCGCCCATCGGGAGCCGTGGACTCTCCTCCCCTCTATGGAAGTTAAATTATCAGGTAAGCATAATTTATGTTTTCCATCTAAAGGGGAGGAGAGTCCATGGCTTCATTCATTACTGTTGGGAACATATACCCAAGCTTTAGAGGACACTGAATGAAACCGGAAGGGTAAAAGGCGGACCAGTGAAGCTGCAAACTGCTATATAAGTGCAGCAAATCTTAGTACTGGCAAAGCTGCAAACTGCAAGATGACTGCAGCAAATCTTAGCACTGGTAAAGCTGCAAACTGCTATATAAATGCAGCATACACTGTCGGCATTTATCATTGCACAAGCATTTCTAGCGAAATGATTGTGCAATGCCGCCCCCTAAACATTCGCGGCCAATCGGCCGGTAGCAGGGGTGTCAATCAATCCGATCAGGCTGATTGCGGTCCACCGCCTCAGAGGAGGCGGACGAGTTAAGGAGCAGCGGTCATCTTCCTTAACATGTTTTCCAACTTTTTATCCATGGGCTCTTTAAACGACGAACTATGCTCGAGGGGAATAGTTGTCTGCTTCGCAAGCGTGGAGATAGCACCATCCACCTTAGGGACAGTACCCCACAGCTCAAGCTGAGAGTCCGGAACGGGGAACAGTTTCTTAAAGGAAGAAGGGGAAAAAAGGAAGAACCTAATCGCTCCCATTCATTCTTAATAATATTAGCCATCTTAACATGAACCGGGAAGGCCTGAGGCCCCACCCTGTCCTCATATACCTTATCAAGCTTAGAAATCACAGGTTCCTCTGGAAGCTTCAGTTCCAGAACCTCCAGAGTAGCAAGCACTTGCTTCAGCAAAAAGCGCAAATTCTCTATTCTAAACCTAAAGTCGGGCTCCTCAGTGGCTGGAGGTTTAGATGACATGGATTCCGACCCAGAAGGGGCCTCCTCCAAAGTCAGAGTGGACCTCATCATCGTATAACCCCTCCGATATTTCCATAGGCGTAGACAACCCCTGGGCCAGGCCGCCATGATACGGCCTACGCTTGCGCTTAGCAGAGCGTGGTAAGGCATGGATCACTTTCGATACCGCCGTTTGTAGTTGATCCGCAAAATCTGACGGCCAACGAATCTATCCCACAGGAGTAATGGTTGAACCCTGGGGAGCTGCATGTGCAATTGGAGATGAATGCATGGAACGCACCTCACAGGACGGGGTACCCTCAGAGGTGGATGGCTCAGTAGTACTAGACATCCGTTTACCTTTAGATGTCGTAACTTTATTAAGGCATGTGGAAAATAGTTGAGCAGGCTGTTCTACAAGAACCTCCTCACAATAAACACAGGAATGAGACCTTGTTAAAGTGGGAGAACCCTTTAACGCATCAGAGTCCTCGATAGCTTGCGCTGTTATTACGGACTAGATTAACTTAATAAATAGGCACCTTTATAACCTCCAATGACCGGGGCACTCACCACCTCCTATGACTTGGACTACAGAAACCGTTTCGTCCCCTGCGTCGCTAATCAACAGAGAAGAAATATAGCCACACCCGGTCACATGGAATGCCTGGCAGGACCACCCCTGCCTTGTCACGCCACGCTGTTCTAGCCATTGCTAGGGGCGCGGCGTCTTCTTGCTTCTCCTTCCCTGCTCGTTGCCAGGGGTTGTGTTGGGTCCGGATGCGTGCGGTGCTAACATCATCGCCGCACGCTCCTGATGCCGGTCGGTCCTTTGTGGCGCGAATCCTGCGCCTATGTAAGTTTCCTACAACGATCTGTCACTGCTCAAGTATAGGTGTTACTTTGTGTGCTCCTGGGTGTGACAGATCGTTGAATTTATTTTCCTATTTGTGTATGATCCCTGCCTGTCTGACTACTCTGCCTGCTATACCCCTTAATTACTGGATTGATATACTGCTGCTGAACCCTGCCTGTCTGACTAATCTGCTTATTAACCCCTGTTCTTCTGGATTGCCTCTTTGTTGCCGAACCCTGCCTGCCTGACCATTCTAGTGGTGCGCCCTTGGACTGCTTTGCTGTTGCCAAACCCTGCCTGACCATTCTAGTGGTTTGTCCTTGGAATGCTTTGCGGTTGCCGCTGTGGACTGTCCTGCCTGTGGTGAGTGCCGCCTTCCTCATTTTACTAACTTTCTCTGATCTGGGAAGTTCCCTATCATTCCGGCTCAACGTCAGGATAACAAGACTACTGGCCGAGTTCGGTCTGATAGAGGAGTATCCCATGAGCATTACATGCCTAAGGAGAAAACACGCCAAAAAAGGGCCACGCAATACTCCCATAAGTCACCTGAAAGTTCCACACATTGCCAGAGCCTCATCTCGCACATAACGCAGCAATGACACAATAAACAATATCATGTATAAACCCTCCCTGTTCAATAATCCCCTTTCCAGGAATATTAACCCTTGATTCTTTAAAGATAAGAGGTGTCACACTGTGACCCTGTCTTCCGTGTTATCATTATGTAATAAAAAAAGAAACAATCTTACCAGAATCTACGCCGTGGAACAGGAACACGGCCCTTCAAGTGTGACAGGTTAGTAGCCTCGCTCCTGACATGGACTTGAGTGTAAAAAGCAGGCAGCGAAACTTGTCAACGCTGAATGCTTGTAGAGCTGTTAATATGAGTCTGTATGGTTTCTAAGAAAGACTCTCCCTGCATTTCCGGACTCTAACTTTCGCCCAGGCTCTCACTGAGAGGCTGACAGGACTACTTAAAACTCCAGTCCCAAAGCGAAGAGTACTACCCTCCATAAGAGACTACTCCGATCTTCGGCACTTCTCTGCCGTCCTCCTGTGACGAAAGGCAAAGAATGACTGGGTGATGAGGGAAGTGGGGGAGGTATTTAAGCCTTTGGCTGGGGTGTCTTTGCCTCCTCCTGGTGGCCAGGTTCTTAATTCCCAACAGTAATGAATGAAGCCGTGGACTCTCCTCCCCTTTAGATGGAAATAACCATGTTTACTAATTAGTTAATTATTTCACCTGTACTCCAGTTCAGATATCCTCAAAATGTGGCCTGTTAGGGAGGCCTGAGAACAGGTTTGAATAAAGTGCTATAAACTGACATGTTTACTACAGAGCTCTAAGATGTATTTACATCGCATACTGTGTTTAATACCCCTCATTTATATAATTGTGCTATTAGTGGTATTGATCATAAAACTTAAATGAATTATGCTTGGGCAAAATGTAATTTATTATTAATTATGCAAATAAAATTATGAGTGAAAATTGCATAGCTTTATCTGAAACTTGTTGATACTGGCCAGTATATAAGAAAATATAATGGTGAATGAGTAAAAAAACAATAGAATGACAAAACTCTATCCAGTTTCCGATTGTGGATTTCACACCACTCAGCCAAAGTACAATCTGAGTTACACTTTTCAATACCGTTTTAATATGGCTGTAATAATGTCACATGCTATTTTTGTTAAAGAAGAATGATAAAGGGACAATAAACACTTTGCCATTGTAATATAAAATTAAAAGAATAGGAAAGTGAAAATTAAACTTGCATGATTCAAATTGAGCATGTAATTTAAATACACTTTTAAATTCACTTCCATTTTCAAATGTGCTTCGTTCTCTTGGTACCCCTTGTTGAAAGAGAATATGCACATATCTTATGCTAGTGGGAGCTAGCTGCTGAAAGGTGCCTGCACACATTATTCTCATGCCATTGGTTAAAGGGATACTAAACCCACATTTTTTATTTTATGATTCATATAGAACATGTCATTTTAAGCAACTTTCTAATTTTCTTAAATTTTTCATCGTTCTCTTGCTATCTTTATTTGAAAAAGAAGGAATGTCAGGTTAGGAGCCGGCCCATTTGTGGTTCAGCACCTGGGTAGCGCTTGCTGATTGGTTTGCTACATTTAGCCACCAATCAGCAAATGCTACCCAGGTGCTGAACCAAAAATGGGCCGGCTCTTAAGCTTACATTCCTGCTTTTTCAAATAAAGATAGCATGAGAACGGAGAAAAATTGATAATAAAAGTAAACTCGAAAGAATTTCAAATTCTTTAAAATTGCATGCTCTATCTGGATCATGAAAGAAAAAATTTGGGTTTAGTATCCCTATAACTAGATGTGTTCATCTAGCTGCTAGTAGTGCAATGCTGTTCCTTCAGCAAAGGATAACAAGAGAATGAAGCAATTTTGATAATAGAAGTAAATTGGAAAGTTGTTTTAAATTGCATGTTCTATCCAAATCATAAAAAAATGTGGGGGTTTCCTGTCCTTTTAAGTTTGCTAACATAATGACCGTCCAGATTAGGCAAGGTAGAGTTTGGATTTGAAATATAACTGCAGCAAATGGATATGGTCTATAATCAGGTGCCGGACTGGGAAGATATATATATATATATATATATATATATATATATATATATATACACATACACAGTGTTTAATACTTGTATTTTAACATAAAAACAGAATTTATGTTTACCTGATAAATTACTTTCTCCAACGGTGTGTCCGGTCCACTGCGTCATCCTTACTTGTGGGATATTCTCTTCCCCAACAGGAAATGGCAAAGAGCCCAGCAAAGCTGGTCACATGATCCCTCCTAGGCTCCGCCTACCCCAGTCATTCGACCGACGTTAAGGAGGAATATTTGCATAGGAGAAACCATATGATACCGTGGTGACTGTAGTTAAAGAAAATAAATTATCAGACCTGATTAAAAAACCAGGGCGGGCCGTGGACCGGACACACCGTTGGAGAAAGTAATTTATCAGGTAAACATAAATTCTGTTTTCTCCAACATAGGTGTGTCCGGTCCACGGCGTCATCCTTACTTGTGGGAACCAATACCAAAGCTTTAGGACACGGATGAAGGGAGGGAGCAAATCAGGTCACCTAAATGGAAGGCACCACGGCTTGCAAAACCTTTCTCCCAAAAATAGCCTCAGAAGAAGCAAAAGCATCAAACTTGTAAAATTTGGTAAAAGTGTGCAGTGAAGACCAAGTCGCTGCCCTACATATCTGATCAACAGAAGCCTCGTTCTTGAAGGCCCATGTGGAAGCCACAGCCCTAGTGGAAGGAGCTGTGATCCTTTCAGGAGGCTGCCGTCCGGCAGTCTCGTAAGCCAATCTGATGATGCTTTTAATCCAAAAAGAGAGAGAGGTAGAAGTTGCTTTTTGACCTCTCCTTTTACCAGAATAAACAACAAACAAGGAAGATGTTTGTCTAAAATCCTTTGTAGCATCTAAATAGAATTTTAGAGCGCGAACAACATCCAAATTGTGCAACAAACGTTCCTTCTTCGAAACTGGTTTCGGACACAGAAAAGGCACGACTATCTCCTGGTTAATGTTTTTGTTAGAAACAACTTTTGGAAGAAAACCAGGTTAGTACGTAAAACCACCTTATCTGCATGGAACACCAGATAAGGAGGAGAACACTGCAGAGCAGATAATTCTGAAACTCTTCTAGCAGAAGAAATTGCAACCAAAAACAAAACTTTCCAAGATAATAACTTAATATCAACGGAATGTAAGGGTTCAAACGGAACCCCCTGAAGAACTGAAAGAACTAAGTTGAGACTCCAAGGAGGAGTCAAAGGTTTGTAAACAGGCTTGATTCTAACCAGAGCCTGAACAAAGGCTTGAACATCTGGCACAGCTGCCAGCTTTTTGTGAAGTAACACAGACAAGGCAGAAATCTGTCCCATCAAGGAACTTGCAGATAATCCTTTTTCCAATCCTTCTCGAAGGAAGGATAGACTCTTAGGAATCTTAACCTTGTCCCAAGGGAATCCTTTAGATTCACACCAACAGATATATTTTTTCCAAATTTTGTGGTAAATTTTTCTAGTTACAGGCTTTCTGGCCTGAACAAGAGTATCAATAACAGAATCTGAGAACCCTCGCTTTGATAAGATCAAGCGTTCAATCTCCAAGCAGTCAGCTGGAGTGGGACCAGATTCAGATGTTCGAACGGACCTTGAACAAGAAGGTCTCGTCTCAAAGGTAGCTTCCATGGTGGAGCCGATGACATATTCACCAGATCTGCATACCAAGTCCTGCGTGGCCACGCAGGAGCTATCAAGATCACCGACGCCCTCTCCTGATTGATCCTGGCTACCAGCCTGGGGATGAGAGGAAACGGCGGGAATACATAGGCTAGTTTGAAGGTCCAAGGTGCTACTAGTGCATCTACTAGAGTCGCCTTGGGATCCCTGGATCTGGACCCGTAGCAAGGAACCTTGAAGTTCTGACGAGAGGCCATCAGATCCATGTCTGGAATGCCCCACAGTTGAGTGATTTGGGCAAAGATATCCGGATGGAGTTCCCACTCCCCCGGATGCAATGTCTGACGACTCAGAAAATCCGCTTCCCAATTTTCCACTCCTGGGATGTGGATTGCAGACAGGTGGCAGGAGCGAGTCTCCGCCCATTGAATGATTCTGGTCACTTCTTCCATCGCCAGGGAACTCCTTGTTCCCCCCTGATGGTTGATGTACGCAACAGTCGTCATGTTGTCTGATTGAAACCGTATGAACTTGGCCCTCGCTAGCTGAGGCCAAGCCTTGAGAGCATTGAATATCGCTCTCAGTTCCAGAATATTTATCGGTAGAAGAGATTCTTCCCGAGACCAAAGACCCTGAGCTTTCAGGGATCCCCAGACCGCGCCCCAGCCCATCAGACTGGCGTCGGTAGTGACAATGACCCACTCTGGTCTGCGGGAGGTCACCCCTTGTGACAGGTTGTCCAGGGACAGCCACCAACGGAGTGAGTCTCTGGTCCTCTGATTTACTTGTATCTTCGGAGACAAGTCTGTATAGTCCCCATTCCACTGACTGAGCATACACAGTTGTAATGGTCTTAGATGAATGCGCGCAAAAAGAACTATGTCCATTGCCGCTACCATCAAACCTATCACTTCCATGCACTGCGCTATGGAAGGAAGAGGAACGGAATGAAGTATCCGACAAGAGTTTAGAAGTTTTGTTTTTCTGGTCTCTGTCAGAAAAATCCTCATTTCTAAGGAGTCTATTATTGTTCCCAAGAAGGGAACTCTTGTCGACGGAGATAGAGAACTCTTTTCCACGTTCACTTTCCATCCGTGAGATCTGAGAAAGGCCAGGACTATGTCCGTGTGAGCCTTTGCTTGAGGAAGGGACGACGCTTGAATCAGAATGTCGTCCAAGTAAGGTACTACAGCAATGCCCCTTGGTCTTAGCACCGCCAGAAGGGACCCTAGTACCTTTGAGAAAATCCTTGGAGCAGTGGCTAATCCGAAAGAAAGCGCCACGAACTGGTAATGCTTGTCCAGGAATGCGAACCTTAGGAACCGATGATGTTCCTTGTGGACAGGAATATGTAGATACGCATCCTTTAAATCCACCGTGGTCAAGAATTGACCTTCCTGGATGGAAGGATTGTTCGAATGGTTTCCATTTTGGACGACGGAACCTTGAGAAACTTGTTTAGGATCTTGAGATCTAAGATTGGTCTGAACGTTCCCTCTTTTTTGGGAACTACGAACAGATTGGAGTAGAACCCCATCCCTCGTTCTCTTAATGGAACAGGATGAATCACTTCCAGAAGATAACCTTGGGAGACTATTTCTAGCGCCCAAGGATCCAGAACATCTCTTGCCCAAGCCTGAGTGAAGAGAGAGAGTCTGCCCCCCACCAAATCCGGTCCCGGATCGGGGGCCCGCATCTCATGCTGTCTTGGGAGCAGTGGCAGGTTTCTTGGCCTGCTTTCCTTTGTTCCAGCCTTGCATAGGTCTCCATAGCCATCCATAGGATCTTGGAAAGCACAACTATCTTCTATGGGTATAGTGGTGCGCTTGTTTAGAGTAGAAACCGCCCCCTCGACCTTGGGGACTGTCTGCCATAAGTCCTTTCTGGGGTCGACTATAGGAAACAATTTTTTAAATATGGGGGGAGGTACGAAAGGTATACCGGGCCTGTCCCATTCTTTATTAACAATGTACGCCACCCGCTTGGATATAGGAAAAGCTTCGGGGGGCCCCGGGGCCTCTAGGAACTTGTCCATTTTACATAGTGTTTCTGGAATGACCAGATAATCACAATCATCCAAATTGGATAACACCTCCTTAAGCAGAGCGCGGAGATGTTCCAACTTAAATTTAAAAGTAATCACATCAGGTTCAGCTTGTTGAGAAATTTTTCCTGAATCTGAAATTTCTCCCTCAGACAAAACCTCCCTGGCCCCCTCAGACTGGTGTAGGGGCCCTTCAGAAACAATATCATCAGCGTCCTCATGCTCTTCAGTATTTTCTAAAACAGAGCAGTCGCGCTTTCGCTGATAAGTGGGCATATTGGCTAAAATGTTTTTGATAGAATTATCCATTACAGCCGTTAATTGTTGCATAGTAAGGAGTATTGGCGCGCTAGATGTACTAGGGGCCTCCTGTATGGGCAAGACTGGTGTAGACGAAGGAGGGGATGATGCAGTACCATGCTTACTCCCCTCACTTGAGGAATCATCTTGGGCATCATTTTTACTAAATTTTTTATGACATAAATCACATATATTTAAATGAGAAGGAACCTTGGCTTCCCCACAGTCAGAACACAATCTATCTGGTAGTTCAGACATGTTAAACAGGCATAAACTTGATAACAAAGCACAAAAAACGTTTTAAAATAAAACCGTTACTGTCACTTTAAATTTTAAACTGAACACACTTTATTACTGCAATTGCGAAAAAGTATGAAGGAATTGTTCAAAATTCACCAAAATTTCACCACAGTGTCTTAAAGCCTTAAAAGTATTGCACACCAAATTTGGAAGCTTTAACCCTTAAAATAACGGAACCGGAGCCGTTTTTATATTTAACCCCTTTACAGTCCCTGGAATCTGCTTTGCTGAGACCCAACCAAGCCCAAAGGGGAATACGATACCAAATGATGCCTTCAGAAAGACTTTTCTATGTATCAGAGCTCCACACACATGCAGCTGCATGCCATGCTGTTCTCAAAAACAAGTGCGCCATACCGGCGCGAAAATGAGGCTCTGACTATGATTAGGGAAAGCCCCTATAGAATAAAGTGTCTAAAACAGTGCCTGCCGATATTATTTTACAAAAAATACCCAGATTAAATGATTCCTCAAGGCTAAATATGTGTAAATATGATCGATTTAGCCCAGAAAATGTCTACAGTCTTAATAAACCCTTGTGAAGCCCTTATTTACTGTCTGAATAAAAATGGCTTACCGGATCCCATAGGGAAAATGACAGCTTCCAGCATTACATCGTCTTGTTAGAATGTGTCATACCTCAAGCAGCAAAAGACTGCTCACTGTTCCCCCAACTGAAGTTAATTCCTCTCAACAGTCCTGTGTGGAACAGCCATGGATTTTAGTAACGGTTGCTAAAATCATTTTCCTCATACAAACAGAAATCTTCATCTCTTTTCTGTTTCAGAGTAAATAGTACATACCAGCACTATTTTAAAATAACAAACTCTTGATTGAATAATAAAAACTACAGTTAAACACTAAAAAACTCTAAGCCATCTCCGTGGAGATGTTGCCTGTACAACGGCAAAGAGAATGACTGGGGTAGGCGGAGCCTAGGAGGGATCATGTGACCAGCTTTGCTGGGCTCTTTGCCATTTCCTGTTGGGGAAGAGAATATCCCACAAGTAAGGATGACGCCGTGGACCGGACACACCTATGTTGGAGAAATCATAGTTTAAGAGCAAGTGAAGAACTCCACGGCTTAATGCTTGAGCAGTAGCCAACTTCAGTTTTCAAAAATTTATTATGTAAGGGATTTAGCACACCCGTCCTATCCGACATTTAGATGTGAGTGCCTTAGACTATTGCTCGAGCACAAAAATAAAAGCGCTTTTGATTTAACTTGAGTTATGTAAGCGCACAATAGCGCTAATGACTTTGATCTCCACTTGTAATCTATGCCCTAATGTTTACAAGTAGCATTCCAAAATATACAACATACCTTGTGCAGGTTTTTTTGATAAATGTCATTAAGACGGCTCACATAGGCATCTCGTTTATCTTTAATTACCCTGCAAAAAATGTAAAAGATTTAGTGGGGGGAAAAAAAACAAGAAACCTAAGCAAACAGAAGAAAAGTCATCCTATATAAAATACTGAAGTCGCACTTGGAATTAAAAGTAAAGTAAAAGATTATTGTATGCACCTGTATTTACAAGTACAAAACTATTAAAGATGCATTATTTTTACTCTGTTGCCCTCTCTGCATTGGACAGTGATGGGACCGATTGTCGGTGGGTGGAAAGGTAAGGAGGGAGGCGGGTGGGCGGCCCATCGCTGGAGGAGGCGGGAGGGAGGGAGTGGGTGGGACCGCTACGCCACGCTACAGAGGAAAAAACAAACAAACAAACTTAAAGCTGCGTCATTGAGGGGGAAGGAGGGGCAATGAGAGGGATCATTTGAGGAAAAGGGATCTGGGAGGGGGAGGGGGTTTGGGTATTGAGGGGGTGCAGCTACACTACAGAAAAATGGGTATTATATATATATTTTAAATGCCTATTTTGCAGCAAACTGGGTACTGGCAGTCAGCTGCCAGTACCTAAGATGGCCGCAAATAGGTAGAGGAGAGGGGGTTAGAGAGCTGCTTGGGGGAGGATCAGGGAGGTTGGGAGGTAAGGGGGGACACTACCCTGCAGAAAATAAAAAAAAAAAAAGTAAAAAAAACAACCTTTTATTTTTATACTGCCAGTACTTAAGATGGGGGTGACTTTTGGGGGATGGAAGAGAGCTGTTTGAGAGGGGTCAAGGAGGGATCAGGGGGTGGGATGTGTCAGGTGGGAGGCTGATCTCTACACTAAAGCTAAAATTAACCATACAAGCTACCTAATTAACCCCTTCACTGCTGGGCATAATACAAGTGTGGTGCACAGCAGCATTTAGGGGGGGATCCCAGAGAAGCATTTACAACCATTTGTGCCATGATTGCACAAGTTGTTTGTAAATAATTTCAGTGAGAAACCTAAAATTGTGAAAAAGTGAACGATATTTTTTATTTGATCGCATTTGGCGGTAAAATGGTGGCATTAAATATAACAGAATGGGCCTAGGCCAATACTTTGGGTGGTCTACTAAAAAAAAAAAAATATCGTTTTGAGAGGTAAAAAAAAAAAGGCTCTATTTCTGTTTAAATATAGTGATGATGGCAAAAATGCTAAATATGCTCTGGTCTTTTGGGGAAGTTTTTGTCTTTAGTACCTGGTCCTTAACCCCTTAACGACAAACGTTAGGGGGTTTAAAGTGGCTGGAAGCGATCCTGATCGCTTCCAGCCGCTTTCCGGTTATTGCAGTGATGCCTCGATATCGAGGCATCCTGCAATAACCCTTCTTACCCCTCCGGTGCAGAGAGAGCCACTCTGTGGCCCTCTCTGCACCGGGCATCGATGGGCGCAATCGTTGGTGGGTGGGAGCCGACATGGGAGGCGGGTGGGTGGCCATTGATGGCTTCTGGTCGGTAGAGGTGGGCGGGATAGCCGGGGGCACGCACGGACACAGGCGCTTGCACGGGGAGGGAGCGGGTGGGAACCATTACACTATGGAACAATTTCTGTAAATTAAGTGGGAGAGAGGGGGAAATAAATTTATAATATCACAATCTAAGTGATCTGGGAGGGGGTGGGAGGTTAGTCTGGGGAAGCTACAGTACAGAAAAGTGTAAAAAATAAAAAATATTTTTTTTTTGTAAACTGGGTACTGGCAGACAGCAGTACCTGAGATGGCTCCCAATTATGTAGAGGGGGAGGGTTAGATAGCTGTTTGGGGGGGGGGGATCAGGGAGGTTTGGGGCTAAGGGGGAATCCTACACAGCAGCATATGTAAATATGCTATAAAAAATAAAAATAAAATAAAAGATACCTTTTATTTTAGTACTGGCAGACTTTCTGCCAGTACTTAAGATGGCGGGGACAATTGTGGGGTGGGGGAGGGAAGAGAGCTGTTTGGGAGAGATCAGGGGGTTTGATGTGTCAGGTGGGAGGCTGATCTCTACACTAAAGCTAAAATTAACCCTGCAAGCTCCCTAATTAACCCCTTCACTGCTAGACATTACACGTGTGATGCACAGCGGCATTTAGCGGCCTTCTAATTACCAAAAAGCAACACCAAAGCCATATATGTCTGCTATTTCTGAACAAAGGGGATACCAGAGAAGCATTTACAACCATTTGTGCCATAATTGCACAAGCTGTTTGTAAATCATTTCAGTGAGAAACCTAAAATTGTGAAAAAATTTAAGTTTTTTTTAATTTGATCGCATTTGGCGGTGCAATGGTGGCATGAAATATACCAAAATGGGCCTAGATCAATACTTTGGGTTGTCTTCTAAAAAAATATATACATGTCAAGGGATATTCAGGGATTCCTGAAAGATATCAGTGTTCCAATGTAACTAGCGCTAATTTTGAAAAAAAAATGGTTTGGAAATAGCAAAGGGCTACTTGTATTTATTGCCCTATAACTTGCAAAAAAAGCAAAGAAGATGTAAACATTGGGTATTTCTAAACTCAGGACAAAATTTAGAAACTATTTAGCATGAGTGTTTTTTGGTGGTTGTAGATGAGTAACAGGTTTTGGGGGTCAAAGTTAGAAAAGTGTGTTTTTTCCATTTTTTCCTCATATTTTATAATTTTTTTTATAGTAAATGATAAGATATGATGAAAATAATGGTATCTTTAGAAAGTCCATTTAATGGCGAGAAAGATGGTATATAATATGTGTGGGTACAGTAAATGAGTAAGAGGAAAATAACAGCTAAACACAAACACCGCAGAAATGTAAAAATAGCCTTGGTCCTTAAAGGAAGGAAATTGAAAAATGGTCTTGTCCTTAAGGGGTTAAGGGGACGGGAAAGTCAAAGTAAAACATTCATAATTCAGATACAGCATGCAATTTAAAATAACTTTACAATTTAGTTCTATTATCATAATTGTTTTATTCTCTTGGTATATCATTTGTTGAAGAGTAAATCTAGGTAGGCACATGTCTATGCAGATGGAAACAGAAGAGGGGGCCTCATAGTGTGGTATGACCTTAACAATATAGTAGGTGTAATGATACAAGGAAGCTTACCAAAAGTAGTGGCACTGTACTATGACCAGTGCTAATAAACAGACTGACACTCTCAGCGGCCAGCACACTGATCCCAGGTATCGTCCACCGTGACTGCTCCCAGGTGCAACGTCTCAGGGTAAGAAAACCAACCAACGAAATAGTGCTAGCAACGGCTAGCAGACTTGTACCCAAGGATTTTTTCCGGGAACAGTTTCTTGTGATTTGCGGCGTCTCAATATGGATAACCGGGCAACACCGGCAGCAATAAAAACTGTCTGACAACTTCGGTAATATTAAAACAGATAAAAGTAAACGCTTTATTGTTAAACACAACGCGTTTCTCGACCACACACTGGTCGTTTCATCAGGTGATTTTTTGAAAAGCGGATACAATACATGGTAATCAATGCGGTTAAATACATTCAACAGGTAAAAACGGAAGTTGTCAGACATAAAAAAGACCAATAGGCATAGCAAATACAAAAGCATAGGTGTTCAAGGTGAAGACTCTGTAATCAGTGACGTAAAAAAGTGATGTGTTCAAAAGCAAAATTTGATATGTAATTCATGTGTGTCGATCCTCATTCATCGTATAACACAAATAACAACAATAGTATAAACGTATAAAAGTCTCTTTGCAATAATGTATTTAAGAGGAAGATATATACACTTCAAAGTAAAAAATGAAACTAAAAATAAAGTGTTATTTAAAAACCCCGGCGGGTGAATGAAAATAATGTAAGTGTATATAAATATCCCAAATAAGAAACCTTGCAGCTAAATATATGAACAGTGTTCTGAAACTAATAAGTAGAATAAAGTATCGACCTCAATCGGAACCTAATTCATCTAAAAATAGTAAATACATTTTACCCTATGTTACAACAGCAGCAAATGTGGAATATAACTGATAAGATCTAAATGTCTCAACATGAGAATAGGATCAAACATTGAATCAATATCACGATTAAAAAAGAAACATACTAACCCTTTAAAGCTGATATCAAATTTTAGATTGATGTCACAAATAAAAAATAGCAATTTTTGATATTAGATATAACTTAGTAAAATCCATGTATCTCAACGTAAAAAATACAGTCAAATGTTGATTTAATATCACACTAAATTATACTATTGTTGTTATTTGTGTTATACGATGAATGAGGATCGACACACATGAATTACATATCAAATTTTGCTTTTGAACACATCACTTTTTTACGCCACTGATTACAGTCTTCACCTTGAACACCTATGCTTTTGTATTAGCTATGCCTATTGGTCTTTTTCATGTCTGACAACTTCCGTTTTTACCTGTTGAATGTATTTAACCGCATTGATTACCATGTATTGTATCCGCTTTTCAAAAAATCACCTGATGAAACGACCATTGTGTGGTCGAGAAACGCGTTGTGTTTAACAATAAAGCGTTTACTTTTATCTATTTTAATATTACCGAAGTTGTCAGACAGTTTTTATTGCTGCCGGTGTTGCCCGGTTATCCATATTGAGACGCCGCAAATCACAAGAAACTGTTCCCGGAAAAATCCTTGGGTACAAGTCTGCTAGCCGTTGCTAGCACTATTTCGTTGGTTGGTTTTCTTACACTGAGAAGTTGCACCTGGGAGCAGTCACGGTGGACGATACCTGGGATCAGTGTGCTGGCCGCTGAGAGTTTCAGTCTGTTTATTAGCACTGGTCATAGTACAGTGCCACTACTTTTGGTAAGCTTCCTTGTATCATTACACCTACTATATTGTTAAAGGGACACTGTACCCAAATGTTTTCTTTTGTGATTCAGATAGAGCATGCAATTTTAAGCAACTTTCTAATTTACTCCTATTATCATTTTTTCTTCGTTCTCTTGCTATCATTATTTGAAAAAGAAGGCATCTAAGCTTTTTTTTTGGTTTCATTACTCTGGACAGCACTTTTTTATTGGTGGATGAATTTATCCACCAATCAGCAAGGACAACCCAGGTTGTTCACCAAAAATGGACTGGCATCTAAACTTACATTCTTGCATTTCAAATAAAGATACCAAGAGAATGAAGAAAATTTGATAATAGGAGTAAATTAGAAATTTGCTTAAAATTTCATGCTCAATCGGAATCACGAAAGAAAATTTTTGGGTACAGTGTCCCTTTAAGGTCATACCACACTATGAGGCGCCCTCTTCTGTTTCCATCTTTTTAGAATTTCCTTGCACCGGGTCAAGAGGAGCTTCCTGATTTCAACCGCCATTATCCCATAGGTCTACTCAAACACCTACTGTTTTACATTAACCATTGGGATATTATCCTATTTTGGACCAGCAAACAAGCAAGTCTTTTTCTCAACACAAAGAACTTTAATTTGACATTTATTTGATATTATTAGCTTGGTTCACATATTGCATTTATTGTTTGATCATTTGTATTCATATGATATGATTTTTTAATATTGTCATATTTTGTTTTCATTTTGTCTTTATTTTTTCCTTTATCATTTTCCCATCATATATTTTTTAGTTTATTTTTTATTCATAGGTCCTTTTTCCATTTTTTCTTCTTTTTTTCTACCAAACACTTTCTAGAGAGCGCTCCTCTATCAGATCATTTTTGGGATCTGCAGTTCTTTCACATGTCTATGCAGTCTATGGCAGTAGTGTTTGGAACTATGTATAACATTGCTATAAACACTGTTGCAAACTGGTAAAAATGGCTAAAGACACGTGCACGCTCCTGAACTCTCCTTGGATTTCTTTTTAACAAAGGATACCAAGGGAGTGTAGTGATTGTGAACATTTTAAAGGGACAGTCTAGTCAAAATTAAAATTTCATGATTCAGATAGGGCATGCAATTTTAAACACCTTTCCAATTTAAATTTATCATCAATTTTGCTTTGTTCCCTTGGCATTCTTTGTTAAAAGCTAAACCTAGGGTAAGCTCATATGCTGATTTATAAACCATTGAAGGCCACCACTGGTCAAAGTGCATTATAAAAAAAATTCCACAGTTAGACATTGTGCTCACTCTTGTGGATTTATTTATGAGTCAATACTGATTGGTTAAAAACAACAAGTCTGTTAAGCAACTGAGATAAGGGATCAGTCTGCAGAGGCTTAGATACAAGGTAATCACAGAGGTAACAAGTATATTCATATAACTGTGTTGTTTATGCCAAACTAGGGAATGGATAATGGGATTATCTATCTTTTTAAACAATAAACATTTTCAACTAGACTGTCCCTTTAAACTCATAACATGTTTAAGACACTATACATGGATCATCCTGTAAGTTTAATGCATAACAGATGGGTTGGGCTTTTGGAGCAATAAAAAAAAAAAAAAAGCATGTAACACCAGAAGACCATAACATGTGGTAGTTGGTACTAGTTGGTAGCTCTAGAAGCGTGGTACTTACTTCCAGGTGAATTTTACGTCAGAGGTCTGAAAGCCATAATCTTCATGGTCATGCATGTACTCAGAATGGATAGCTGCATTCCACATTATCTAATAGGAACAACAGAATAATCATTTTGATAAATCAATCACTCCTTTCAGCATAGAAACCGTAATGTTTCACCAACACAACTTTTTCACTAATCTAACTATATTTATTAGCTACCTTGTTAACCTAATATCCTGATTACTTAAGATAATAAAATTTTAATTATTACTCTAATATTTTTTTAAGATTCTAGTATACAATTCTGAAAATACACATTACCTTTAAAATATATTCTATTTATACGCACATTTAACAAGTTTAGCAAATACCTTTGACCACCTTAATTTGTTAATCCTAGTAATTAAATTCAAAGACAAAACAAAACCCGTTTAAATGGACATTCTACTCCAGAATTTTTATTGTTTAAAAAATAGATAATCCCTTTATTACCCATTCCCCAGTTTTGCATAACCAACACTGTTATATTAATATACTTTCTACCTCTGTGACTGCCCCCTTATTTTAGTTTTTTGAGAGACTTCCATTTAAGCCAATCCGTGCTTACTCCTAGGTAACTTCACGTGCGTGACCTCAATGTTATCTATATGAAACACACGAGCCAACGCCCTCTAGCTGTGAAAACTGTCAAATGCACTCAGATAAAAGGTGGCCTTCAAGGCCTTAGAAATTAGCATATAAGCCTACCTAGGTTAACCTTTCAACTAAGAATACCAAAGAACAAAGAACATTTGATGATAAAAGTTAATTTGAAAGTTGTTTAAAATTACTTGCCCTATCTGAATCATACATTTTAATTTTGACTAGGCTGTCCCTGGTTTAAAACAGTTGGGATTTAAAGTCTGAGCCCCTCGTCTCTATGTAGGTTTCTTATAAAAGCATGCAGTTTTTGTTTAGTATTCCCTTGAGTAGTTTAACACCTGGATTTTATTTACAGGTGAAACTCGAAAAATTAGAATATCGTGCAAAAGTTAATTTATTTCACTAATGCAACTTAAAAGGTGAAACTAATATATGAGATAGACTCATTACATGCAAAGCAAGATAGTTCAAGCCGTGATTTGTCATAATTGTGATGATTATGGCTTACAGCTCATGAAAACCCCAAATCCACAATCTCAGAAAATTAGAATATTGTGAAAAGGTGCAATATTCTAGGCTCAAAGTGTCCCACTCTAACCAGCTAATTAAGCCATAACACCTGCAAAGGGGTTCTTGAGCCTTTAAATGGTCTCTCAGTCTGGTTCAGTAGGAATCACAATCATGGGAAAGACTGCTGACCTGACAGTTGTGCAGAAAACCATAATTGACACCCTCCATAAGGAGTGAAAGCCTCAAAAGGTAATTGCAAAAGAAGTTGGATGTTCCCAAAGTGCTGTATCAAAGCACATTAATAGAAAGTTATGTGGAAGGAAAAGTGTGGAAGAAACAGGTGCACAAGCAGCAGGGATGACCACAGCCTGGAGAGGAATGTCAGGAAAAGGCCATTCAAAAGTGTTGGGGACTTTTACAAGGAGTGGACTGAGGCTGGAGTCAGTGCATCAAGAGCCACCACACACAGACGGATCCTGGACATGGGCTTCAAATGTCGTATTCCTCTTGTCAAGCCACCCCTGAACAACAAACAACGTCAGAAGCGTCTTACCTGGGCTAAAGAAAAACAGACCTGGTCTGTTGCTCAGTGGTCCAAAGTCCTCTTTTCTGATGAGAGCAAATTTTGCATCTCATTTGGAAACCAAGGACCCAGAGTATGGAGGAAGAATGGAGAGGCACACACTGCAAGATGCTTGAAGTCCAGTGTGAAGTTTCCACAGTCTGTGTTGATTTGGGGAGCATCTGGTGTTGGTCCACTGTGCTTCATTAAGTCCAGGGTCAACGCAGCCGTCTACCAGGAGATTTTGGAGCACTTCATGCTTCTTTCCGCAGACGAGCTCTATGGGGATGCTGACTTCATTTTCCAGCAGGACTTGGCACCTGCCCACACTGCCAAAAGCACCAAAACCTGGTTCAATGACCGTGGAATTAATGTGCTTGATTGGCCAGCTAACTCGCCTGACCTGAACCCCATAGAGAATCTATGGGGCATTGCCAAGAGAAAGATGAGAGACATTAGACAGAATAATGCAGAAGAGCTGAAGGCCGCTATTGAAGCATCCTGGTCTTCCATAACACCTCAGCAGTGCCACAGGCTGATAGCTTCCATGCCACGCCACATTGAGGCAGTAATTTCTGCAAAAAGGGCCCAAACAAAGTACTGAGTACATACAGTATGCATGCTTAAACTTTTCAGAGGTCTGATATTGTTCTACTGGTATGTACAATCCTTGTTTTATTGATTGCATGTAATATTCTAATTTTCTGAGATTGTGGATTTGGGGTTTTCATGAGCTGTAAGCCATAATCATCACAATTATGACAAATCACGACTTGAACTATCTTGCTTTGCATGTAATGAGTCTCTCTCATATATTAGTTTCACCTTTTAAGTTGCATTAGTGAATAAATGAACTTTTGCACTATATTCTAATTTTTCGAGTTTCACCTGTAGTCTTTAGCCCAACAACAAATGTGCATTTCAATGAGTTAATATGGCTTTCCTACCTGCACACTGCCATCTAGGAACAATTGCAGAGACCATACCATCAGAACATTAGAAGGGGTAAAATAATTACATTTACTGTTAACCTAATCTAATCAGAAACAATTTAAAGGGACATGAAACCCACATTTTTTCTTTCATGATTTAGAAAGAGCATTCCATTTTAAACAACTTTCTAATTTCATTCCATTATCTAATTTGTTTTATTCTCCTGATATTCTTTGCTGAAAAGCATATCTAGATAGGCTCAGTAGCTGCTGATTGGTTCCTGCACATAGAAGCCTCATGTGATTGGCTCACCCATGTGCATTGATTTTTCTTCAACAAAGGATATCAAAAAAATGAAGCAAAATAAATAATAGAAGTAAATTGTAATGTTGTTTAAATTTGTATTCTCTATCTGAATCATGAAAGATTTTTTTGGGGTTTAGTGTCCCTTTAAAGGGCTGATTAGTTAAAAATAAACTGCCTTGTGTGTAGAAGACAAAGTGTATTTTACTACATATGTCAAGGGACAGTCTACACCAGAATTGTTATTGTTTAAAAAGATAGATAACGCCATTACTACCCATTATTCAGCTTTGCACAACCAACATTGTTATAGTACTATGCTTTATAACATTTAAACCTCTAAATTTCTGTCTGTTTCTAAGCCACTAAAGACAGCCTCTTATCACATGCTTTTTATTTGCTTTTCACAACAAGGGTCTGCTAGTTCATGTGAGCCATATAGATAACATTGTGCTCTCTTCTGTGGAGTTGTGCCTGACACTGCACTAATTGGCTAAAATGCAAGTCAATAGATAATAAATAGCTATGTGATAAGGGGGCTTTCAGAAGATGCTTAGATACAAGGTAATCACAGAGGTTAAACGTATATTAATATAACTGTGTTGGTTATGCAAAACTGGGGAATGGATAATTAAAGGGATTATCTATCTTTTTAAACAATAAAAATATTGGAGTTGACTGTCCCTTTAATTTATAACAAATTAAATATATATATACACATTGTTATACACAACTTACCTTTTTTGGTACACATCCTACATTCACCTAAAAAAAGAAAAGAGCAGTTAATATTGTCCCCCAGAATGCAGTGGCAATGTAAAATGAGGCTAGCTGAAACGACTCAGATAATCAGATACTTGAGCGCTAAAATGAGATTAACAACAGGAAAAAGCTGATTCACACAAACCCATCAATAACCTTAGAAAAACACAAGTTGGGACAATGAGCCAAGGCAGCAGGATACTGACTGCATGCCAAACTAACAATGTGGCAGAAACATTTTTTAAGCATAAAAAAAAAAAATTACCTATACGCAAGATTTTTTTGTGCAAATATACATTTGAATCTCAAACAATTCCCATACATGTTAATGCTTAATTATGTGTAGTTAAAAAAAAATTGCCGTATACTTTCATTATTTATTTTGTCTGCTTTTCCAGTAATATAACTGCTTTTATAGTGCATACTACCGGACAACCAATACAGTGGCAGTCTACCTGTGCATGCATTATCTACTCCAGTATGTCCAAAAGCCAATGGTGATGTGTCATGTGGAGAATATACATGAATGTGGGGACAGCTGAGTGAGGGGACTTTCCCTATTAGGAGTCTTGTGATGTGGTTGGTGGTTATATCTTTGTACTTTGTGGGCTTTTTTTGTCCCTGTAGTGGTTAGACCCTTAAGTGGAGTTATGTTTAGGTAGGAATGTCAGTCTGAAAATAAACATTTGGAAAGTAGGCCTAGGCCTCAACCGTCAGTTATGTGATATTATAGTTAGTAAATGCTGAGGCAATCTGTAACCAATCCTTGTTGTTTTATCTATATTTTAATTTTACCAGCCGGGTGGCAAGTAGCTGGGTCCGGGCAGTGTAATACTTTGTAATACTATACATTTTTCTGTCATTTATAAATGTTCTTAAAGGGATACAGAACCTAATTTTGTTCTTTTCTGGTTCATATAGATCATGCAATTTTAAGCAACTTTCTAATTTACTACTATTATCAATTTTTCTTCGTTCTCTTGGAATCTTTATTTTCAAAAGCAGGAATGTAAGCTTCCCAGCCTGCCCATTTTTGGTTCAGCTACATTTAGCCACCAATCGGCAAGCACTACCCAGGTGTTGAGCCATAGATGGGCAGGCTGGTAAGCTTACATTCCTGCTTTTGAAAATAAAGATCCCAAGAGAACGAAGAAAAATTGATAATAGTTAATAGGAGTAAATTAGAAAGTTACTTAAAATCGCATGTTCTGTCTGAATCATGAAAGAAAAAAAATTGGGTAGAGTATCCCTTTAAGCTATCCAATGCACAAATTCATTGCATAATTTAACATAAATTGATTAAATGATAATTTGAGCAGTGAACATTGAAAACATTTAATATTAACTAATGTTAGTAATTAATATTGTCTCAAATGTTAGCCATGGGGTCAATACAATTAGTTTGTTGGCGCACCCATTAGACGCTAGAGAGAACACTCATAGGTCATATTTGTAATCAAATGTCAACAGCACTACGGCTTATTTCAAATTTGACTTTTAGGTCCCTTTAATTGCTTTAGAACTGAATATGCTCAGGAACGGAAAAAAAAAGAAACATTCATCAACATAAAATGTAACAATAAAAAACTGACAGTGGAGACCTCAACTAAACAAACTACACAGAGGCAAGTTAATATCTGCTGGTTTTTTTATTTAAAATAAGTGAAAGATCAGCACTTGTCTAGGATGACTCTAGACATGCATTTGTTATATAAAAATGAATGCTGAACATGGCCGTGGGTAAATGTGGCTCTTTTCAGAGCCGGATTTATTCATATAATAGTGAAATCTGGATCAGAAATGAGACGAATGCCGCTACCCGCAGCCATATTCGGCATTCAGATATAAAAACAAATGCCAATTGCATGTCTAGACTAACCCCCTTTTCATAAATTTAAGCCAGCTGTCTTAAAACTTTTTTTTATTACTAGCCAAAACAAGCCTTTGTTTATGTATTACAAGGTCACTGGCGACAATGACTTACTGTAGCATTTAAAGGACAATGACAATGCACAAAGTTCTGTTGAGAAACCTGATAATTACTCAAACATTAATGACTAACATCTGAGGTAGGATGATTCAGCATTTGATATCATTTTAATATCTGTTGATGCAATCTTAGCTGGAAATGTCAAATATTTTTGGCTCACTCTTATACTGGAACTCACCAAATCTGAGCATCCAAAGTTTATAATCAGAAACATTAAAGGGACATGAAACCCAAAAAAAATATTTCATGATTTAGGTAGAACATACAATTATAAACACTTTCCAGTTTACTTCTGTTATCAAATTTGCTTCATTCTCTTGGTATCTTTTGTTGAAGGAGCAGCAATGCACTACTGGTTTTCTAACTGAACCAATGACAATGTATGTATATATATATGCAACCACCAATCAGCAGCTAGAACCTATGTTCTTTGCTGCTCCTGAGCTTTCCTAGATAAACCTTCAGCAAAGGATAACTAGAGAAGGAAGCAAATTAAATAATAAGTTCCCACGGGAATAGGGCCCTCAATCCCCCTGTATTTGTCTGTAAAATGTTGTCTTTTATCGTATTGTTTCTCCATTACCCATGGGCAGCGCTGCGGAATCTGTTGGCGCTTTATAAATAAAGAATAATAATAATAATAAATAATAGTAGCAAATTGGAAAGCTGTTTAAAATTGTATGCTCTGTCTAAATCATGAATGTCTATTTATGACTTTACTGTCCCTTTAACATACCTTATAGTAAAAGTCCTTTTTGATTCCTTGTTTATTAGGAAAAATGCCAAGTGAACTGACCTGAATAGCTTTAAAAAGGTCTACTGATTTAACACTACAATAACAGTGGATAGTTATGTTTTAGGCAAAAATATATCTAAGCTATTTTAAAAGCCATTTGTGGTATGGGCTATATCTACCTCCTTTAAAGGGACACTGAACCCAATTTTTTTCTTTTGTGATTCAGATAGAGCATGCAATTTTAAGCAACTTTCTAATTTACTCCTATTGTTATTTTTGTTTTCATTCTCTTGCTATCTTTATTTGAAAAAGAAGTAATCTAAGCTATTTTTTGGTTCAGACTCTGGACAGCACTTGTTTATTGGTGGGTGAATTTATCCACCAATCAGCAAGAACAACCCAGGTTGTTCACTAAAAATGGGCCAGCATCTAAACTTACATTCTTGCATTTCAAATAAAGATACCAAGAGAATGAAGAAAATTTGATAATAGGAGTAAATTAGAAGGTTGCTTAAAATTGCATGCTCTATCTGAATCACAAAAGAAAACATTTGGGTTCAGTGTCCCTATAAGTAAAGGGTTTCACAGTTTGATTGCTCTAACAGTGCAAAAAAGATTTTTATTTTTTTTTTGCTAGAGATTAACTTTAATTTTCTCTAGTCCTTAAAGGACATGAAACCCAAAATATTTCTCTTTCATGATTCATATAGAGCATAGAATTTTAAACAACTTTCAAATTTACTTCTATTATTAAATTTGCATTCTCTTAGTATGCTTTGTTAAATCAGCAGCAATGCACTACTGGGAGCTAGCTGAACACTTCTGGTGAGCCAATGAAAAGCTGCATATATGTGCTGTCACCATTCAGCAGCTAGATCACAGTAGTGCATTAGCTGGTGAGCCTACCTAGGTATGCTTTTCAACAAAATATAAGAGAAGATACTAAATTGGATTATAGCAGTACATTGGAAAGTTGTTTAAATTGTATGTTCTATAATGAATCATGAAAGAAAAAAAAATGGGTTTCATAACCCTTTAGAGTGTGAACTTCTGTCACAAACAATTTTCTTGGAATAAACAGTTCTCGTGTCACAACAGACTCAATTTAACCTCTCCTTATAACTTAAATCCTACATTTCCTTTAGTAATTTTCTAGCCCATCTCTTAAACCTTTCTCAGCAGCGGCTGGTGAATTTTGAAGATGGTGGGGTGTTAGACCCCACCCCTTGAGATAAAGCCCCGCCCTTAGATGGCTCCACCCATATCACTACAAAATATATATGAAACAAAAAAGAAGAGACACTCAAGTCCCCTACATATAGAGGGCTCAAGATCACCCTATCCGGCACCTGAGTTTGCACCCAAATTAAAAAGCACAGATGAAAGCCACAGCTGTCCAATATATAGATACATCTATTAAGTATAACACTCAGATATGTTTATCAAAATAGCATAGACTGGAACCGATTCCAAAATAATATTTAACCATATAGCTAGCCGGGGTACATCTCATAATGACATCATAAATCTGAATCATTTGAAATTCTAAACTCAGAAAGTTCTATACAGTATCAGTTTCTTAAAGGTCAGTATGGCAAGCCCCCTAAAAGAACAAACAGTTCATACCAAGGGGCCGATTTATCAAGGGCCGAATGGCCCCTAATGCCCCTGTTTCCGCGTGAGCCTTCAGGCTCACCGGAAACCGCAGTTAAGAAGCAGCGGTCTTAAGACCGCTGCTCCTTAACAGGTCAGCTGCCTCTGAGGTTACAGACATCAATCCGCCTGATCCTTTACGATCGGGTTGATTGACACCCCCTGCTAGCGAATTGGCCACAAATCTGCAGGGGGCGGAATTGCACAAGCAGGTCACCAGAACTGCTTGTGCAATGTAAAAAGCCGACAGCGTATGCTGTCGGCATTCAGCAATCTCTGTCGGATATGATACGCTACAGCGTATCATGTCGGACAGACATTGATAAATCGGCCCTAAGAATTTATAGATTGTCTTGTATCTATGTCCTTTTTATACATGCCTAAATCTTGTTTTCCTGGCTGGTATTGAGCATTACTTTTTGGTTGTTGTCTACAAGATTACCATAATCCTTTTCCATGTCTATTTCACCAAGTCTTATCCCATTTAAGAAATAGGTGCTTATTTTTGCTTCTTATTTATAAAATCTAATTTGCCATTTACCAGCCCATTTTTGCAGTTTTTACAAATCTATATTGGCAAGTGGGACCAATGCTGATCGTTGATGGACCCCAGTTATCATTTTAAGTTTGCCCAATTTAAAGTGACATTAACAAACAAATTTGTAAGTTGCATGATATCTGAGACATTTGCAATACATTATGCAGCTATGTAAAAAAAAAAATAAGATTTTAACTCAAAGTCTATTCAGTGCTCTGTGAGCAATTATCCTTCAGTTACTGTCACCTGCATGTTGAATACATACAGAGAGAAGCGCACTCACAGGAACGAACAATTAGCTCAATACCATTGTTAGCCTGTTCTATAGCGATTTACCTGGGTGCAGCTTCTTTTAGCCCAGTAATGCTTTTCACAGAGAACTTTCCTGTAGTATATCAGTCTGATCCCGCCTATTACGGTCAGTCCAGCGCCGGAACAAAGGAACCCTAGATGATCGTTTCAGCCTTCTTTGGGCCTCGTCAGTGAGGTGTAGCCATATTCCTCTAAGCACACTGAGCAAGGAGTCCATGTCTGGTTTCCCCTTTTGGGGTTTGTTGTTTTCTCTCATTCAGAGAAGAATTGCCTGGTATTTCGGCGCTGGACTGTCATTGGGCAGGGTCAGACTGATATGCTACAGGATATTTTTTTCTCTGTGAAAGGCATAATGTGCTAAAAGAGACTGCACCCTGAGTGGCACTAGCCTTGTAAACAAGCACAGACGTTTATCTAGCTTTTGTTCTGTCTCAGTTGAGTGTGTCTCTCTATTTTCTTGTTAGCTGCCCGTTGAAATAATAATAATAATAAATAAAAAAGGTAATTTGTGCTGAGTTCAAACTTTCCTTTACTGTGATCTCATAGGATTTCAATGAAATCTTGTAAGATTTCATAGTAAACTTCCTTAAACTGAGTAGGGAAATAACATGACTGTGCATGCCAGGCACTCCCTTAACATTCCTGTGGCTATCATCCTGATTGGCTGCCTAAAGTCCCTTTATAATGAGATGTGCCCTGGTCAAAAAGGATGATCTTCCTGGAGTTATTCTGAATTAATCGATTTCTCCAGATTAGTCCTCAGAAGCCATCCTGAAGTTTGCCCACAGTTCAAAATATTTAAATGAGATGACTCTAGAGTCATTCACTGGCTGTCCATGCTTGTGAAGTAATCAATCAGTAAGGTAATCTGCTAATCATTCTAAAGTCATCAACCAGAATTTGTTACCTGATGCTGTTGACTTTACAAGCCTGGTGATGTCTGATGATGTGCAAATGACTTCTAAAGTAGTTTGATGATCATCAAATGACTCCAGGATGGTCTCTAAAGCAGTGTTTCTCAACAGCCGGGCCGCGGCCCACTACCGGGCCGCGACGGCCCTTCTGGTGGGCCGCGACCCGACATAGCCTCCAAACACTCGCTCTGACAGGCCCGCCTTTACATATCTCCGATATTTCGGCTGGGCCTGTCAGAGTGCCACTGCGCATGTCTGTTTGCGCACTGTGAGGGGGTAGAGGCGCACTGTGAGCGGGTAGTAGCGGCGGGTGGCGTGCAGAGCGGGAAGCTTCGGCTCACAAGTAAGTAAGCCCACTGACACCAATGACATATAATTACGGCCACTGACACCAATGTGTATAGTTAGGGCGGCCACTAGACACCAATGTGTTTGAGTAAATTGTGTATAATATATATATCCCACTGACACCAATGAATTATCATATAATTAACCCACTGTGTGTGTGTATATATATATATATATATATATATATATATATATATATATATATATATATATATATATATATATATATACACACAAAGTCATAGATAGGATAGCACAATCTTACTAAGGTAATGCCACGGTGCTCTGCTAATATCATAACAATTCTCTCCAAAAAGCAGGCAGCTCACTGGTCTTTGCAATAAAACTTAGAATTTATTGTTTCAGTTTAAAAATCAAACGTTTCGGCACTGCATTGTGCCTTTGTCAATGTTATACAAAAAAGTACAAGGACAGAGTGCACCCAAGTACCCCGGATCAGTGAACAAACATTTAAAACAAACCCCCTTAAATAGAGGGAGACAACTTAACCCCACTTAGCCTTTACCGCCATATCGTTCGCATGATCATCCAATTAGCTAGTCCCTACGTCACGCTGGCACGCTAGCCGTGCCTAGCGTGATGACGCATAGCACGGCGTTGTTATGACAACGTCCAAAGCGTTACATCGGTGGATAGGCCAGATATTAAGAGATCACCAGTAGACAGTCTGCGCATGTTCAGAGTCATAAAGTATTCATGAAGCGCAGCGGTTGCTCTGGGCAACCAGTGTAAACCTGTCAACTTAGCGGGCAAAAACCGCTCTAGGTGTCTCATATTATGTGGCTACGGCGGGGACCAAAGAAATGTGTGATCTTGTCAGACTTCCAAACCGCACAACACACATGACATTTAATATATCAAATAAAAGTACATATAAATGTAGAGTCATATACTTAGGTCTGTTATAATGCTGAAATGCAAGTCTGAAAGATATGTCTAAGCAGCGATGTGAACTTATTCTATATCAAAGGATTATATGCAAAAATATATGTAAAAAGGTATATGCAGAGCAAGCGACATGGTAGTGTATGCATTAGATAGACCTTATCCCTGATGTTCATTGAACATAAATGTGGTATGTATCACTAAACCGGTACCACTAATTGATCTAAATATACATCAAACCCATGGAGCATGGTAGTAACCATAACAGTGAAACTTCCACAGACCCAAGCTAAGTGGACATAGGCATCGGTGTTAATAAAAAGGGCTGAAATCCAAAGTAGTATTGAGTCCCTTTGGGGTCATAGTTCCCAATTTATGAATCCACCTGCTCTCGCATTGGAGTAATTTTTTACCCCTGTCACCACCCCTTGGATTTGGTGGGACATGATCAATCAGCATTGATCTAATACTTGACACTGGGTGTTTGAAGTTTGCACAGTGGCGTGCCACCAGTTGGTCCGAGTCACCATCTTTCAGGGCTTCCCGTATGGCGTGGCGATGATTTGCCATCCTGTCGCGGAAGGAAGTTATTGTTTTTCCAATGTAAATAAGTGAACATGGACAAGACAACATGTAGATCACATAGGTACTAGTACAGCTGAGGCGATGATTTATTTTAAACCTTTGGTTTTTGTGGGGGTGTTGGAAAGTCTCCCCTTTGCACATGCTGTTACATGTTGTACAGCTCCCACAAGGGAAGCAACCTTTTTTAGATGTCTTGAGCCATGTTTCCTTTTTGTAGTGGTTTACAGGATCTGCTTTAACCAAGATGTCCCTCAGGTTCCTTGCTCTGCGATAGACCACCCTTGGAGCGTTCATCTTCTGAAAAGGTAACATGGGATCTGTCCCCACCACTGGCCAATGGCGACGTGCTGCATTGGATAAACGTTCACAACCAGGTGTGTACGTGGTGATCAAGTTCAGTTGTTCAGACTGATCCCTTTTAGGAACCCTGATATCTTGTAATTGTGTCCGTGCATAACAACTTCTCCTGTATGTCACAGATGTCTGTCATGGGATAACCCCTTTTATTCAATTTCAAGCCCATTTCTTTTACTTGGGTAAAAGAAATGGGCTTGAAATTGAATAAAAGGGGTTATCCCATGACAGACATCTGTGACATACAGGAGAAGTTGTTATGCACGGACACTTTACAAGATATCAGGGTTCCTAAAAGGGATCAGTCTGAACAACTGAACTTGATCACCACGTACACACCTGGTTGTGAACGTTTATCCAATGCAGCACGTCGCCATTGGCCAGTGGTGGGGACAGATCCCATGTTACCTTTTCAGAAGATAAACGCTCCAAGGGTGGTCTATCGCAGAGCAAGGAACCTGAGGGACATCTTGGTTAAAGCAGATCCTGTAAACCACTACAAAAAGGAAACATGGCTCAAGACATCTAAAAAAGGTTGCTTCCCTTGTGGGAGCTGTACAACATGTAACAGCATGTGCAAAGGGGAGACTTTCCAACACCCCCACAAAAACCAAAGGTTTAAAATAAACCATTGCCTCAGCTGTACTAGTACCTATGTGATCTACATGTTGTCTTGTCCATGTTCACTTATTTACATTGGAAAAACAATAACTTCCTTCCGCGACAGGAAGGCAAATCATCGCCACGCCATACGGGAAGCCCTGAAAGATGGTGACTCGGACCAACCGGTGGCACGCCACTGTGCAAACTTCAAACACCCAGTGTCAAGTATTAGATCAATGCTGATTGATCATGTCCCACCAAATCCAAGGGGTGGTGACAGGGGTAAAAAATTACTCCAATGCGAGAGCAGGTGGATTCATAAATTGGGAACTATGACCCCAAAGGGACTCA